>NW_027616352.1:600000-912000 GCF_964187855.1 Myxine glutinosa
CAAGGTGGATCTGGGGTGAATTAGCGGGGGTAGAAAAGATCAAGGTTTTGGATGGGGGAAGATAAGAGATGGTGGTGAACAGCTGTTTTAAAGACCTGGAGGGAGGAGTGGGATTGAAGGGAGTGAGGGAGTTTGTTCCAGAGGCGGGAGAAAAGAGGAATGAAAGAGTGAAGGTGAGCAGAGAGCCGAGATTTCGGCAGTTTAACCATCAGAGGGTTGCTGGCAGATCTTGTGCGACCTGTAGGAATATTTGGGGGACAGAGCACAGAGAGAGCTGGGGGTGCAAGGCCGGAGAGGAGTCGGTAGAAGACAGAAAGACCACCTACCTGCCTGCGGTGAGTGAGTGAAAGGCCCTCAGAGATAGCTTCATCGCGGGAGATTCCAATAATTCTGAAAGCTTTGGTTTCAACAGCGTGAAGCCGAGCTAGGTGTGAGGCAGGAGCACCGGCCCATAGGGGAGAACAGTATTCCATTGAGCTGCGGATGAAAGCCTTGTATGTGGTGAGGAGCTCAGGTGTGCCGAGGAAGGACTTCGCACGACGGAGGATGCCCAGTCGGCGACTGGCTTTGGAGGCCAGCTTGGAAATGTGGTTTTCCCAAGAAAGATCATGGCAGATAGTGAGACCCAAAATCTTGAGCGACAGAACTTCTTGGAGAGGATTGTTGAGAAAGTAGATGGGAGGGTTGTCCAGTCGATCTTCCTCCAGATGTGGTCAACAGAACCCAACCAGGAAGAGGCTGTTGTGAGGGTGTTTCTTTTTGAAGAAAAATAATCTTCATATGCACAGAAAGGTAAACTGAAAATTTCTCATTGAGCTTCTTGATATTCATTCATGTTAAGATTGGTGAAATTTTTCAGGAGTAGAATGGATGGCTGAACAGTGTGATGGACGATTTCCATTCAAAATAATGTCAAAAAACTGTTCAAAGCAACTCAACGTGGAGAACAAGTAAATGCTGAGGTTTTTGCAAATGTCAGCCTCATATTCATAGTAATATCATAAACTCTTCTTTCAATTTCAAATTAACTTCCAAAAACAGGATATTGAGTAATGACTGAAAATGAGACACCGCATTATTTCAAAATCAAAGCATCATCAAATCAACTTCAACAGAAACCCAAAATAAAACCAATATACCGCTGCTCACGCATCCAAGTTAAACACCAACTCATCAGTATAAAACAAATATCATCATCAAAATAATAAATCAGAAATAAGGACGTCCATGTTAAATATCATATTTAAAATCTATTTTGAAGAAAAAAAAATATTAATAAAATTCGCTAACACAAAAAAATAGAGAAACACCCAAAGTAAAGTGAAAATATAACCTTAAATAACACCATAAAATAACCCCCATCATATTTTTGCTCACCATTTTGGATAAACATATTTACTTCAGTTCAAAAAGAACTAGAATCATGAAAATATCAAATAAAAACACCTCAAAATACATTCTCTTGTGACTATAATGTATCTCTCTTCTTAGAAATATCAAAATTCAACACAACACCAAAGTTTGAAAAACATATCAGGTGATTTCCACCAACAAAATAGAGGAATAATATCTCATGTGGTGAGCAAGAGACAGTTTCTGATAAAATATAGCCGTGATTGAACGATATAAAAACAGGGAAACACAAAAAAGGAAAGTTGCTTCGACAATAAAGAGATAGAAATTGTGTATCCGGTTCAGTGAAAAGCATTAAGGGAAATAAATCATTCACAACAACAACCAAAGAAAAACTTGACGAGCCCCAACCCCGCCCGTCAATGTGATGAACATCCACTGTGATTTTCATCTCCAGCTCACCAACAAAGGATATTATTGAAGATTTTTCACAAACCTTGAACCAAAAAGAAGAGGAAATACTTCCTTCAGATGTGGTCAACAGAGCCCAACCATGAACAGAGGTTTGTCAGAGGTTTTGTCTCTGAAAAACAATCTTCATATGCACAGCAAGGAAAACTGCAAATTTGTCTTTTCACATCATGATATTCGTTCATGTTCAGACTGGTGAAATTCTTCAGGAGGAAATTGATGGCAGACACTATGGTTACGATTTCAATTAAAAATAATTACAAAAAACTGTTGAAAATATCTAAACGTGGAGAACACGTAAATGCTGAGGTTTTTGCAAATGTCAGCCTCATATTCATAGTAATATCACAAAACTCTTCTTTCAAATTCAAATGAACTTCCAAAAACAGGATATTGAGTAATGACTGAAAATGAGACACCGCATTATTTAAAAATCAAAGCATCATCAAATCAACATCAACAGAAACCCACAATAAAACCAATATACCGCTGCTCAAGCATCCAAGTTAAACACCAACTCATCAGTTTAAAACAAATATAATCATCAAAATATAAAATCAGAAATAAGGACGTCCATGTTAAATATCAAATTTCAAATCTATTTTGATGAAAAAAATATTAATAAAATCCCCTAACACAAAAAACAGAGAAACACCCAAAGTAAAGTGGAAATATAACCTTAAATAACACCAAATAATGACCCCATGATTATTTTGCTCACCATTTTGGATAAACACATTTACATCGGATGAAAAATAAATAGAATCATGAAAATATCAATTAAAAACACCTCAAAATACATTCTCTTGTGATTATAATGTATATCTCTTCTTAGAAATATCAAAATTGAACATAACACCAAAGTTTGAAAAACATGTCAGGTGATTTCCACCAACAAAAATAGAGGAATAATATCTCATGTGGTGAGCAAGATACAGTTTCTGATAAAATATAGCTGTGATTGAACGATGTAAAAACAGGGAAACACAAAAAAGGATACTTGAATGAATGAATGAATGATCGTTTTAAGGCCATTTTCCCCGCTAGAGCAGGGCAACTTGCGGGCCCCATGACAATCATGGTTCCCTGTTTGAGGCAATGTTTTTATGGCCGGATGCCCTTCCTGGCACCAACCCCTAGTCGCCTCTTACGATGTGCAGGGATACGGCGTACCTATTCTAGCCGGGGTACACACCGGGATCATTCATCCAACAAGCTGGTAATCAATTTGCCGACCTCGGAAGGATGACAGGCTGTCACCCCCCTTGTGTTAATTTAGCGATCGACAGGGATTCGAACCCAGGATCCTCGGATCCCAAGCCGGCACCCTAACAGCTAAGCCAACACCAGGCTTAAAAAAAAGGAAACTTGCTTCGACAATAAAGAGATAGAAATTGTATATCCGGTTCAGTAAAAAGCATTAAGGGAAATAAATCATTCACAACAACAACAACCAAAGAAAAACTTGACGAGCCCCAACCCCGCCTGTCAATGTGATGAACATCCACTGTGATTTTCATCTTCTTCACCAACAAATTGATATTATTGAGGATCTTTCACTGACCTTGAACCAAAAAGATGATGAAATACTTAGTCCAGATGTGGTCAACAGAGCCCAACCAGGAAGAGACTGTTGTGAGGATGTTTCTTTTTGAAGAAAAATAATCTTCATATGCACAGCAAGGTAAACTGAAAATTTCTCATTGAGCTTCTTGATATTCATTCATGTTAAGATTGGTGAAATACTTCAGGAGTAGAATTGATGGCCAAACAGTGTGATGGACGATTTCCATTCAAAATAATGTTAAGAAACTATTCGAAGTAACTCAACGTGGAGAACAAGTAAATGCTGAGGTTTTTGCAAATGTCAGCCTCATATTCATAGTAATATCATAAAACTCTTCTTTCAATGTCAAATTAACTTCCAAAACAGGATATTGAGTAATGACTGAAAATGAGACACCGCATTATTTCAAAATCAAAGCATCATCAAATCAACTTCAACAGAAACCCACAATAAAACCAATAGACCGCTGCTCAAGCATCCAAGTTAAACACCAACTCATCAGTTTAATACAAATATAATCATCAAAATAATAAATCAGAAATAAGGACGTCCATGTTAAATATCAAATTTAAAATCTATTTTGATGAAAAAATATATAAATAAAATTCCCGAACACAAAAAACAGAGAAACACCCAAAGTAAAGTGAAAATATAACCTTAAATAACACCAAATAATAAGACCATCATATTTTTGCTCACCATTTTGAATAAACACATTTACATCAGTTCAAAAAGAACGAGAATCATGAAAATATTGTTACGGATCTCAGAGACAGCACTCCCCTTAGCAAGGGGGAGGGGGAGTTAATCCCCTTGGCCTGTTAAGCTGGCCGTATCTGGTCCTGGTACTTATAACGCTCTTTTGCAGGGTGAAATTGGTCAGGGTTATTGGTCAAGGTGTTCTCCCGAATACCTTTACCAATCCCTCCGCAAAACAGGAAGACAAGTATCGCTCGAACCACGGACAAGATGGTATTTGCCGAGCGGTTTAGCAATCCGCAGCTCGAGCCATTAACAAAGGACTAAACCCGACTATTGCGGTTCGCCGAATCGTGCCACAGGTACTCAATCGAAAGAAGGGACTAAAGCGATCGGGGGAAAGAAGAAACCAAAGTAAGGAATACCAGACATTTATTAACTATTTACAAAACCAAAACCAAATAAGAGGAAACGAAATTAATATACAGTGAAGAAGAAGAAGACCACCCCAGACAGACAAACAGACTCACACGAAAGGGGAATAGCAGGCAGGAATGACTGGACGAAGGAGAAGGGTCCAAGTGGGACAGCAGGGCTAGAAGGTTCGGGTAGAGGCACAGTAAGGAGGTCCGCTCCGTGTCCATGCTCCGGGCTGGAAGCGAACAGCCAGGGGCAGCTTCACGTATTCGGTTTCACACACGGTCGGACAATGTCAATTGACTACTGTATTGTTGTCACCGTCACGGACCCACTCTTCTGCCTCACGATCCAGCGGTATGCTCGCCTGGTACCTCCCTCATCTGCCGGATCACGTCTCTCCCTTGAAGCAGTCCCTCCCAGCCGCTTTTAATGTTTGTGTTGGAATCAACCCGCCGGCTCTGATGACACGCCTACCGGTTGGCTCACCTCGGCGCTGGTTGGCCGGCAAAGGGCTCGCTGACTCCACCTCTGCCGATGCGTCGACGTGCCACACCTTGTTCTGGTGGCTCCGCCCCCTTCTTCCTCGGCTTGACAGCATGGCTAATGGCGGTTTGGGGCCACAACCGCATCAAGGCAAGGAGCAGCGAACACTGCTGGCAAACGAAGTACTGGGGCCTATCTTATTTGATTAATGCTACGCAGATTCAACTATTGGGAACAAATCCTTAACTGAAACACATAATAATGAAATAAGTATGGAGAGGTCCTATGGTTCGCTACGTGTTGTACATGGACTAACTAGGGTGCGATCTTTAACAATTCAATTGATGGGGATATTTACAGGGGAACATTTATAAGGGAAACATTTACTAAAATTTACTAGTGAAGGTTCTAAAAACCATAACAATATCAAATAAAAACACCTCAAATCACATTCTCTTGTGACTATAATGTATATCTCTTCTTAGAAATATCAAAATTCAACACAACACCAAAGTTTGAAAAACATATCAGGTGATTTCCACCAACAAAAATAGAGCAATAATATCTCATGTGATGAGCAAGATACAGTTTCTGATAAAATATAGCCGTGATTGAACGATATAAAAACAGGGAAACACAAAAAAGGAAACTTGCGCTGACAATAAAGAGATATAAATTGTATATCTGGTTCAGTGAAAAGCATTAAGGGAAATCAATCATTCACAACAACAACAACCAAAGAAAAACTTGACGAGCCCCAACCCCGCCCGTCAATGTGATGAACATCCACTGTGATTTTCATCTCCAGCTCACCAACAAAGGATATTATTGAAGATTTTTCACGAACCTTGAACCAAAAAGAAGAGGAAATACTTCCTTCAGATGTGGTCAACAGAGCTCAACCATGAACAGAGGTTTGTCAGAGGTTTTGTCTCTGAAAAATAATCTTCATATGCACAGCAAGGAAAACTGCAAATTTGTCTTTTCACATCGTGATATTCATTCATGTTCAGATTGGTGAAATTCTTCAGGAGGAAATTGATGGCAGACACTATGGTGACGATTTCAATTAAAAATAATTACAAAAAACTGTTGAAAAGAACTAAACGTGGAGAACACGTAAATGCTGAGGTTTTTGCAAATGTCGGCCTCATATTCATAGTAACATCACAAAACTCTTCTTTCAAATTCAAATTGACTTCCAAAAACAGGATATTGAGTAATGATTGAAAATGAAACACCGCATTATTTCAAAATCAAAGCATCATCAAATCAACTTCAACAGAAACCCACAATAAAACCAATATACCGCTGCTCAAGCATCCAAGTTAAACACTTTCTCATCAGTTAAAAACAAATACAATCGTCAAAATAATAAATCAGAAATAGGGACGTTCATGTTAAATTTCAAATAAATTTTGATGGAAAAAAATTCCGTTACAAAAAACAGAGTATTGAGCAGTAATTTGAAATATCACATTGCGTTGATTGACACCCAAAGTAAAGTGAAAGTATAAACTTAGATTACACCAAATAATGACCCCATGATTATTTTGCTCACCATTTTGGATAAACACATTTACATCAGATGAAAAATAAATAGAATCATGAAAATATCAATTAAAAACACCTCAAAATACATTCACTTGTGACTATAATGTGTATCGCTTCTTAGAAATATCAAAATTCAACACAACACCAAAGTTTGAAAAACATGTCAGGTGATTTCCACCAACAAAAATAGAGGAATAATATCTCATGTGGTGAGCAAGATACAGTTTCTGATAAAATATAGCTGTGATTGAACGATGTAAAAACAGGGAAACACAAAAAAGGAAACATGAATGAATGAATGAATGATCGTTTTAAGGCCATTTTCCCCGCAGGGGTTGGCCTTGCGGGCCCCATGACAATCATGGTTCCCTGTTTGAGGCAATGTTTTTATGGCCGGATGCCCTTCCTGGCGCCAAACCCTAGTCGCCTCTTACGATGCGCAGGGATACGGCGTACCTATTCTAGCCGGGGTACACACCGGGATCATTCATCCAAGCAAGCTGGTAATCAATTTGCCGACCTCGGAAGGATGACAGGCTGAGTCAACCCCCGTGGTGTTAATTTGGCGATCCTCCGGGATTCGAACCCAGGATCCTCGGATCCCAAGCCGGCACCCTAACAGCTAAGCCAACACCAGGCTTAAAAAAAGGAAACTTGCTTCGACAATAAAGAGATAGAAATTGTATATCCGGTTCAGTGAAAAGCATTGAGGGAAATAAATCATTCACAACAACAACAACCAAAGAAAAACTTGACGAGCCCCAACCCCGCCCGTCAATGTGATGAACATCCAATGTGATTTCCATCTTCAATTCACCAACAAAGGATATTATTGAGGATCTTTCACTGACCTTGAACCAAAAAGATGATGAAATACTTCGTCCAGATGTGGTCAACAGAGCCCAACCAGGAAGAGGCTGCTGTGATGGTGTTTCTTTTTGAAGAAAAATAATCGTCATGTGCACAGCAAGGTAAACTGAAAATTTCTCATTGAGCTTCTTGATATTCATTCATGTTAAGATTGGTGAAATTCTTCAGGAGTAGAATTGATGGCTGAACAGTGTGATGGACGATTTCCATTCAAAATAATGTTAAGAAACTGTTCAAAGTAACTCAACGTGTAGAACAAGTAAATGCTGAGGTTTTTGCAAATGTCAGCCTCATATTCATAGTAATATCATAAAACTCTTCTTTCAATGTCAAATTAACTTCCAAAACAGGATATTGACTAATGACTGAAAATGAGACACCGCATTATTTCAAAATCAAAGCATCATCAAATCAACTTCAACAGAAACCCACAATAAAACCAATAGACCACTGCTCAAGCATCCAAGTTAAACACCAACTCATCAGTTTAATACAAATATAATCATCAAAATAATAAATCAGAAATAAGGACGTCCATGTTAAATATCAAATTTAAAATCTATTTTGATGAAAAAAAATATAAATAAAATTCCCGAACACAAAAAACAGAGAAACACCCAAAGTAAAGTGAAAATATCACCTTAAATAACACCAAATAATAAGCCCATCATATTTTTGCTCACCATTTTGAATAAACACATTTACATCAGTTCAAAAAGAACGAGAATCATGAAAATATTGTTACGGATCTCAGAGACAGCACTCCCCTTAGCAAGGGGGAGGGGGAGTTAATCCCCTTGGCCTGTTAAGCTGGACGTCTCTGGTCCTGGTACTTATAACGCTCTTTTGCAGGGTGAAATTGGTCAGGGTTATTGGTCAAAGTGTTCTCCCGAATACCTTTACCAATCCATCCGCAAAACAGGGAGACAAGTATCGCTCGAACCACGGACAAGATGGTATTTGCCGAGCCGTTTAGCAATCCGCAGCTCGAGCCATTAACAAAGGACTAAACCCGACTATTGCGGTTGGCCGAATCGT
Source organism: Myxine glutinosa (assembly GCF_964187855.1). Lineage (NCBI taxonomy): Eukaryota > Metazoa > Chordata > Myxini > Myxiniformes > Myxinidae > Myxine > Myxine glutinosa. Next base: position 608,456 of record NW_027616352.1, read on the forward strand.
GCCACAGGTACTCAATCGAAAGAAGGGACTAAAGCGATCGGGGGAAAGAAGAAACCAAAGGAAGGAATACCAGACATTTATTAACTATTTACAAAACCAAAACCAAAGAAGAGGAAACGAAAGTAATATACAGTGAAGAAGAAGAAGACACAGGGCAGTCTTAAATTATCAACACCCCAGACAGACAAACAGACTCACACGAAAGGGGAATAGCAGGCAGGAATGACTGGACAAAGGAGAAGGGTCCAAGTGGGACAGCAGGGCTGCAAGGTTTGGGTAGAGGCACAGCAAGGAGGTCCGCTCCATGTCCACGCTCCGGGCTGAAAGCGAACAGCCAGGGGCAGCTTCACGTATTCGGTTTCACACATGGTCAGACAATGTCAATTGACTACTGTATTGTTGTCGCCGTCACGGACCCACTCTTCTGCCTCACGATCCAGCGGTATGCTCGCCTGGTACCTCCCTCATCTGCCGGATCATGTCTCTCCCTTGAAGCAGTCCCTCCCAGCCGCTTTTATTGTCCGTGTAGGAATCAAGCGGCCGGCTCTGATGACACGCCTACCGGTTGGCTCACCTCGGCGCCGGTTGGCCGGCAAAGGGCTCGCTGACTCCACCTCTGCCGATGCGTCGATGTGCCACACCTTGTTCTGGTGGCTCCGCCCCCTTCTTCCTCGGCTTGACCGCATGGCTAATGGCAGTTTGGGGCCAACAACCACATCAAGGCAAGGAACAGCGAACGCTGCTGGCAAACGAAGTACTGGGGCCTATCTTATTTGATTAATGCAACGCAGATTCAACTATTGGGAACAGATCCTTAACTGAAACACATAATAATGAAATAAGTATGGAGAGGTCCTATGGTTCGCTACGTGTTGTACATGGACTAAGTAGGGTGCGATCTTTAACAAGCCAATTGATGGGGATATTTACAGGGGAACATTTATAAGGGAAACATTTACTAAAATTTACTAGTGAAGGTTCTAAAAACCATAACAATATCTAATAAAAACACCTCAAATCACATTCTCTTGTGACTATAATGTATATCTCTTCTTAGAAATATCAAAATTCAACACAACACCAAAGTTTGAAAAACATATCAGGTGATTTCCACCAACAAAAATAGAGGAATAATATCTCATGTGGTGAGCAAGATACAGTTTCTGATAAAATATAGCCGTGATTGAACGATATAAAAACAGGGAAACACAAAAAAGGAAACTTGCTCCGACAATAAAGAGATAGAAATTGTATATCTGGTTCAGTGAAAAGCATGAAGGGAAATAAATCATTCACAACAACAACAACCAAAGAAAAACTTGACGAGCCCCAACCCCGCCCGTCAATGTGATGAACATCCACTGTGATTTTCATCTCCAGCTCACCAACAAAGGATATTGTTGAAGATTTTTCACGAATCTCGAGAGGTCTCGCGAGATCTCGGAGACGGTGGGAGGGATTTTCGAAGCTCCACACGGTCTCCACGTTTTTCGAAGTTAAGTCTGTTCACAATTGTATTTTGTCGAAACTGTATTTATCTTTCGGTGTGTGAAGTTATTGTGTGCAACTTTGGTTGTTTCTCGGTGTTTATCTTTCATAAATTGATCGTCTGTTTGCCGTGTCGCGAGCAAGGCCTTTGCCGCGTCGCGAACGATTTGAAATCGAAGTTAAGTGATTGTTCCCATTTGTATTTTCATTAAAACTGTATTTATTTATGGTGTTGTACGTATATTGTGTCCCGACGAAGATTTTTCGGTGCAAATCTTTCATACCTGTATTGAAAATCGTGTTAATTCGTGTCGTGTCTTGAGGCCTTGTACAGTGTGCACTGTACAACCTTGAGGCTTTGTTTTTCTCTCAGCGGTCCGTCGTTTGTGATCCAATAACTTTCGTTCTCTGTATTCCCAGTCTTTTCACCCATAGCCTACTTCCTTGTGTAAATCTCAACTCAAAAAAAAAAAAAAAAAAAAAAAAAAAAACATTTCCTTCTCTGTTCTCATTCGTTTATTCATTCTTAATTCGTTCGTTCGTTCTTCGACCACGTGTTTCTCCCCCATTTCCCCAGATAGTTTTCACTCATTAACCTACAATGTTTACACTTTCCCCTCAAGTTATGTATTCCGTCATATTTTATAACACCTTTTTCTTCTTCTTCTTTAAAAGGCTGCTTTCGACTTGCTCACCAAATCAATTCATCCCCAAAAAAATATCCATCTCCTATAGTGCCTTTTTTCTACATTCCCTAAACTCTCCTGCACTCCATCCTCCATCCAGCATCCTTAAATGTATTTTTAACTCGAAGGTCACAAGAAACTCATTTTGCAATAAATGTTCGTTTCCCATAAATCGTACACTTTCAAAAATCCAATCTCACCCCTCCCCTCCAAATCTTCCCCATAACCCCTCCCCTCCAAATCTTCCCCATCACCCCTCCCCTCCAAATCTTCCCCATCACCCATCCCTTTCAAATCTCCCCCCTTGCCCCCTCCCTCCTAAACTACCCCCTCACCCCTCCCCCGCCAAGACGCCCCCTCGCCCCTCCCCTCCTAGACTCCTGCCTCACCCCTCCCCTCCAAATCTCCCCCATATCCCATCCCTTTCAAATCCCTCCCCTTGTCCCTTCCCTCCCAAACTCCCCCCTCACCCCTCCCCTTCAAATCTCCCCACCCTCATTGCTTCTCAATTTCCCCCCTCTCACTCCCCCTCCTCAAAGCGTCCTCCCCGCTTCTTCCCCCTTCAAACTCTCACCTCCATCTCCCCCAACCTTCTGCCTCGCTCTTCCCCCTCCTCAAATAACACCTCATTGTGGCTCACCCAATCACCATCAAACCTTTTGTCCGCCCCATCCTTCCCTTTCTCCGAGCTATTCTGAAATCTCTGACACACCTTCAACAGCTCTCCCTACCTCTTCCACCTCTTCCACATCTTACCCTACCCCTCCTCCCCCCTGTTCTGTAACTGATGCTCCCCCTTCCTCTTCATTAACGGTATGGACCTCAAACATCCGGGGCCTTCGTTCAAACTTAACTGATCTCTCCATACAGGTTGCTTCTGTCAAACCAGACGTGATCTGCTTAACAGAAACTTTCCTCCTTTATGATGTCTCTGATTCCATAGTATCTCTCCCGGGCTACTCCCTCCTCCGGTATGATAGACCTGAGCCTCGTCCTGGAGGCGGGGTTGCTATCTTTATCAAAAACTCTCTTCCTCACTCGCCCTGCACTGCACTCTCTCCACCTCACCCCCAGGAATACCTCTGGCTACGGCTTCCCCTTCGCTCCCACCTCTTGTTCATATGTGTGTTGTACCGTCCACCAAACAGTGATGACTCCATCTACATCTCGCTGTCTGATGATATGGACCAACTTCTATATACTCATCCCAACTCTCTCTTCCTCATATGTGGTGATTTCAACTGTCATCATGCCAGTTGGCTGGGTGTGGGTACCTCTCTCACCAGCCATGGCTCCTCAGCAAAGGACTTCTGCGACTCACTGGGACTGACACAATCTGTCAATTTCCCGACCCGGATCTCAGTCAACGGAACATCTTCTCTTCTGGACTTGGTTATGACTAACTTCCCTGAAAATGTCTGCTGCTCTTCTTCTGCTCCGATCGGATCATCTGATCATGTCCTTGTTAAAGTGGACATCTCTCTGACCATCCTTAGGGAGCCTGCTCAGCGTCGACGAGTCTGGCATTTCACTCAGGCCAACTGGCACGGTCTTCAAGCAGCCATCAATCATCTGGACTGGTCTCCCATCTCTACCACCTCTGACATCAACTCATCCTGGGAATTCTTCCAAAGTAAATTGCTCTCTCTCATGCACAGATTTATCCCATCTCGTCTTCAGTTGTCATACCCTTCCTCCCGTCCATGGTACACGGAATCATGTGGTGAGGCTGTTGCCCAGAAACAACTTGCCTTCGTCTCCTGGAAAGCAAATCCAACGGAAGGAAATCTCATTTCCTTTCACAAAGCCCGAAACAAGTGTGTGTCCACCCTCAGGAGAGCCAGGAAACAATATCTCTCCGTTCTCAAGACCGAACTCTCTTATCTGTCTCCCTCTTCCAAATCCTGGTGGCGTCTGGTCAAAGCCATTTCTGGTGTTTGTTCCCCCTCCATCCCCTCCCTTACCTCAAACGGCTACACAGCTGACTCCGCACGTGAAAAAGCTGAATGCCTCAACTCTGTGTTTGCCTCTAAATCTTGTGTCCCAAACCCATCCCTCTCTGTACCCACCATACCCAGTCGTACCCTGCTGCTCCTGGACTCCGTGTCCTTTCCTCCTGACAAGGTGGAAAAGTTTCTGTCAACCCTCGACTCTGATTCTGCAACTGGACCCGACGGCATCAGCCCACGGGTCCTAAAATCCTGCTCTGCTGCTCTATCTCACCCCCTCTCTGTTCTCTTCACCCTCTCCTTTGCTCAAGGTCAACTGCCATCTGCTTGGAAATCAGCCAACATCACCGCTTTGCACAAAAAAGGTGCAAAAACAGATCCTAGCAACTACAGACCAATCAGCCTTCTCCCAATTATCAGCAAAGTCATGGAATCCATCATTGCTTCGGATATGAAATCTTTCCTCTTCTCCAATGGCTTGATCTCTGATCATCAATTTGGTTTCAGACCAGGTCACTCTACTCTGGACATGCTGCTTCTGCTGTCTCAACAATGGATGGAGGTCCTCAATGCCAAACAGGAAATTAGAGCTGTCTCCCTCGACATATCACGTGCCTTCGACACGGTCTGGCACCCCGCTCTGCTCACCAAACTCTCCTCCTTTGGTATCCATGGAAATCTCCACGCATGGCTGGCGGACTTCCTCTCTAGTCGTCGTCAACATGTGGCCCTGAATGGGTTTCTCTCATCTCCTCTTCCTGTTCAGGCTGGAGTTCCCCAAGGCAGTGTTCTGGGCCCCGTGCTTTTTCTGGTCTTCATCAATGATCTCTCTGACTCTCTCGAAAATCCTCTCTATCTCTTTGCTGATGACTCCACTCTCTGTCGCCGACTGGGCATCCTCCGTCGTGCCAAGTCCTTCCTCGGCACACCTGAGCTCCTCACCACATACAAGGCTTTCATCCGCAGCTCAATGGAATACTGTTCTCCCCTATGGGCCGGTGCTCCTGCCTCACACCTAGCTCGGCTTCACGCTGTTGAAACCAAAGCTTTCAGAATTATTGGAATCTCCCGCGATGAAGCTATCTCTGAGGGCCTTTCACTCACTCACCGCAGGCAGGTAGGTGGTCTTTCTGTCTTCTACCGACTCCTCTCCGGCCTTGCACCCCCAGCTCTCTCTGTGCTCTGTCCCCCAAATATATCAATTTGGTTTCAGACCAGGTCACTCTACTCTGGACATGCTGCTTCTGCTGTCTCAACAATGGATGGAGGTCCTCAATGCCAAACAGGAAATTAGAGCTGCCTCCTCACTCTCTGAAGACCTGGACAAAATCACAGACTGGTCAAACAAGTGGAACATGTCTTTCAATCCTGACAAATCTCACACTCTTACTATGTCTCTCCGAAAAGATCGACTGGACACCCCTCCCATCTACTTTCTCAACAATCCTCTCCAAGAAGTTCTGTCGCTCAAGATTTTGGGTCTCACTATCTGCCATGATCTTTCTTGGGAAAACCACATTTCCAAGCTGGCCTCCAAAGCCAGTCGCCGACTGGGCATCCTCCGTCGTGCGAAGTCCTTCCTCGGCACACCTGAGCTCCTCACCACATACAAGGCTTTCATCCGCAGCTCAATGGAATACTGTTCTCCCCTATGGGCCGGTGCTCCTGCCTCACACCTAGCTCGGCTTCACGCTGTTGAAACCAAAGCTTTCAGAATTATTGGAATCTCCCGCGATGAAGCTATCTCTGAGGGCCTTTCACTCACTCACCGCAGGCAGGTAGGTGGTCTTTCTGTCTTCTACCGACTCCTCTCCGGCCTTGCACCCCCAGCTCTCTCTGTGCTCTGTCCCCCAAATATTCCTACAGGTCGCACAAGATCTGCCAGCAACCCTCTGATGGTTAAACTGCCGAAATCTCGGCTCTCTGCTCACCTTCACTCTTTCATTCCTCTTTTCTCCCGCCTCTGGAACAAACTCCCTCACTCCCTTCAATCCCACTCCTCCCTCCAGGTCTTTAAAACAGCTGTTCACCACCATCTCTTATCTTCCCCCATCCAAAACCTTGATCTTTTCTACCCCCGCTAATTCACCCCAGATCCACCTTGTTTGAAATTCCAACTTCTTTCCTGGAAGTCCTGGCAGTGTCCATATGTTTTATACCTCTCCCACCGCCCCCTTCCCATGCCCCCCCCCCCACCCAAAGCCCTCGCCCTCTCTCAGATCTCTCGATGTCTCGATGTCTCCATGTCTCTCGGTCCCAGCTCTCAAATGTTGTGTTTGTGTCTTTCCCCCTCTCTCCCCATCTTGTCTACCGCTCCCGATGTTATATGTTTTATGTGTCGGTTTGTCTTTCTGTGTGATTAATGTTCGCTCTTTCACGAGCCTCGATCTTGTATACAAAAAAAAAAAAAAAAAAAAAAAAAAAAACCTTGAACCAAAAAGAAGAGGAAATACTTCCTTCAGATGTGGTCAACAGAGCTCAACCATGAACAGAGGTTTGTCAGAGGTTTTGTCTCTGAAAATTAATATTCATATGCACAGCAAGGAAAACTGCAAATTTGTCTTTTCACATCGTGATATTCATTCATGTTCTGATTGGTGAAATTCTTCAGGAGGAAATTGATGGCAGACACTATGGTGACGATTTCAATTAAAAATAATTACAAAAAACTGTTGAAAATAACTAAACGTGGAGAACACGTAAATGCTGAGGTTTTTGCAAATGTCAGCCTCATATTCATAGTAATATCATAAAACTCTTCTTTCAAATTCAAATTGACTTCCAAAACAGGATATTGAGTAATGATTGAAAATGAAACACCACATTATTTCAAAATCAAATCATCATCAAATCAACTTCAACAGGAAACCACAATAAAACCAATATACCGCTGCTCAAGCATCCAAGTTAAACACTTTCGCATCACTTAAAAACAAATACAATCGTCAAAATAATAAATCAGAAATAAGGACGTCCATGTTAAATATCAAATAAATTTTGATGGAAAAAAAATTCCGCTACAAAAAACAGAGTATTGAGCAGAAATTTGAAATATCACATTGCGTTGATTTACACCCAAAGTAAAGTGAACGTATAAACTTAGATTACACCAAATAATGACCCCATGATTATTTTGCTCACCATTTTGGATAAACACATTTACATCAGATGAAAAAGAACTAGAATCATGAAAATATCAATTAAAAACACCTAAAAATACATTCTCTTGTGACTATAATGTATATCTCTTCTTAGAAATATCACAATTGAACATAACACCAAAGTCTGAAAAACATGTCAGGTGATTTCCACCAACAAAAATAGAGGAATAATATCTCATGTGGTGAGCAAGATACAGTTTCTGATAAAATATAGCCGTGATTGAACGATATAAAAAGAGGGAAACACAAAAAAGGAAACTTGCTCAGACAATAAAGAGATAGAAATTGTATATCTGGTTCAGTGAAAAGCATTGAGGGAAATTAATCATTCACAACAACAACAACCAAAGAAAAACTTGACGAGCCCCAACCCCGCCCGTCAATGTGATGAACATCCACTGTGATTTTCATCTCCAGCTCACCAACATAGGATATTATTGAAGATTTTTCACTAACCTTGAACCAAAAAGAAGAGGAAATACCTCCTTCAGATGTGGTCAACAGAGCCCAACCATGAACAGAGGTTTGTCAGAGGTTTTGTATCTGAAAAAGAATCTTCATATGCACAGCAAGGAAAACTGCAAATTTGTCTTTACACATCATGATATTCATTCATATTCAGATTGGTGAAATTCTTCAGGAGGAAATTGATGGCAGACACTATGGTGACGATTTCAATTAAAAATTATTACAAAAAACTGTTGAAAAGAACTAAACGTGGAGAACACGTAAATGCTGAGGTTTGTGCAAATGTCAGCCTCATATTCATAGTAACATCACAAAACTATTCTTTCAAATTCAAATCGACTTCCAAAAACAGGATATTGAGTCATGATTGAAAATGAAACACCGCATTATTTCAAAATCAAAGCATCATCAAATCAACTTCAACACAAACCCACAATAAAACCAATATACCGCTGCTCATGCATCCAAGTTAAACACTTTCTCATCAGTTAAAAACAAATATAATCGTCAAAATAATGAAACAGAAATAAGGACGTCCATGTTAAATTTCAAATAAATTTTGATGGAAAAAAAATTCCGTTACAAAAAACAGAGTATTGAGCAGTAATTTGAAATATCACATTGCGTTGATTGACACCCAAAGTAAAGGGAAAGTATAAACTTAGATTACACCACATAATGACCCCATGATTATTTTGCGCACATTTTGGATAAACACATTGACATCAGATGAAAAATAAATATAATCATGAAAATATCAATTAAAAACACCTCAAAATACATTCTCTTGTGACTATCATGTACATCGCTTCTTAGAAATATCAAAATGCAACACAACACCAAAGTTTGAAAAACATATCAGGTGATGTGCACCAACAAAAATAGAGGAATAATATCTCATGTGGTGAGCAAGATACAGTTTCTGATAAAATATAGCCGTGATCGAACGATAAAAAACAGGGAAACACAAAAAAGGGAAACTTGAATGAATGAATGAATGATCGTTTTAAGGCCATTTTCCCCGCTAGAGCAGGGGTTAGCCTTGCGGGCCCCATGACAATCATGGTTCCCTGTTTGAGGCAATGTTTTTATGGCCGGATGCCCTTCCTGGCCCCAACCCTTAGTCGCCTCTTACGATACGCAGGGATACGGCGTACCTATTCTAACCGGGGTACACACCGGGACCAATTCATCCCAGCAAGCTGGTACACAATTTGCCGACCTCGGAAGGATGACAGGCTGAGTCAACCCCCCTGGTGTTAATTTAGCGATCGTCCGGGATTCGAACCCAGGATCCTCGGATCCCAAGCCGGCACCCTAACCGCTAAGCGAATACCAAGCTTAAAAAAAGGAAACTTGCTCAGACAATAAAGAGATAGAAATTGTATATCCGGTTCAGTGAAAAGCATAGAGGGAAAAAATCATTCACAACAACAACAACCAAAGAAAAACTTGACGAGCCCCAACCCCGCCCGTCAATGTGATGAACATCCAATGTGATTTCCATCTTCAATTCACCAACAAAGGATATTATTGAGGATCTTTCACTGACCTTGAACCAAAAAGATGATGAAATACTTCGTCCAGATGTGGTCAACGGAGCCCAACCAGGAAGAGGCTGTTGTGATGGTGTTTCTTTTTGAAGAAAAATAATCGTCATGTGCACAGCAAGGTAAACTGAAAATTTCTCATTGAGCTTCTTGATATTCATTCATGTTAAGATTGGTGAAATTCTTCAGGAGTAGAATTGATGGCTGAACAGTGTGATGGACGATTTCCATTCAAAATAATGTTAAGAAACTGTTCAAAGTAACTCAACGTGGAGAACAAGTAAATGCTGAGGTTTTTGCAAATGTCAGCCTCATATTCATAGTAACATCATAAAACTCTTCTTTCAATGTCAAATTAACTTCCAAAACAGGATATTGACTAATGACTGAAAATGAGACACCGCATTATTTCAAAATCAAAGCATCATCAAATCAACTTCAACAGAAGCCCACAATAAAACCAATATACCGCTGCTCAAGCATCCAAGTTAAACACCAACTCATCAGTTTAAAACAAATATAATCATCAAAATAATAAATCAGAAATAAGGACATCCATGTTAAATATCAAATTTAAAATCTATTTTGATGAAAAAAAATATTAATAAAATTCCCAACCACAAAACACAGAGAAACACACAAAGTATAGTGAAAATATAACCTTAAATAACACCAAATAAGAACCCCATCATATTATTGCTCACCATTTTGAATAAACACATTTACATCAGTTCAAAAAGAACTAGAATCATGAAAATATCAAATAAAAAAACCTCAAAATACATTATCTTGTGACTATAATGTATATCTCTTCTAAGAAATATCAAAATTCAACACAACACCAAAGTTTGAAAAACATATCAGGTGATTTCCACCAACAAAAATAGAGGAATAATATCTCATGTGGTGAGCAAGATACAGTTTCTGATAAAATATAGCCGTGATTGAACGATATAAAAACAGGGAAACACAAAAAAGGGAAACTTGAATGAATGAATGAATGATCGTTTTAAGGCCATTTTCCCCGCTAGAGCAGGGGTTAGCCTTGCGGGCCCCATGACAATCATGGTTCCCTGTTTGAGGCAATGTTTTTATGGCCGGATGCCCTTCCTGGCCCCAACCCTTAGTCACCTCTTACGATACGCAGGGATACGGCGTACCTATTCTAACCGGGGTACACACCGGGACCATTCATCCCAGCAAGCTGGTACACAATTTGCCGACCTCGGAAGGATGACAGGCTGAGTCAACCCCCCTGGTGTTAATTTAGCGATCGTCCGGGATTCGAACCCAGGATCCTCGGATCCCGAGCCGGCACCCTAACCGCTAAGCGAACACCAAGCTTAAAAAAAAGGAAACTTGCTCAGACAATAGAGATAGAAATTGTATATCCGGTTCAGTGAAAAGCATTGAGGGAAATAAATCATTCACAACAACAACAACCAAAGAAAAACTTGACGAGCCCCAACCCCACCCGTCAATGTGATGAACATCCAATGTGATTTCCATCTTCAATTCACCAAAAAAGGATATTATTGAGGATCTTTCACTGACCTTGAACCAAAAAGATGATGAAATACTTAGTCCAGATGTGGTCAACGGAGCCCAACCAGGAAGAGGCTGTTGTGAGGGTGTTTCTTTTTGAAGAAAAATAATCTTCATATGCACAGCAAAGTAAACTGAAAATTTCTCATTGAGTTTCTTGATATTCATTCATGTTAAGATTGGTGAAATTCTTCAGGAGTAGAATTGATGGCTGAACAGTGTGATGGACGATTTCCTTTCAAAATAATGTTAAGAAACTGTTCAAAGTAACTCAATGTGGAGAACAAGTAAATGCTGAGGTTTTTGCAAATGTCAGCCTCATATTCATAGTAATATCATAAAACTCTTCTTTCAATTTCAAATTAACTTCCAAAAACAGGATATTGAGTAATGACTGAAAATGAGACACCGCATTATTTCAATATCAAAGCATCATCAAATCAACTTCAACAGAAACCCACAATGAAACCAATATACCGCTGCTCAAGCATCCAAGATAAACACCAACTCATCAGTTTAAAACAAATATATAATCATCAAAATAATAAATCAGAAATAAGGACGTCCATGTTAATTATCAAATTTAAAATCTATTTTGATGAAAAAAGATATTAATAAAATTCGCTAACACAAAAAAATAGAGAAACACCCAAAGTAAAGTGAAAATATAACCTTAAATAACACCATATAATAACCCCCATCATATTTTTGCTCACCATTTTGGATAAACACATTTACATCAGTTCAAAAAGAACTAGAATCATGAAAATCTATATAATAATACCGTAAGGACTCGACTTTGTTATCCCTTTTACGCCGCACCCAGTGACCCGATGCCCACGGCACTAATGCATTTACGATCTACGAACTGCGCTCTTTGTTTATCACCTACAGCCACACTCGAAAAATCTGAATTAGCCGACGTTGGGGCCCAAAATCATCCGATTAACGGCCGATACGACGCCATCTTACGACTCCACCATATTGGCGTCTGCTGGGTGAAGGCGCAGCAAGCCGTCCGCTGATTGGACAGTCGAAGGCGACAGTAAGCCGTCCACTGAGTGGACAATCCTGAGCATGCATTCCGCCATTTGTGCCGGTGTCGTCGATCGCGCTGTACGCTAACCTCATCAGGTGGGTTTACCATATTTTCTTCCATATACTGTGATTACAACGAAGTGAAACCGATCAGCAGCCCATCAGTATCATATAAAGCAATAAATACCAAGGCTTCAGCTTCTGAAAGCTTAAAACAAAGTGTACTTCGCCGAGTGACGAAACGTAGGTGTAGGCCTCGGCCCTACCTATCCAGTTGTTGTTTCCGTTGTGAAAGGGGGGAAAAAAACAAACATTTTGGCCTCAGACCTTTGAGAGTACGTCGTTCCATGAACCTTTTGAACGGGCCTCGTATGCCATGCTTCGTCAACGTTGGGTTGTTTTTAAATGATTTGAAGGATTACCTTAAGCACCGTGAATAGAGCAGTTTATTGTTCCTCAAAGACTGGCTGCTACGTGCTAGCCAGTGTGTAAGTTGACTCAATATGATGGTAACTTTGCAATTTAGTCAGGTTCACCATGTTTTTTCGTTCAAAATTTTGGTAGATTAGCAAAACTATACATTTTTGGAATATTCAGAGCATGAGGAATCCAAAAGTTAATGTTTACATTTGCGTAGACACCTTTGCGAAAATGACACTCAGGACAGAGATGAAGATCTGTAAAAGCATATTCCTGAACGGTATAGACCTCGTAGATCCTGTGTATAGGACTTATAGTTCAATCTGATACTACCTATAACTTCCTATAACAACCTATAACTTCAAAGGACTTGCAATATCATGTATTATGTAATACAGTTATATCACAAATATAAAGACAATGGTTTTCAATTACCTTTGTTTGTTGCTTTTCTATAATCCTGAGCACTATTTTGAGGCCTTTATTGGATTCCTTGACCCAGAAAACATAGGATTAGCATATTTAATTAAGTCTCTAGGTTGACTAGAAGCCGAGATCGCGCAAAATATGTATTTTATGGCGGCCATTTTCAAAATCCAAAATGGCGGCCATGCAGGTGTCTGTGCAAATGCCAACATGGATTTTCAGATTGTCCATGCTCTGAAGATTCCAAAAATGTATAGGTTTGCTAATCCCAAAATTTTGAAAGAAATTATATTTGTTAACATAGTGAACCTGACTATCTTCATCACTGTCCTGAGTGTCATTTTCGCAAAGGTGTCTACGCAAATGTAAACATTAATTTTTGGATTCCTCATGCTCTGAATATTCCAAAAATGTATAGTTTTGCTAATCTACCAAAATTATATTTGTTAACATAGTGAACCTGACTAATTCCTGCGTTGTCTCTGAATCAGCTGGCTGAGTCATATTGGCGTATGGTAGGTCATGATCAGCCCCCCCCCCCCCCCCCCCCTTCATTTCACCAACTCCTGCATCTGCCACCGTTCATGATTATCAAAGTAGGCTTTACCCTGTTCACGATAAGGTAGAAATCAGAGTTGTATATGAAGAGATAAAAGGATGGCATTGACTTCGAGACGCTACGTGATATTTTAAAAAGTATATCGTGGCGTTGTCATTTAAGTAGATTGCAATAAATACGTTGTTCATATACGCACTCTTCATTCTCATCTTTCTTCCTAACTCTTACTCGGACAAGCAAATCCCCTATGCCATCCATAATGGTACACTCTATCCATACACCACATCCTCCCTTCCATGGATGTTCCACGGGTTTCGGCTAGTATCAAATAAAAACACCTCAAAATACATTCTCTTGTGACTATAATGTATATCTCTTCTTAGAAATATCAAAATTCAACACTACACCAAAGTTTGAAAAACATATCAGGTGATTTCCACCAACAAAAATACAGGAATAATATCTCATGTGGTGAGCAAGATACATTTTCTGATAAAATATAGCCGTGATTGAACGATAAAAAACAGGGAAACACAAAAAAGGAAACTTGCTTCGACAATAAAGAGATAGAAATTGTGTATCCGGTTCAGTGAAAAGCATTAAGGGAAATAAATCATTCACAACAACAACAACCAAAGAAAAACTTGACGAGCCCCAACCCCGCCCGTCAAAATGATGAACATCCACTGTGATTTTCATCTCCAGCTCACCAACAAATTGATATTATTGAAGATTTTTCACGAACCTTGAACCAAAAAGATGATGAAATACTTCCTTCAGATGTGGTCAACAGAGCCCAACCATGAACAGAGGTTTGTCAGAGGTTTTGTCTCTGAAAAACAATTTTCATATGCAGAGCAAGGAAAACTGCAAATTTGACTTTTCACATCGTGATATTCATTCATGTTCAGATTGGTGAAATTCATCAGGAAGAAATTGATGGCAGACACTATGGTGACGATTTCAATTAAAAATAATTACAAAAAACTGTTGAAAATAACTAAACGTGGAGAACACGTAAATGCTGAGGTTTTTGCAAATGTCAGCTTCATATTCATAGTAACATCACAAAACTCTTCTTTCAAATTCAAATTGACTTCCAAAAACAGGATATTGAGTCATGATTGAAAATGAGACACCGCATTATTTCAAAATCAAAGCATCATCAAATCAACTTCAACAGAAACCCACAATAAAACCAATATACCGCTGCTCAAGCATACAAGTTAAACACTTTTGCATCAGTTAAAAACAAATACAATCGTCAAAATAATGAATCAGAAATAAGGACGTCCATGTTAAATATCAAATAAATTTTGATGGAAAAAAAATTCCGTTGCAAAAAACAGAGTCTTGAGAAGTAATTTGAAATATCACATTGCGTTGATTTACACCCAAAGTAAAGTGAACGTATAAACTTAGATTACACCAAATAATGACCCCATGATTATTTTGCTCACCATTTTGGATAAACACATTTACATCAGTTCAAAAAGAACTAGCATCATGAAAATATCAATTAAAAACACCTCAAAATACATTCTCTTGTGACTATAATGTATATCTCTTCTTAGAAATATCAAAATTCAACACAACACCAAAGTTTGAAAAACAAATCAGGTGATTTCCACCAACAAAAATAGAGGAATAATATCTCATGTGGTGAGCAAGACGCAGTTTCTGATAAAATATAGCCGTGATTGAATGATAAAAAACAGGGAAACACAAAAAAGGAAACTTGCCTCGACAATAAAGAGATAGAAATTGTATATCCGGTTCAATGAACAGCATGAAGGGAAATGTTATGGATTCCGGATTTATGTGAATTACTATTCAGGTCATTGCTTATGAATGTTTATTCTATTAAAGGTTGTTGTGGTTAAATGGTTAGAGGCGCTCCTGATAACAGGAGACCGGAAACGGGATGGTGAACCGGAAGAAAAAAAGAGACAAGGTCGAGAGAGAAGCGGCCATCTTGATCCTCGCCCAGCTCCGACACGAGCAGCGTCGATATTGATCAGCGTTGGGAACGCTGAGTTTGAAAAGCCCGTCTGGCGAGAGGAGTTACCTGCGCGGGGTAATTACCGGTTACGCGTCAAGTTGCTGGGGGTTCCTGCACGGAACCAAGCATCCAGCACCGTTCACCTAATCGTCTACAAGGACGCGTACGGCAGGCGCCTGGTGCCTCGCGCGCTTTTGCGAGCCCCGGAGCCACGATCACGAGCACCGACCTCGGTGGGCTGCCGAGGAGGTGTCCCCCAGCAGCAGCCGTTCCCGGTACGGGACGTGCACGGTTGAAGCACGTCAGGAAGGGTCCGTTCAACCGCCCGCGTGCGGAGATCGAACTACAGGGGCCCCGAGACATTGTGAGAGACATTGACCATGGAGGGAGCTGTGAGTGGGGCTCAAGGGAGGAATATATAAGATGGCCATCTTAGAGCTATTGTTGATGAGTCTACATCTTAGTAATATTGTTGATTGAGGGTTGATTGTTGTTGATTGATTGGGAATATATTATCCATTAATCCGGATCCTTGGTGTGGGGGTTTCTTATTGACTTGAATTGTTGGGTCTTTCATATTGATTGCGTTACGAAAGCGTATAAATCATATATCTTTCTGGCGGGGTTCCTCCCACGGTCCGTGGGTCACCAAGACCAGGTAGTTACCGGGAGGACCACGTAACAGAACTGGGGGCTCGTCCAATTGAATTCTGGGATATAAAATTGTATAAAATAATACAATAATATTTTTATTAATTTAAATGTATTAATTAAGTATTAATTGGTAAATGTTTGGGAAATTGTGGTAAAGTCTTGGGTGAAGGTTAACAGGTGTTAACGATAGGCACCATGGCGTTTGTGGCACAGATCTTTGCGGTAACCCCGAGTGAGGCACAGTTCCGAGCGTTACTAAAATCGGACCTCTTGAAATTGGCCAAACATTTTAACTTGGAGGTCCGAACTAATTTGAGGAAGGCAGAGTTGCAGACCGCGGTGATACAATCTATGGTGGGATTAGGAACATGGGACGAGTTAGCCTGGGAGTGGCTACCCGAAGAACCAGAAGACGTTGAGCTCCGGAAACTGGAGTTGCAATTACGGAGCCAGGAACGGATCAAAGAAGAAGAAAGGAAAGCAGAAAAGGAAAGAGCAGAAGAAGAAAGGAAAGCAGAAAAGGAAAGATCAGAAGAGGAAAGGAAAGCAGAAGAGAGGAGAGAAGAGAAACAAGCAGAGGAAAGGAGAGTGGAACGAGAACTCCAGGAAAGGTTAGAAAGGATGAAAACAGAGGAAAGGAAAGCAGAAAAGGAAAGAGCAGAAGAAGAAAGGAGCGTGGAACGAGAACTCAAGGAAAGGTTAGAAGGGAGAAAAGCAGAGGAGAGGAGAGCTGCAAGGGAACTCGAAGCAGAGGAGAGAAAAGCTGAAAGGGAATTAAAGGAACGTGACATGGCGCTTCAGCAAGAAATTATATTCAAGGAGCTGGAGTTAATGAGAGAACGGGGAGAGGTTCCACCCTTGCTGACTGGGCCGACACCTCGCCAGAACACCTGGGATGTGGGCAGACATGTGAGGCTGGTTCCACCCTTCAGTGAAAAGGAAGTCGCTAAATTTTTTCCACACTTTGAGAAAGTGGCTCGACAGTTAAACTGGCCGGAGGAGGCCTGGACCATACTAGTGCAAAGTGTGCTGGTGGGTAAAGCTCAAGATATTTATTCGGCGCTACCAATGGACCAATGTGCAGATTATGAGGTATTGAAGAAGCACATTCTCAAAGCCTATGAGTTGGTTCCTGAAGCTTACCGGCAAAAATTCAGGAATGCCAGGAAGAGGGAGAGTGAGACCCATGTGGAGTTTGCCAGAGTGAAAGAAAACATGTTTGATAGGTGGTGTGAGTCAAAAGGAGTCGGGAAAGACTTCGAAGCATTGCGTGACTTGATCCTGGTGGAGGAATTTCAACAGTGTGTCCACGAGGACATCAAAGTGTACCTGCAGGAAAAGAAAGTACCAAAGTTGTGAGACGCAGCCACCATGGCAGATGATTATGCCTTAACACACCGGATAGGGGTCCACAAACCTAACTCCTCGCCTAGACTTCAGCAGGGGAGTTATGGAACACCCGGTGTGGAGAACGACAATACATGGCGGCGGCCTCGAGAGGATTATGGGGACAACTCTGACACCCCAACTGTTCGAAATCAGGGGGCTACGGGCCCAAGACAAACTTATTTCCCGGGGAGCTCGAGGCAGACCCCGAGTTTTTCCTCCGGGCCTACTTGCGCCTTTTGCAAAAAACCTGGACACTTGATGTCCAGTTGTTACCTCATGAAAAGGGACAACCCAGAGCGGAGTCCGACTAGTACAACTCCGAATGCGATGGCAAACGTAAGAAATCGCCCACAGAAGAGTTACCAACCATTTATTTATGAGGGGTTTGTCTCACTAGAGGGAGACTTGACTAACCCAAGACCGGTTAGGGTATTGAGGTACACAGGAGCCCATCAATCCTTAATGCTTGAAGGCATTTTGACAGTGTCAAAGAGTACAGCAACTGGTGATAGTGTTCGGTTACAAGGGATCGGTGGCTGTGTTAGTGGCCCACTTCATGTCATCCATTTGGAATCCGAATTGGTGTCAGGACCGGTCACCATCGGTTTACAAGCTACGCTTCCTGTAGAGGGAGTATCTGTGGTTATCGGGAATGATTTGGCCGGGGGTCAAGTTTATGGTAACCCGAGGGTTGGTAAAGAGCCCAGCAGGGAAAATAACACCACACCAGCTCGGGAGGGTGACAAAAGTACCAAGTTATTTGTAGGGGGACTGAACTTCAAAACAAAGGAAGAAGTTCTGACCTCTGTCTTCAACAGATATGGGCCGCTGGTGGAAGTGCGGTTGGTAAAAGACAGGGAAACGCAACGGTCAAGAGGGTTCGGCTTTGTCACGTTTGCAAGCGCAAAAGACGCCAGAGAGGCAGAGAAGAATTGGAATGGTAAGGATTTGGAGGGTCGGACCATAACAGTAGGGAAGGCATTTCGTAGGCGTCGAGAGGTCTACAGAAGAGGACCACTTGGTGGTAGTTTTGGTGTTGGCAGCAGCCGATATTACTATGGAGGCTCCCAGAGTTACGGCATCCCCCGAAAGAATGATTGTCAGAGCACTGGCCAAGACGGAGACCGCCAGTCAGGTGACTACTGGGGCAAGTGGTCCCACCGTAACTGTTAGGAGTCCGGAGAAGTTGAAGCACTATATACGGCGGAGCCACCGAGCCTGGGCTCCTACACGGACTAACCGTGAACGATACGTTCTTAAAGGCGTCCAGGTAGTGAACTTTCCTGCACGGACTAACCGTGAACTCCACGTTCTTAAAGGCGTCCATGTAATACACTTTCCTCCCCGGACTAACCGTGAACTCCACATTCCTTAAGGCGTCCATGTAGTGTATACTCAGCTTGGCCTCCCGAAAAAGTGCTATCGAGTTGTTTAACTTTGGGGTTTTGGTCACCACCCCTTAACCGGCATTCAAGAGAAACTAGAAGTGTGACGCTTGGTCCAGAGTGAATTACCTTTGGAATCTCTGGGGGTTTTGTGAAATATTGTTGCTTTGTTTTTTGAGATGTGATAATTGTGTCCGGGGGAACTGATGATTTGGGGTGTGAGTTAGCTTGTTTGTTTATCAAATTTGGCCTGCAAAGAAAGTTTTCGCTGGGTTCAAACTTTCTTTCTTGAAGGGGGGGGAGTGTTATGGATTCCGGCTTAATGTGAATTACTATTCAGGTCATTGCTTATTAATGTTTATTCTATTAAAGGTTGTTGTGGTTAAATGGTTAGAGGCGCTCCTGATAACAGGAGACCGGAAACGGGATGGTGAACCGGAAGATAAAAAAGAGACAAGGTAGAGAGAGAAGCGGCCATCTTGATCCTCGCCCAGCTCCGACACGAGCGGCGTCGATATTGATCAGCGTTGGGAACGCTGAGTTTGAAAAGCCCGTCTGGCGAGAGGAGTTACCTGCGCGGGGTAATTACCGGTTACACGTCAAGTTGCTGGGGGTTCCTGCACGAAACCAAGTGTCTGGCACCGTTCACCTAATCGTCTACAAGGACGCGTACGGCAGGCGCCTGGGGCCTCGCGCGCTTTGCGAGCCCCGGAGCCACGATCAAGAGCACCGACCTCGGTGGGCTGCCGAGGAGGTGTCCCCCAGCAGCAGCCGTTCCCGGTACGGGACGTGCATGGTTGAAGCACGTCAGGAAGGGTCCGTTCAACCGCCCGCGTGCGGACATTGAACTACAGGGGCCCCGAGACATTGTGAGAGACATTGACCATGGAGGGAGCCGTGAGTGGGGCTCAAGGGAGGAATATATAAGATGGCCATCTTAGAGCTATTGTTGATGAGTCTACATCTTAGTAATATTGTTGATTGAGGGTTGATTGTTGTTGATTGATTGGGAATATATCATCCATTAATCCGGATCCTTGGTGTGGGGGTTTCTTATTGACTTGAATTGTTGGGTCTTTCATATTGATTGCGTTACGAAAGCGTATAAATCATATATATTTCTGGCGGGGTTCCTCCCACGGTCCGGGGGTCACCAAGACCAGGTAGTTACCGGGAGGACCACGTAACAGAAACAAAATCATTCACAACAACAACAACCAAAGAAAAACTTGACGAGCCCCAACCCCGCCCGTCAATGTGATGAACATCCACTGTGATTTTCATCTTCAATTCACCAACAAATTGATATTATTGAGGATCTTTCACTGACCTTGAACCAAAAAGATGATGAAATACTTCCTCCAGATGTGGTCCACAGAGCCCAATCAGGAAGAGACTGTTGTGAGGGTGTTTCTTTTTGAAGAAAAATAATCTTCATATGCACAGCAAGGTAAATTGAAAATTTCTTGTTGAGCTTCTTGATATTCATTCATGTTAAGATTGGTGAAATTCTTCAGGAGTAGAATGGATGGCCAAACATTGTGATGGACGATTTCCATTCAAAATAATGTCAAGAAACTGTTCAAAGCAACTCAACGTGGAGAACAAGTAAATGCTGAGGTTTTTGCAAATGTCAGCCTCATATTCATAGTAATATCATAAAACTCTTCTTTCAATTTCAAATTAACTTCCAAAAACAGGATATTGAGTAATGACTGAAAATGAGACACCGCATTATTTCAAAATCAAAGCATCATCAAATCAACTTCAACAGAAACCCACAATAAAACCAATATACCGCTGCTCAAGCATCCAAGATAAACAGCAACTCATCAGTTTAAAACAAATATAATCATCAAAATAATAAATCAGAAATAAGGACGTCCATGTTAAATATCAAATTAAAAATCTATTTTGATGAAAAAAATATAAATAAAATTCGCGAACACAAAAAAATAGAGAAACACCCAAAGTAAAGTGAAAATATAACCTTAAATAACACCAAATAATAAGCCCATCATATTTTTGCTCACCATTTTGGATAAACACATTTACATCAGTTCAAAAAGAACTAGAATCATGAAAATATCAAATAAAAACACCTCAAAATACATTCTCTTGTGACAATAATGTATCTCTTCTTAGAAATATCAAAATTCAACCAAACACAAAAGTTTGAAAAACATATCAGGTGATTTCCTCCAACAAAAATAGAGGAATAATATGTCATGTGGTGAGAAAGATACAGTTTCTGATAAAATATAGCCGTGATTGGACGATAAAAAACAGGGAAACAAAAAAAAGGAAACTTGAATAAATGAATGAATGATCGTTTTAAGGCCATTTTCCCCGCTAGAGCAGAGGTTAGCCTTGCGGGCCCCATGACAATCATGGTTCCCTGTTTGAGGCAATGTTTTTACGGCCGGATGCCCTTCCTGGCACCAACCCTTAGTCGCCTCTTACGATGCGCACGGATACGGCGTCCCTATTCTAACCGGGGTACACACCGGGATCATTCATCCCAGCAAGCAGGTACTCAATTTGCCGACCTCGGAAGGATGACAGGCTGAGTCAACCCCCCTTGTGTTAATTTAGCGATCGACAGGGATTCGAACCCAGGATCCTCGGATCCCAAGCCGGCACCCTAACAGCTAAGCCAACACCAGGCTGAAAAAAAAAGGAAACTTGCTTAGACAATAAAGAGATAGAAATTGTATATCCGGTTCAGTGAAAAGCATTGAGGGAAATAAATCATTCACAACAACAAACAAACAAAAACCTGACGAGCCCCAACCCCACCCGTCAATGTGATGAACATCCAACGTGATTTTCATCTCCAGCTCATCAACAAAGGATATTATTGAAGATTTTACACGAACCTTGAACCAAAAATAAGAGGAAATACCTCCTTCAGATGTGGTCAACAGAGCCCAACCATGAACAGAGGTTTGTCAAAGGTTTTGTCTCTGAAAAACAATCTTCATATGCACAGAAAGGAAAACTGCAAATTTGTCTTTTCACATCGTGATATTCGTTCATGTTCAGATTGGTGAAATTCTTCAGGGGCAAATTGATGGCAGACACTATGGTGACGATTTCAATTAAAAATAATTACAAAAAACTGTTCAAAATATCTAAACGTGGAGAACACGTAAATGCTGAGGTTTTTGCAAATGTCAGCCTCATATTCATAGTAATATCACAAAACTCTTCTTTCAAATTCAAATAAACTTCCAAAAACAGGATATTGAGTAATGACTGAAAATGAGACACAGCATTATTTCAAAATCAAAGCATCATCAAATCAACTTCAACAGAAACCCACAATAAAACCAATATACCGCTGCTCAAGCATCCAAGTTAAACACCAACTCATCAGTTTAAAACAAATATAATCATCAAAATATTAAATCAGAAATAAGGACGTCCATGTTAAATATCAAATTTATTTCAAATCTATTTTCATGAAAAAAATATTAATAAAATCCCCGAACACAAAAAACAGAGAAACACCCAAAGTAAAGTGGAAATATAACCTTAAATAACACCAAATAATAACCCCATCATATTTTTGCTCACCATTTTGGATAAACACATTTACATCAGATGAAAAATAAATAGAATCATGAAAATATCAAATAAAAACACCTCAAAATACATTCTCTTGTGACTATAATGTATATCTCTTCTTAGAAATATCAAAATTGAACATAACACCAAAGTTTGAAAAACATATCAGGTGATTTCCACCAACAAAAATATAGGAATAATATCTCATGTGGTGAGCAAGATACAGTTTCTGATAAAATATAGCTGTGATTGAACGATGTAAAAACAGGGAAACACAAAAAAGGATAATTGAATGAATGAATGAATGATCGTTTTAAGGCCATTTTCCCCGCTAGAGCAGGGCAACTTGCGGGCCCCATGACAATCATGGTTCCCTGTTTGAGGCAATGTTTTTATGGCCGGATGCCCTTCCTGGCACCAAACCCTAGTCGCCTCTTACGATGCGCAGGGATACGGCGTACCTATTCTAACCGGGGTACACACCGGGATCATTCATCCAAGCAAGCTGGTAATCAATTTGCCGACCTCGGAAGGTATGACAGGCTGAGTCAACCCCCCTTGTGTTAATTTAGCGATCGACAGGGATTCGAACCCAGGATCCTCGGATCCCAAGCCGGCACCATAACAGCTAAGCCAACACCAGGCTTAAAAAAAAGGAAACTTGCTTCGACAATAAAGAGATAGAAATTGTATATCCGGTTCAGTAAAAAGCATTAAGGGAAATAAATCATTCACAACAACAACAACCAAAGAAAAACTTGACGAGCCCCAACCCCGCCCGTCAATGTGATGAACATCCACTGTGATTTTCATCTTCAATTCACCAACAAAGGATATTATTGAGGATCTTTCACTGACCTTGAACCAAAAAGATGATGAAATCTGTTTCATCTGTTTGCACGTTTCATCATCTGTTTCATCTGCAAACACGTCTGTTTGCCGTGTCGTGTCTTGAGGCCTTGTACAGTGTGCACTGTACAACCTTGAGGCTTTGTTTTTCTCAGCGGTCCGTCCTTTGTGATCCAATAACTTTCGTTCTCTGTATTCCCAGGCTTTTCACCCATAGCCTACTTCCTTGTGTAAATCTCAACTAAAAAAAAAAAAAAAAAAAAAAAAAAAACCATTTCCTTCTCTGTTCTCATTCGTTTATTCATTCTTATTCGTTCGTTCGTTCTTCGACCACGTGTTTCTCCCCCATTTCCCCAGATAGTTTTCACTCATTAACCTTCAATGTTTACACTTTCCCCTCAAGTTATGTATTCCGTCATATTTTATAACACCTTTTTCTTCTTCTTCTTCTTTAAAAGGCTGCTTTCGACTTGCTCACCAAATCAATTCATCCCAAAAAAAATATCCATCTCCTATAGTGCCTTTTTTCTACATTCCCTAAACTCTCCTGCACTCCATCCTCCATCCAGCGTCCTTAAACGTATTTTTAACTCGGTCACAAGAAACTCATTTTGCAATAAATGTTCGTTTCCCATAAATCGTACACTTTCAAAAATCCAATCTCACCCCTCCCCTCCAAATCTTCCCCATAACCCCTCCCCTCCAAATCTTCCCCATCACCCCTCCCCTCCAAATCTTCCCCATCACCCATCCCTTTCAAATCTCCCCCCTTGCCTCCTCCCTCCTAAACTACCCCCTCACCCCTCCCCGCCAAGACGCCCCCTCGCCCCTCCCCTCCCAGACTCCTGCCTCACCCCTCCCCTCCAAATCTCCCCCATATCCCATCCCTTTCAAATCCCTCCCCTTGTCCCTTCCCTCCCAAACTCCCCCCTCACCCCTCCCCTTCAAATCTCCCCATCCTCATTGCTTCTCAATTTCCCCCCTCTCACTCCCCCTCCTCAAAGCGTCCTCTCCGCTTTTTCCCCCTTCAAACTCTCACCTCCATCTCCCCCAACCTTCTGCCTCGCTCTTCCCCCTCCTCAAATAACACCTCATTGTGGCTCACCCAAACACCATCAAACCTTTTGTCCGCCCCATCCTTCCCTTTCTCCGAGCTATTCTGAAATCTCTGACACACCTTCAACAGCTCTCCCTACCTCTTCCACCTCTTCCACATCTTACCCCACCCCTCCTCCCCCCTGTTCTGTATCTGATGCTCCCCCTTCCTCTTCATTAACGGTATGGACCTCAAACATCCGGGGCCTTCGTTCAAACTTAACTGATCTCTCCATACAGGTTGCTTCTGTCAAACCAGACGTGATCTGCTTAACAGAAACTTTCCTCCTTTATGATGTCTCTGATTCCATAGTATCTCTCCCGGACTACTCCCTCCTCCGGTATGATAGACCCGAGCCTCGTCCTGGAGGCGGGGTTGCTATCTTTATCAAAAACTCTCTTCCTCACTCGCCCTGCTCTGCACTCTCTCCACCTCACCCCCAGGAATACCTCTAGCTACGGCTTCCCCTTCGCTCCCACCTCTTGTTCATATGTGTGTTGTACCGTCCACCAAACAGTGATGACTCCATCTACATCTCGCTGTCTGATGATATGGACCAACTTCTATCTACTCATCCCAACTCTCTCTTCCTCATATGTGGTGATTTCAACTGTCATCATGCCAGTTGGCTGGGTGTGGGTACCTCTCTCACCAGCCATGGCTCCTCAGCAAAGGACTTCTGCGACTCACTGGGACTGACACAATCTGTCATTTTCCCGACCCGGATCTCAGTCAACGGAACATCTTCTCTTCTGGACTTGGTTATGACTAACTTCCCTGAAAATGTCTGCTGCTCTTCTTCTGCTCCGATCGGATCATCTGATCATGTCCTTGTTAAAGTGGACATCTCTCTGACCATCCTCAGGGAGCCTGCTCAGCGTCGACGAGTCTGGCATTTCACTCAGGCCAACTGGCACGGTCTTCAAGCAGCCATCAATCATCTGGACTGGTCTCCCATCTCTACCACCTCTGACATCAACTCATCCTGGGAATTCTTCCAAAGTAAATTGCTCTCTCTCATGCACAGATTTATCCCATCTCGTCTTCAGTTGTCATACCCTTCCTCCCATCCATGGTACACGGAATCTTGTGGTGAGGCTGTTGCCCAGAAACAACTTGCCTTCGTCTCCTGGAAAGCAAATCCAATGGAAGGAAATCTCATTTCCTTTCACAAAGCCCGAAACAAGTGTGTGTCCACCCTCAGGAGAGCCAGGAAACAATATCTCTCCGTTCTCAAGACCGAACTCTCTTATCTGTCTCCCTCTTCCAAATCCTGGTGGCGTCTGGTCAAATCCGTTTCTGGTGTTTGTTCCCCCTCCATCCCCTCCCTTACCTCAAACGGCTACACAGCTGACTCCGCACGTGAAAAAGCTGAATGCCTCAACTCTGTGTTTGCCTCTAAATCTTGTGTCCCAAACCCATCCCTCTCTGTACCCACCATACCCAGTCGTACCCTGCTGCTCCTGGACTCCGTGTCCTTTCCTCCTGACAAGGTGGAAAAGTTTCTGTCAACCCTCGACTCTGATTCTGCAACTGGACCCGACGGCATCAGCCCACGGGTCCTAAAATCCTGCTCTGCTGCTCTATCTCACCCTCTCTCTGTTCTCTTAACCCTCTCTTTTGCTCAAGGTCAACTGCCATCTGCTTGGAAATCAGCCAACATCACCGCTTTGCACAAAAAAGGTGCAAAAACAGATCCTAGCAACTACAAATCCATAAACTCCTCCCTGTCTACAGGCATCGTCCCACCTTCCCTCAAAATTGCTGCTGTTACCCCCATTCTAAAAAAACCTGGTCTAAACCCTGACACCCTAAACAACTTCAGACCCATCTCCAACCTACCCTTTCTGTCAAAAGTTTTGGAACGCGCTGTAGCCACTCAACTCAAACATCATCTCTCTGCCAATAACTTGTATGAAACATTCCAATCCGGATTCCGCTCCAACCACAGTACTGAAACTGCTCTCCTCAAAATCACCAACGACCTTCTCCTCTCCTCTGACGCTGGCAACCTCAACATTCTCGTCCTCCTCGACCTCAGCGCTGCCTTTGACACCATCGATCACACTATCCTCCTCACCCGACTTGAATCCACCTTTAACGTCACCGGCACTGCCCTCTCTTGGATTAAATCATACCTCTCTGACAGATGCCAGTTCATCTCCATCAATAACTGCAAATCCCCCACTGCTCCCCTCCCCCAAGGTGTCCCCCAAGGTTCAGTTCTTGGCCCCCTCCTCTTCATCCTTTACCTGTCCCCGCTCGGTCACTTAATCCGCCGTCATGGTCTCCAATTCCACTGCTTCGCCGATGACATCCAGCTTTTCATCTCCACCAAGTCCGTCTCCACCGACACCCACTCTATCCTGACAAACTGCATCACTGAAATAAAATCCTGGCTTCAAATCAACTTCCTCAAGCTTAACTGTGATAAATCTGAAATAATCATCATTGGCCCAAAAACGCTCACAAAATCCACCCATAACTTTGCCCTCAACATCGACGGTATCCCAGTATCCACCTCCCCTCACATCCGGAATCTTGGCGTCATCTTTGACCAAACCCTTTCCTTCGACAAATACACTAAACAGATCACAAAGTCAGCCTTCTTTCACCTGAAAAACATTGCCCGTCTCCGCTCATCCCTCTCCTCCACGGCTGCAGAAACCCTCATCCACGCCTTCATCACCTCCCGTCTGGACTACTGCAATAGCCTCCTCTATGGTTCACCCTAAAAAATCACCAATAAACTCCAATACATTCAGAACTCCGCTGCCCGTCTACTCACTCATTCCCGGACCCGTGACCACATCACCCCCGTCCTTTACAAGCTTCACTGGCTCCCCATCCCCCAGAGAATCCAGTACAAAATCCTCCTCTTGACATACAAAGCCCTCCATAACCTGGCCCCATCCTACCTGGCTGACCTCCTCTCCAGACACACTCCCACCCGCAACCTCCGCTCTGCTGGTACCAACCTCCTGACCCCCTCCATCCGGACCAAATTCAGATCCTGGGGGGACAGGGCCTTCTCCATCGCTGCTCCCACCCTCTGGAACTCACTACCTCACACCATCAGAGACTCCTCCTCACTCACCACATTCAAAACATCACTAAAGACCCACCTGTTCAACGCTGCATTCAACATTCAACCCACAGCATTTAACCCCTGACTATCTCTTCTCCTTCTCCCTCCTTTTGCTTTAAATATTTCCCTATTGATTCTTGTCTTGTCTTTTTGATTCTTGTCTTATATATATGCCGTATATCGCTGCTGTTTGTTTTCTTGATTCTTGTCTTTTTGCAATTGTTGTTTTCATGTATTGTTATGCATTATGTTTTCCACTCTGTCAAAGCGCCTTTGGGCTTCTGGAAAAGCGCTATACAAAATAAATGAATTATTATTATTATTACAGACCAATCAGCCTTCTCCCAATTATCAGCAAAGTCATGGAATCCATCATTGCTTCGGATATGAAATCTTTCCTCTTCTCCAATGGCTTGATCTCTGATCATCAATTTGGTTTCAGACCAGGTCACTCTACTCTGGACATGCTGCTTCTGCTGTCTCAACAATGGATGGAGGTCCTCAATGCCAAACAGGAAATTAGAGCTGTCTCCCTCGACATATCACGTGCCTTCGACACGGTCTGGCACCCTGCTCTGCTCACCAAACTCTCCTCCTTTGGTATCCATGGAAATCTCCACGCATGGCTGGCGGACTTCCTCTCTAGTCGTCGTCAACGTGTGGCCCTGAATGGGTTTCTCTCATCTCCTCTTCCTGTTCAGGCTGGAGTTCCCCAAGGCAGTGTTCTGGGCCCCGTGCTTTTTCTGGTCTTCATCAATGATCTCTCTGACTCTCTCGAAAATCCTCTCTATCTCTTTGCTGATGACTCCACTCTCTGCCGCTCCATTCCTCTTCCCTCAGATCGGCAGTCTGCTGCCTCCTCACTCTCTGAAGACCTGGACAAAATCACAGACTGGTCAAACAAGTGGAACATGTCTTTCAATCCTGACGAATCTCACACTCTTACTATGTCTCTCCGAAAAGATCGACTGGACAACCCTCCCATCTACTTTCTCAACAATCCTCTCCAAGAAGTTCTGTCGCTCAAGATTTTGGGTCTCACTATCTGCCATGATCTTTCTTGGGAAAATCACATTTCCAAGCTGGCCTCCAAAGCCAGTCGCCGACTGGGCATCCTCCGTCGTGCCAAGTCCTTCCTCGGCACACCTGAGCTCCTCACCACATACAAGGCTTTCATCCGCAGCTCAATGGAATACTGTTCTCCCCTATGGGCCGGTGCTCCTGCCTCACACCTAGCTCGGCTTCACGCTGTTGAAACCAAAGCTTTCAGAATTATTGGAATCTCCCGCGATGAAGCTATCTCTGAGGGCCTTTCACTCACTCACCGCAGGCAGGTAGGTGGTCTTTCTGTCTTCTACCGACTCCTCTCCGGCCTTGCACCCCCAGCTCTCTCTGTACTCTGTCCCCCAAATATTCCTACAGGTCGCACAAGATCTGCCAGCAACCCTCTGATGGTTAAACTGCCGAAATCTCGGCTCTCTGCTCACCTTCACTCTTTCATTCCTCTTTTCTCCCGCCTCTGGAACAAACTCCCTCACTCCCTTCAATCCCACTCCTCCCTCCAGGTCTTTAAAACAGCTGTTCACCACCATCTCTTATCTTCCCCCATCCAAAACCTTGATCTTTTCTATCCCCGCTAATTCACCCCAGATCCACCTTGTTTGAAATTCCAACCTCTTTCCTGGAAGTCCTGGCAGTGTCCATATGTTTTATACCTCTCCCACCGCCCCCTTCCCATGCCCCCCCCCCCAAAGCCCTCGCCCTCTCTCAGATCTCTCGATGTCTCCATGTCTCTCGGTCCCTGCTCTCAAATGTTGTGTTTGTGTCCTTCCCCCTCTCTCCCCATCTTGTCTACCGCTCCCGATGTTATATGTTTCATGTGTCGGTTTGTCTTTCTGTGTGATTAATGTTCGCTCTTTCACGAGCCTCGATCTTGTATACAAAAAATATTTAGTCCAGATGTGGTCAACAGAGCCCAACCAGGAAGAGACTGTTGTGAGGGTGTTTCTTTTTGAAGAAAAATAATCTTCATATGCACAGCAAGGTAAACTGAAAATTTCTCATTGAGCTTCTTGATATTCATTCATGTTAAGATTGGTGAAATTCTTCAGGAGTAGAATTGATGGCCAAACAGTGCGATGGACGATTTCCATTCAAAATAATGTTAAGAAACTGTTCGAAGTAACTCAACGTGGAGAACAAGTAAATGCTGAGGTTTTTGCAAATGTCAGCCTCATATTCATAGTAATATCATAAAACTCTTCTTTCAATGTCAAATTAACTTCCAAAACAGGATATTGAGTAATGACTGAAAATGAGACACCGCATTATTTTAAAATCAAAGCATCATCAAATCAACTTCAACAGAAACCCACAATAAAACCAATAGACCGCTGCTCAAGCATCCAAGTTAAACAGCAACTCATCAGTTTAATACAAATATAATCATCAAAATAATAAATCAGAAATAAGGACGTCCATGTTAAATATCAAATTAAAAATCTATTTTGATGAAAAAAAATATAAATAAAATTCCCGAACACAAAAAACAGAGAAACACCCAAAGTAAAGTGAAAATATAACCTTAAATAACACCAAATAATAAGTCCATCATATTTTTGCTCACCATTTTGAATAAACACATTTACATCAGTTCAAAAAGAACGAGAATCATGAAAATATTGTTACGGATCTCAGAGACAGCACTCCCCTTAGCAAGGGGGAGGGGGAGTTAATCCCCTTGGCCTGTTAAGCTGGCCGTATCTGGTCCTGGTACTTATAACGCTCTTTTGCAGGGTGAAATTGGTCAGGGTTATTGGTCAAGGTGTTCTCCCGAATACCTTTACCAATCCCTCCGCAAAACAGGGAGACAAGTATCGCTCGAACCACGGACAAGATGGTATTTCCCGAGCGGTTTAGCAATCCGCAGCTCGAGCCATTAACAAAGGACTAAACCCGACTATTGCGGTTGGCCGAATCGTGCCACAGGTACTCAATCGAAAGAAGGGACTAAAGCGATCGGGGGAAAGAAGAAACCAAAGTAAGGAATACCAGACATTTATTAACTATTTACAAAACCAAAACCAAAGAAGAGGAAACGAAAGTAATATACAGTGAAGAAGAAGAAGACACAGGGCAGTCTTAAATTATCAATGCCCCAGACAGACAAACAGACTCACACGAAAGGGGAATAGCAGGCAGGAATGACTGGATGAAGGAGAAGGTTCCAAGTGGGACAGCAGGGCTGGAAGGTTCGGGTAGAGGCACAGCAAGGAAGTCCGCTCCAAGTCCACGCTCCGGCCTGGAAGCGAACAGCCAGGGGCAGCTTCACGTATTCGGTTTCACACACGGTCGGACAATGTCAATTGGCTACTGTATTGTTGTCGCCGTCACGGACCCACTCTTCTGCCTCACGATCCAGCGGTATGCTCGCTTGGTACCTCCCTCATCTGCCGGATTACATCTCTCCCTTGAAGCAGTCCATCCCAGCCGCTTTTATTGTTCGTGTTGGAATCAAGCCGCCGGCTCTGATGACACGCCTACCGGTTGGCTCACCTCGGCACTGGTTGGCCGGCAAAGGGCTCGCTGACTCCACCTCTGCCGATGCGTAGACGTCCCACACCTTGTTCTGGTGGCTCCGCCCCCTTCTTCCTCGGCTTGACCGCATGGCTCATGGCGGTTTGGGGCCAACAACCGCATCAAGGCAAGGAGCAGCGAACGCTGCTGGCAAACGAAGTACTGGGGCCTATCTTATTTGATTAATGCAACGCAGATTCAACTATTGGGAACAGATCCTTAACTGAAACACATAATAATGAAATAACTATGGAGAGGTCCTATGGTTCGCTACGTGTTGTACATGGACTAACTAGGGTGCGATCTTTAACAAGCCAATTGATGGGGCTATTTACAGGGGAACATTTATAAGGGAAACATTTACTAAAATTTACTAGTGAAGGTTCTAAAAACCATAACAATATCAAATAAAAACACCTCAAATCACATTCTCTTGTGACTATAATGTATATCTCTTCTTAGAAATATCAAAATTGAACACAACACCAAAGTTTGAAAAACATATCAAGTGATTTCCACCAACAAAAATAGAGGAATAATATCTCATGTGGTGAGCAAGATACAGTTGCTGATAAAATATAGCCGTGATTGAACGATATAAAAACAGGGAAACACAAAAAAGGAAACTTGCTCCGACAATGAAGAGATCGAAATTGTATATCTGGTTCAGTGAAAAGCATTAAGGGAAATAAATCATTCACAACAACAACCAAAGAAAAACTTGACGAGCCCCAACCCCGCCCGTCAATGTGATGAACATCCACTGTGATTTTCATCTCCAGCTCACCAACAAAGGATATTATTGAAGATTTTTCACGAACCTTGGAACCAAAAAGAAGAGGAAATACTTCCTTCAGATGTGGTCAACAGAGCTCAACCATGAACAGAGGTTTGTCAGAGGTTTTGTCTTTGAAAAATAATCTTCATATGCACAGCAAGGAAAACTGCAAATTTGTCTTTTCACATCGTGATATTCATTCATGTTCAGATTGGTGAAATTCTTTAGGAGGAAATTGATGGCAGACACTATGGTGACGATTTCAATTAAAAATAATTACAAAAAACTGTTGAAAAGAACTAAACGTGGAGAACACGTAAATGCTGAGGTTTTTGCAAATGTCAGCCTCATATTCATAGTAACATCACAAAACTCTTCTTTCAAATTCAAATTGACTTCCAAAAACAGGATATTGTGTGATGATTGAAAATGAGACACCACATTATTTCAAAATCAAAGCATCATCAAATCAACTTCAACAGAAACGCACAATAAAACCAATATACCGCTGCTCAAGCATCCAAGTTAAACACTTTCTCATCAGTTAAAAACAAATACAATCATCAAAATAATAAATCAGAAATAAGGACGTCCATGTTAAATATCAAATAAATTTTGATGGAAAAATTTTCCATCACAAAAAACAGAGTATTGAGCAGAAATTTGGAATACAACATTGCGTTGATTGACACCCAAAGTAAAGTGAAAGTATAAACTTAGATTCCACCAAATAATGACCCCATGATTATTTTGCTCACCATTTTGGATAAACACATTTACATCAGATGAAAAATAAATAGAATCATAAAAATATCAATTAAAAACACCTAAAAATACATTCTCTTGTGACTATAATGTGTATCTCTTCTTAGAATATCAAAATTCAACACAACACGAAAGTTTGAAAAACATATCAGGTGATTTCCACCAACAAAAATAGAGGAATAATATCTCATGTGGTGAGCAAGACGCAGTTTCTGATAAAATATAGCCGTGATTGAACAATAAAAAACAGGGAAACACAAAAAAGGAAACTTGCTTCGACAATAAAGAGATAGAAATTGTATATCCGGTTCAGCAAAAAGCATTAAGGGAAATAAATTATTCACAACAACAACAACCAAGGAAAAACTTGACGAGCCCCAACCCCGCCCGTCAATGTGATGAACATCCACTGTGATTTTCATCTTCAATTCACCAACAAATTGATATTATTGAGGATCTTTCACTGACCTTGAACCAAAAAGATGATGAAATACTTAGTCCAGATGTGGTCAACAGAGCCCAACCAGGAAGAGACTGTTGTGAGGATGTTTCTTTTTGAAGAAAAATAATCTTCATATGCACAGCAAGGTAAACTGAAAATTTCTCATTGAGCTTCTTGATATTCATTCATGTTAAGATTGGTGAAATTCTTCAGGAGTAGAATTGATGGCCAAACAGTGTGATGGACGATTTCCATTCAAAATAATGTTAAGAAACTGTTCGAAGTAACTCAACGTGGAGAACAAGTAAATGCTGAAGTTTTTGCAAATGTCAGCCTCATATTCATAGTAATATCATAAAACTCTTCTTTCAATGTCAAATTAACTTCCAAAACAGGATATTGAGTAATGACTGAAAATGAGACACCGCATTATTTCAAAATCAAAGCATCATCAAATCAACTTCAACAGAAACCCACAATAAAACCAATAGACCGCTGCTCAAGCATCCAAGTTAAACACCAACTCATCAGTTTAATACAAATATAATCATCAAAATAATAAATCAGAAATAAGGATGTCCATGTTAAATATCAAATTTAAAATCTATTTTGATGAAAAAAAATATAAATAAAATTCCCGAACACAAAAAACAGAGAAACACCCAAAGTAAAGTGAAAATATAACCTTAAATAACACCAAATAATAAATCCATCATATTTTTGCTCACCATTTTGAATAAACACATTTACATCAGTTCAAAAAGAACGAGAATCATGAAAATATTGTTACGGATCTCAGAGACAGCACTCCCCTTAGCAAGGGGGAGGGGGAGTTAATCCTCTTGGCCTGTTAAGCTGGCCGTATCTGGTCCTGGTACTCATAACGCTCTTTTGCAGGGTGAAATTGGTCAGGGTTATTGGTCAAGGTGTTCTCCCGAATACCTTTACCAATCCCTCCGCAAAACAGGGAGACAAGTACCGCTCGAACCACGGACAAGATGGTATTTCCCGAGCGGTTTAGCAATCCGCAGCTCGAGCCATTAACAAAGGACTAAACCCGACTATTGCGGTTGGCCGAATCGTGCCACAGGTACTCAATCGAAAGAAGGGACTAAAGCGATTGGGGGAAAGAAGAAACCAAAGTAAGGAATACCAGACATTTATTAACTATTTACAAAACCAAAACCAAAGAAGAGTAAACGAAAGTAATATACAGTGAAGAAGAAGAAGACACAGGACAGGCTTAAGCAGTCTTATATTATCAACGCCCCAGACAGACAAACAGACTCACACGAAAGGGGAATAGCAGGCAGGAATGACTGGACGAAGGAGAAGGGTCCAAGTGGGACAGCAGGGCTGCAAGGTTCGGGTAGAGGCACAGCAAGGAGGTCCGCTCCATGTCCACGCTCCGGGCTGGAAGCGAACAGCCAGGGGCAGCTTCACGTATTCGGTTTCACACACGGTCGGACAATGTCAATTGGCTACTGTATTGTTGTCGCCGTCACGGACCCACTCTTCTGCCTCACGATCCAGCGGTATGCTCGCTTGGTACCTCCCTCATCTGCCGGATTACGTCTTTCCCTTGAAGCAGTCCATCCCAGCCGCTTTTATTGTTCGTGTTGGAATCAAGCCGCCTGCTCTGATGACACGCTTACCGGTTGGCTCACCTCGGCGCTGGTTGGCCGGCAAAGGGCTCGCTGACTCCACCTCTGCCGATGCGTCGACGTGCCACACTTTGTTCTGGTGGCTCCGCCCCCTTCTTCCTCGGCTTGACCGCATGGCTCATGGCAGTTTGGGGCCAACAACTGCATCAAGGCAAGGAGCAGCGAACGCTGCTGGCAAACGAAGTACTGGGGCCTATCTTATTTGATTAATGCAACGCAGATTCAACTATTGGGAACAGTTTTTTTTTTTTTTTTGTATACAAGATCGAGGCTCGTGAAAGAGCGAACATTAATCACACAGAAAGACAAACCGACACATAAAACATATAACATCGGGAGCGGTAGACAAGATGGGGAGAGAGGGGGAAGGACACAAACACAACATTTGAGAGCAGGGACCGAGAGACATGGAGACATCGAGAGATCTGAGAGAGGGCGAGGGCTTTGGGGGGGGGGGGCATGGGAAGGGGGCGGTGGGAGAGGTATAAAACATATGGACATTGCCAGGACTTCCAGGAAAGAAGTTGGAATTTCAAACAAGGTGGATCTGGGGTGAATTAGCGGGGGTAGAAAAGATCAAGGTTTTGGATGGGGGAAGATAAGAGATGGTGGTGAACAGCTGTTTTAAAGACCTGGAGGGAGGAGTGGGATTGAAGGGAGTGAGGGAGTTTGTTCCAGAGGCGGGAGAAAAGAGGAATGAAAGAGTGAAGGTGAGCAGAGAGCCGAGATTTCGGCAGTTTAACCATCAGAGGGTTGCTGGCAGATCTTGTGCGACCTGTAGGAATATTTGGGGGACAGAGCACAGAGAGAGCTGGGGGTGCAAGGCCGGAGAGGAGTCGGTAGAAAACAGAAAGACCACCTACCTGCCTGCGGTGAGTGAGTAAAAGGCCCTCAGAGATAGCTTAATCGCGGGAGATTCCAATAATTCTGAAAGCTTTTGTTTCAACAGCGTGAAGCCGAGCTAGGTGTGAGGCAGGAACACCGGCCCATAGGGGAGAACAGTATTCCATTGAGCTGCGGATGAAAGCCTTGTATGTGGTGAGGAGCTCGGGTGTGCCGAGGAAGGACTTCGCACGACGGAGGATGCCCAGTCGGCGACTGGCTTTGGAGGCCAGCTTGGAAATGTGGTTTTCCCAAGAAAGATCATGGCAGATAGTGAGACCCAAAAGCTTGAGCGACAGAACTTCTTGGAGAGGATTGTTGAGAAAGTAGATGGGAGGGTTGTCCAGTCGATCTTTTCGGAGAGACATCGTAAGAGTGTGAGATTTGTCAGGATTGAAAGACATGTTCCACTTGTTTGACCAGTCTGTGATTTTGTCCAAGTCTTCAGAGAGTGAGGAGGCTGCAGACTGCCGATCTGAGGGAAGAGGAATGGAGCGGCAGAGAGTGGAGTCATCAGCAAAGAGATAGAGAGGATTTTCAAGAGAGTTAGAGAGATCATTGATGAAGACCAGAAAAAGCACGGGGCCCAGAACACTGCCTTGGGGAACTCCAGCCTGAACAGGAAGAGGAGATGAGAGAAACCCATTCAGGGCCACACATTGACGACGACTAGAGAGGAAGTCCGCCAGCCATGCGTGGAGATTTCCATGGATACCAAAGGAGGAGAGTTTGGTGAGCAGAGCGGGGTGCCAGACCGTGTCGAAGGCACGTGATATGTCGAGGGAGACAGCTCTAATTTCCTGTTTGGCATTGAGGACCTCCATCCATTGTTGAGACAGTAGAAGCGGCATGTCCAGAGTAGAGTGACCTGGTCTGAAACCAAATTGATGATCAGAGATCAAGCCATTGGAGAAGAGGAAAGATTTCATATCCGAAGCAATGATGGATTCCATGACTTTGCTGATAATTGGGAGAAGGCTGATTGGTCTGTAGTTGCTAGGATCTGTTTTTGCACCTTTTTTGTGCAAAGCGGTGATGTTGGCTGATTTCCAAGCAGATGGCAGTTGACCTTGAGCAAAAGAGAGGGTGAAGAGAACAGAGAGAGGGTGAGATAGAGCGGCAGAGCAGGATTTTAGGACCCGTGGGCTGATGCCGTCGGGTCCAGTTGCAGAATCAGAGTCGAGGGTTGACAGACTCTTTTCCACCTTGTCAGGAGGAAAGGACACGGAGTCCAGGAGCAGCAGGGTACGACTGGGTATGGTGGGTACAGAGAGGGATGGGTTTGGGACACAAGATTTAGAGGCAAACACAGAGTTGAGGCATTCAGCTTTTTCACGTGCGGAGTCAGCTGTGTAGCCGTTTGAGGTAAGGGAGGGGGTGGAGGGGGAACAAACACCAGAAACGGATTTGACCAGACGCCACCAGGATTTGGAAGAGGGAGACAGATAAGAGAGTTCGGTCTTGAGAACGGAGAGATATTGTTTCCTGGCTCTCCTGAGGGTGGACACACACTTGTTTCGGGTTTTGTGAAAGGAAATGAGATTTCCTTCCGTTGGATTTGCTTTCCAGGAGACGAAGGCAAGTTGTTTCTGGGCAACAGCCTCACCACAAGATTCCGTGTACCATGGACGGGAGGAAGGGTATGACAACTGAAGACGAGATGGGATAAATCTGTGCATGAGAGAGAGCAATTTACTTTGGAAGAATTCCCAGGATGAGTTGATGTCAGAGGTGGTAGAGATGGGAGACCAGTCCAGATGATTGATGGCTGCTTGAAGACCGTGCCAGTTGGCCTGAGTGAAATGCCAGACTCGTCGACGCTGAGCAGGCTCCCTGAGGATGGTCAGAGAGATGTCCACTTTAACAAGGACATGATCAGATGATCCGATTGGAGCAGAAGAAGAGCAGCAGACATTTTCAGAGAAGTTAGTCATAACCAAGTCCAGAAGAGAAGATGTTCCGTTGACTGAGATCCGGGTCGGGAAATTGACAAATTGTGTCAGTCCCAGTGAGTCGCAGAAGTCCTTTGCTGAGGAGCCATGGCTGGTGAGAGAGGTATCCACACCCAGCCAACTGGCATGATGACAGTTGAAATCACCACATATGAGGAAGAGAGAGTTGGGATGAGTAGATAGAAGTTGGTCCATATTATCAGACAGCGAGATGTAGATGGAGTCATCACTGTTTGGTGGACGGTACAACACACATATGAACAAGAGGTGGGAGCGAAGGGGAAGCCGTAGCCAGAGGTATTCCTGGGGGTGAGGTGGAGAGAGTGCAGTGCAGGGCGAGTGAGGAAGAGAGTTTTTGATAAAGATAGCAACCCCGCCTCCAGGACGAGGCTCAGGTCTATCATACCGGAGGAGGGAGTAGCCCGGGAGAGATACTAAGGAATCAGAGACATCATAAAGGAGGAAAGTTTCTGTTAAGCAGATCACGTCTGGTTTGATAGAAGCAACCTGTATGGAGAGATCAGTTAAGTTTGAACGAAGGCCCCAGATGTTTGAGATCCATACCGTTAATGAAGAGGAAGGAGGAGCATCAGATACAGAACAGGGGGGAGGAGGGGTAGGGTAAGATGTGGAAGAGGTGGAAGAGGTAGGGAGAGCTGTTGAAGGTGTGTCAGAGATTTCAGAATAGCTCGGAGAAAGGGAAGGATGGGGCGGACAAAAGGTTTGATGGTGATTGGGTGAGGCACAATGAGGTGTTATTTGAGGAGGGGGAAGAGCGAGGCAGAAGGTTGGGGGAGATGGAGGTGAGAGTTGGAAGGGGGAAGAAGCGGGGAGGATGCTTTGAGGAGGGGGAGTGAGAGGGGGGAAATTGAGAAGCAATGAGGGTGGGGAGATTTGAAGGGGAGGGGTGAGGGGGGAGTTTGGGAGGGAAGGGACAAGGGGAGGGATTTGAAAGGGATGGGATATGGGGGAGATTTGGAGGGGAGGGGTGAGGGAGGAGTCTAGGAGGGGAGGGGCGAGGGGCGTCTTGGCGGGGAGGGGTGAGGGGGTAGTTTAGGAGGGAGGGGGCAAGGGGGGAGATTTGAAAGGGCTGGGTGATGGGGAAGATTTGGAGGGGAGGGGTGATGGGGAAGATTTGGAGGGGAGGGGTTATGGGGAAGATTTGGAGGGGAGGGGTGAGATTGGATTTTAGAAAGTGTATGATTTATGGGAAACGAACATTTATTGCAAAATGAGTTTCTTGTGACCTTGGAGTTAAAAATACGTTTAAGGATGCTGGATGGAGGATGGAGTGCAGGAGAGTTTAGGGAATGTAGAAAAAAGGCACTATAGGAGATGGATATTTTTTTTGGGATGAATTGATTTGGTGAGCAAGTTGAAAGCAGCCTTTTAAAGAAGAAGAAGAAAAAGGTGTTATAAAATATGATGGAATACATAACTTGAGGGGAAAGTGTAAACATTGAAGGTTAATGAGTGAAAACTATCTGGGGAAATGGGGGAGAAACACGTGGTCAAAGAACGAATGAACGAATAAGAATGAATAAAGGAATGAGAACAGAGAAGGAAATGTATTTTTTTTTTTTTTGAGTTGAGATTTACACAAGGAAGTAGGCTATGGGTGAAAAGACTGGGATTACAGAGAACGAAAGTTATTGGATCACAAACGACGGACCGCTGAGAGAAAAACAAAGCCTCAAGGTTGTACAGTGTACACTGTACAAGGCCTCAAGACACGACACGAATTAACACGATTTTCAATACAGGTATGAAAGATTTGCACCGAAAAATCTTCGTCGGGACACAATATACATACAACACCATAAATAAATACAGTTTTAACGAAACTACAAATGGGAACAATCACTTAACTTCGATTTCAAATCGTTCGCGACGCGGCAAAGGCCTTGCTCGCGACACGGCAAACAGACGATCAATTTATGAAAGATAAACACCGAGAAACAACCAAAGTTGTACACAATAACTTCACACGCCGAAAGATAAATACAGTTTCGACAAAATACAATTGTGTACAGACTTAACTTCGAAAAACGTGGAGACCGTGTGGAGCTTCGAAAATCCCTCCCACCGTCTCCGAGATCTCGCAAGACTCCACGAGATCCTTAACTGAAACACATAATAATGAAATAACTATGGAGAGGTCCTATGGTTCGCTACGTGTTGTACATGGACTAACTAGGGTGCGATCTTGAACAAGCCAATTGATGGGGATATTTACAGGGGAACATTTATAAGGGAAACATTTACTAAAATTTACTAGTGAAGGTTCTAAAAACCGTAACAATATCAAATAAAAACACCTCAAATCACATTCTCTTGTGACTATAATGTATATCATTCTCTTCTTAGAAATATCAAAATTCAACACAACACCAAAGTTTGAAAAACATATCAGGTGATTTCCACCAACAAAAATAGAGGAATAATATCTCATGTGGTGAGCAAGATACAGTTGCTAATAAAATATAGCCGTGATTGAACGATATAAAAACAGGGAAACACAAAAAAGGAAACTTGCTCCGACAATAAAGAGATAGAAATTGTATATCCGGTTCGGTGAAAAGCATTAAGGGAAATAAATCATTCACAACAACAACAACCAAAGAAAAACTTGACGAGCCCCAACCCCGCCCGTCAATGTGATGAACATCCAGTGTGATTTCCATCTTCAATTCACCAACAAAGGATATTATTCAGGACAAAAATAGAGGAATAATATCTCATGTGGTGAGCAAGATACAGTTTCTGATAAAATATAGCTTTGATTCAACGATAAAAAACAGGCAAACACAAAAAAGGAAACTTGAATGAATGAATGAATGATCGTTTTAAGGCCATTTTCCCCGCTAGAGCAGACGTTAGCCTTGTGGGCCCCATGACAATCATGGTTCCCTGTTTGAGGCAATGTTTTTATGGCCGGATGCCCTTCCTGACACCAACCCTGAGTCGCCTCTTACGATGCGCACGGATACGGCGTCCCTATTCTAACCGGGGTACACACAGTGATCATTCATCCCAGCAAGCTGGTACTCAATTTGCTGACCTCGGAAGGTCCAATGACAGGCTGAGTCAACCCCCCTTGTGTTAATTTAGCGATCGACAGGGATTCGAACCCAGGATCCTCGGATCCCAAGCCGGCACCCTAACCGCTAAGCCAACACCAGGCTTTAAAAAAAGGAAACTTGCTTCGACAATAAAGAGATAGAAATTGTGTATCCGGTTCAGTGAAAAGCATTAAGGGAAAGAAATCATTCACAACAACAACAACCAAAGAAAAACTTGACGAGCCCCAACCCCGCCCGTCAATGTGATGAACATCCACTGTGATTTTCATCTCCAGCTCACCAACAAAGGATATTATTGAAGATTTTTCACGAACCTTGAACAAAAAGAAGAGGAAATACTTCCTTCAGATGTGGTCAACAGAGCCCAACCATGAACAGAGGTTTGTCAGAGGTTTTGTCTCTGAAAAATAATCTTCATATGCACAACAAGGAAAACTGCAAATTTGTCTTTTCACATCGTGATATTCATTCATGTTCAGATTGGTGAAATTCTTCAGGAGGAAATTGATGGCAGACACTATGGTGACGATTTCAATTAAAAATAATTACAAAAAGCTGTTGAAAAGAACTAAACGTGGAGAACACGTAATTGCTAAGGTTTTTGCAAATGTCAGCCTCATATTCATATTAACATCACAAAACTCTTCTTTCAAATTCAAATTGACTTCCAAAAACAGGATATTGAGTAATGATTGAAAATGAAACACCACATTATTTCAAAATCAAAACATCATCAAATCAACTTCAACAGAAACCCACAATAAAACCATTATATCGCTGCTCAAGCATCCAAGTTAAACACTTTCTCATCAGTTAAAAACAAATACAATTGTCAAAATAATAAATCAGAAATAAGGACGTTCATGTTAAATTTCAAATATATTTTGATGGGAAAAAAATTCCGTTACAAAAAACAGAGTATTGAGCAGTAATTTGAAATATCACATTGCGTTGATTGACACCCAAAGTAAAGTGAAAGTATAAACTTAGATTACACCAAATAATGACCCCATGATTATTTTGCTCACCATTTTGGAAAAACATATTTACATCAGATGAAAAATAAATAGAATCATGAAAATATCAATTAAAAACACCTCAAAATACATTCTCTTGTGATTATAATGTATATCTCTTCTTAGAAATATCAAAATTGAACATAACACCAAAGTTTGAAAAACATGTCAGGTGATTTCCACCAACAAAAATAGAGGAATAATATCTCATGTGGTGAGCAAGATACAGTTTCTGATAAAATATAGCTGTGATTGAACGATGTAAAAACAGGGAAACACAAAAAAGGAAACTTGAATGAATGAATGAATGATCGTTTTAAGGCCATTTTCCCCGCTAGAGCAGGGGTTGGCCTTGCGGGCCCCATGACAATCATGGTTCCCTGTTTGAGGCAATGTTTTTATGGCCGGATGCCCTTCCTGGCGCCAACCCCTAGTCGCCTCTTACGATGCGCAGGGATACGGCGTACCTATTCTAACCGGGGTACACACCGGGATTATTCATCCAAGCAAGCTGGTAATCAATTTGCCGACCTCGGAAGGATGACAGGCTGAGTCAACCGCCGTGGTGTTAATTTAGCGATCCTCTGGGATTCGAACCCAGGATCCTCAGATCCCAAGCCGGCACCCTAACCGCTAAGCCAACACCAGGCTTAAAAAAAGGAAACTTGCTTCGACAATAAAGAGATAGAAATTGTATATCCGGTTCAGTGAAAAGCATTGAGGGAAATAAATCATTCACAACAACAACAACCAAAGAAAAACTTGACGAGCCCCAACCCCGCCCGTCAATGTGATGAACATCCAATGTGATTTCCATCTTCAATTCACCAACAAAGGATATTATTGAGGATCTTTCACTGACCTTGAACCAAAAAGATGATGAAATACTTAGTCCAGATGTGGTCAACGGAGCCCAACCAGGAAGAGGCTGTTGTGAAGGTGTTTCTTTTTGAAGAAAAATAATCGTCATGTGCACAGCAAGGTAAACTGAAAATTTCTCATTGAGCTTCTTGATATTCATTCATGTTAAGATTGGTGAAATTCTTCAGGAGTAGAATTGATGGCTGAACAGTGTGATGGACGATTTCCACTCAAAATAATGTTAAGAAACTGTTCAAAGTAACTCAACGTGGAGAACAAGTAAATGCTGAGGTTTTTGCAAATGCCAACCTCATATTCATAGTAATATCATAAAACTCTTCTTTCAATGTCAAATTAACTTCCAAAACAGGATATTGAGTAATGACTGAAAATGAGACA
This sequence comes from Myxine glutinosa, assembly GCF_964187855.1. Taxonomy (NCBI): domain Eukaryota; kingdom Metazoa; phylum Chordata; class Myxini; order Myxiniformes; family Myxinidae; genus Myxine; species Myxine glutinosa. The sequence goes on from NW_027616352.1 coordinate 651,197, forward strand.
CCGCATTATTTCAGAACCAAAGCAACATCAAATCAACTTCAACAGAAACCCACAATAAAACCAATATACCGCTGCTCAAGCATCCAAGTTAAACACTTTCTCATCAGTTAAAAACAAATATAATCCTCAAAATAATGAATCAGAAATAAGGACGTCCATGTTAAATATCAAATAAATTTTAATGGAAAAAAAATTCCGTTACAAAAAACAGAGTATTGAGCAGTAATTTGGAATACCACATTGCGTTGATTGACACCCAAAGTAAAGTGAAAGTATAAACTTAGATTACACCAAATAATGACCCCATGATTATTTTGCTCACCATTTTGGATGAACACATTTACATCAGATGAAAAATAAATAGAATCATAAAAATATCAATTAAAAACACCTCAAAATACATTCACTTGTGACTATAATGTATATCTCTTCTTAGAAATATCAAAATTCAACACAACACCAAAGTTTGAAAAACATATCAGGTGATTTCCACCAACAAAAATAGAGGAATAATATCTCATGTGGTGAGCAAGATACAGTTTCTGATAAAATATAGCCGTGATTGAACGATATAAAAACAGGGAAACACAAAAAAGGAAACTTGCTCTGACAATAAAGAGATATAAATTGTCTATCCGGTTCAGTGAAAAGCATTAAGGGAAATAAATCGTTCACAACAATGTTACGGATTTATGTGAATTGATGTGAATTACTATTCAGGTCTTTGCTTATTAATGTGTAGTCGATTAAAGGTTGTTGTGATTAAAGGGTCAGGAGCCCTTCTGGGAAAAAGGAGACCGGAAACAGAAGAAAAAAAGACACGAGGTCTGGGAGAAGCGGCGATCTTCCTCTTCCTCGCCTAGCTCCGAAGCGAGCGGTATCGATATTGAGCAACGTAACAGAATCGGCGTTTGAAAGCCCGACTGGCGAAAGGAGTTACCTGCGCGGGGTAATTACCCCTTTACACGTCAAGTTGCCGTGGGTTCGTGCACGGAACTAAGCGTCCGGCACAGTTCGCCTCACTGTCTACAAGGACGCGTACGGGTCGCACCTTGGGCCTCGCGCGCTGGGCAAGCCACGCGTTGCTTTGCCCGCTTTGCTTGGCAACGAGGTGTGCGCTGCAGCCGTGTTCCCGGTACGCGACGTGTACGTTGGGGGAGCACGTCAGCCAGGGGTTCGTTCAACCGCCCGTGTGCGGAGAAGCCGACCTCCACCTTGGTCTGGAGGGGCCCAGAGACATTGTGAGGGACAGTGACCACAAGGGGTCGTGAGTGGGGAAAAGGGGGAACATATATAAGATGGCCATCTTAGTAATATTGGATTGATTGTTGATGGTTGTTGATTGCTTGGGGAATATATTATTGATTACTCCGGATCCTTGGTGTGGGGTTTCTTATTGACTGGAATTCATATTGATTGCGTTACGAAAGCGTATAAATCATAGATCTTTCTGGCGGAGTTCCTCTCACGGTCCGGGGGTCACCGAGACCAGGTAGTCACCGGGAGGACCACGTAATAGAATTGGGGGCTCGTCCGGGATCAATAAAATTTTCTAAATTTTAGGCCGGGAAAGAATTCCCAAGAGTGGGAACTTTTCCAACGTTCCCAAAATTGTTTTGCTCTGTCGACAAAACAACAACAACAACAACAAAAAAAAATAACAATAGCAATAATAGTAATACTGTTGCTTTCTTTGTTGGAAATTTCTGGGGTGAAGGTTAACAGGTGTTACCAGTAGTCACCATGGCGTTTGTGGCACAGAACTTTGCGGTAACCCCTAGTGAGGCACAGTTCCGAGCGTTACTAAAAGCAGACCTCTTGAAATTGGCCAAACATTTGAACTTGGAGGTCCGAACTAATTTGAGGAAGGCAGAGTTGCAGACCACAGTGATACAATCTATGGTGGGATTAGGAACATGGGACGAGTTAGCCTGGCAGTGGCTACCCGAAGAACCAGAAGACGTTGAGCTCCGGAAACTGGAGTTGCAATTACGGAGCCAGGAACGGATCAAAGAAGAGGAAAGGAAAGCAGAAGAGAGGAGAGAAGGGAAACAAGCAGAGGAAAGGAGAGTGGAACGAGAACTCCAGGAAAGGTTAAAAGAAGAAGAAAGGAAAGCAGAAAAGGAAAGAGCAGAGGAAGAAAGGAAAGGAGAAGCGAGGAGAGAAGAGAAACAAGCAGAGGAAAGGAGAGTGGAACGAGAACTCCAGGAAAGGTTAGCAGAAGAAGAAAGGAAAGCAGAAAAGGAAAGAGCAGAAGAAGAAAGGAAAGCAGAAGAGAGGAGAGAAGAGAAACAAGCAGAGGAAAGGAGAGTGGAACGAGAACTCCAGGAAAGGTTAGAAGGGAGAAAAGCAGAGGAGAGGAGAGCTGCCAGGGAACTCGAAGCAGAGGAGAGAAAAGCCGAAAGGGAGTTGAAGGAACGTGATCTGGCGCTTCAGCAAGAGATTAAATTCAACGAGCTGGATTTAATGAGAGAACGGGGAGAGGTACCACCCTTGCTGATGGGGTCGACACCTAGCCAGAACACCTGGGATGTGGGCAGACATGTGAGGCTGGTTCCACCCTTCAGTGAAAAGGAAGTCACTAAATTTTTTCCACACTTTGAGAAAGTGGCTCGACAGTTAAACTGGCCGGAGGAGGCCTGGACCATTCTAGTGCAAAGTGTGCTGGTGGGTAAAGCTCAAGAGATTTATTCGGCGCTACCAATGGACCAATGTGCAGATTATGAGGTTTTGAAGAAGCACATCCTCAAAGCCTATGAGTTGGTTCCGGAAGCTTACCGGCAAAAATTCAGGAATGCCAGGAAGAGGGAGAGTGAAACCCATGTGGAGTTTGCCAGAGTGAAGGAAAACATGTTTGATCGGTGGTGTGAGTCAAAAGGAGTCGGGAAAGACTTTGAAACATTGCGTGTATTGATCCTGGTGGAGGAATTTCAACAGTGTGTCCACGAGGACATCAAAGTGTACCTGCAGGAAAAGAAAGTACCAAAGTTGTGGGACGCAGCCACCATGGCAGATGATTATGCCTTAACACACCGGATAGGGGTCCACACACCTAGCTCCTCGCCTAGACTTCAGCAGGGGAGTTATGGAACACCCGGTGCGGAGAACGACAATACATGGCGGCGGCCTCGAGAGGATTATGGGGACAACGCGGATACCCCACCTGTTCGAAATCAGAGGGCTACGGGCCCAAGACAAACTTATTTTTCGGGGGGCCCGAGGCAGACCACGAGTTTTTCCTCCGGGCCTACTTGCGCTTTTTGCAAGAAACCTGGACACTTGATGTCCAGTTGTTACCTCATGAAAAGGGAAGACCCAGAGCGGAGTCCGACTATTACCACTCCGAATGCGATGGCAAGCGTAAGAAATCGCCCATAGAAGAGTTACCAACCATTTATTTATGAGGGGTTGGTCTCACTCAAGGGAGACTTGACTAACCCAAGACCGGTTAGGGTTTTGAGGGACACAGGAGCCCATCAATCCTTAATGCTTGAAGGCATTTTGCCATTGTCAAAGAGTACCGCAACTGGTGATAGTGTTCGGTTACAAGGGATCGGTGGCTGTGTTAGGGCCCCACTTCATGTCATCCATTTGGAATTCCGATTTGGTGTCAGGACCGGTCACCCTCGGTTTACAAGCCACGCTTCCTGTAGAGGGAGTATCTGTGATTATCGGGAATGATTTGGCCGGGGGGCAAATTTATGGTAACCCGAGGGTGGGTAAAGAGCCCCGCAGGGGAAATAACACCACCCCCGCTCGGGATGGCGACAAAAGTTCCAAGTTATTTGTAGGGGGACTGAACTTCAACACAGAGGAAGAAGTTCTGACCTCTGTCTTCAACAGATATGGGCCACTGCTGGAAGTGCGGGTGGTAAAAGACAGGGAAACGCAACGGTCAAGAGGGTTCGGCTTTGTCACGTTTGCAAGCACAAGAGACGCCAGAGAGGCAGAGAAGAATTGGAATGGTAAGGATTTGGAGGGTCGGACCATAACAGTAGGGAAGGCATTTCGTAGGCGTCGAGAGGTCTACAGAAGAGGACAACTTGGCAGTAGTTTTGGGGTTGGCAGCAGCCGATATTACTATGGAGGCTCCCAGAGTTAGAGCACCTCCCGAAAGAATGAACGTCAGAGCACTGGCCGAGAAGGAGACCGCCAGTCAGGTAACGGCTGGGACCAGGGGTCCCACCGTAACTGTTAGGAGTCTGGAGAAGTTGAAGCACTATATACGGGGGAGCCGCCAAGCCGGGGCTCCTACACAGACTAACCGTGAACGCCACGTTCTTAAAGGCGTCCAGGTAGTGAACTTTCCTCCCCGGACTAACCGTGAACTCCACATTCCTTAAGGCGTCCATTTAGGGAATACTCAGCTGGGCCTCCCGAAAAAGTGCTATCGAGAGGTTTAAATTTGGGGGCTTTGGTCACCCCCTCTTAACCGTCATTCAAGAGAAACTAGAAATGGTTGACGCTTGGTCCAGAGGGAATTAATCTATGGGATTGTGTAAAATTTTGTTGCTTTATTTTTAAGTGATAACTGTGCCTGGGGGGAACTGATGATTTGGGGGGGGGGGGGGGTGAGTTATCTGGTTTGTTTATCCAAGTTGGCCGGCAAAGAAACTTCTCGCTGGGTTCAAACTTTCTTTCTTGAAGGGGGGGGAGTGTTACGGATTTATGTGAATTACTATTCAGGTCTTTGCTTATTAATGTGTAGTCGATTAAAGGTTGTTGTGATTAAAGGGTCAGGAGCCCTTCTGGGAAAAAGGAGACCGGAAACGGAAGAAAAAAAGACACGAGGTCCGGGAGAAGCGGCGATCTTCCTCTTCCTCGCCGAGCTCCGACGCGAGCGGTATCGATATTGAGCAACGTAACAGAATCGGCGTTTGAAAGCACGACTGGCGAAAGGAGTTACCTGCGCGGGGTAATTAACCCTTTACACGTCAAGTTGCCGTGGGTTCGTGCACGGAACCAAGCGTCCGGCACAGTTCGCCTCACCGTCTACAAGGACGCGTACGGGTCACACCTGGGCCTCGCGCGCTGGGCAAGCCGCACGTTGCTTTGCCCGCTTTGCTTGGCAAGGAGGTGTGCGCTGCAGCCGTGTTCCCGGTACGCGACGTGTACGTTGGGGGAGCACGTCAGCCAGGGGTTCGTTCAACCGCCCGTGTGTGGAGAAGCTGAACTCCACCTTGGTCTGGAGGGGCCCAGAGACATTGTGAGGGACAGTGACCACAAGGGGTCGTGAGTGGGGAAAAGGGGGAACATATATAAGATGGCCATCTTAGTAATATTGGATTGATTGTTGATGGTTGTTGATTGCTTGGGGAATATATTATTGATTACTCCGGATCCTTGGTGTGGGGTTTCTTATTGACTGGAATTCATATTGATTGCGTTACGAAAGCGTATAAATCATATATCTTTCTGGCGGAGTTCCTCTCACGGTCCGGGGGTCACCGAGACCAGGTAGTCACCGGGAGGACCACGTAATAACAACAACAACCAAAGAAAAACTTGACGAGCCCCAACCCCGCCCGTCAATGTGATGAACATCCACTGTGATTTTCATCTCCAGCTCACCAACAAAGGATATTATTGAAGATTTTTCACGAACCTTGAACCAAAAAGAAGAGGAAATACTTCCTTCAGATGTGGTCAACAGAGCCCAACCATGAACAGAGGTTTGTCAGAGGTTTTGTCTCTGAAAAAGAATCTTCATATGCACAGCAAGGAAAACTGCTAATTTGTATTTACACATCGTGATATTCATTCATGTTCAGATTGGTGAAATTCTTCAGGAGGAAATTGATGGCAGACACTGGTGACGATTTCAATTAAAAATAATTACAAAAAACTGTTGAAAAGAACTAAACGTGGAGAACACGTAATTGCTAAGGTTTTTGCAAATGTCAGCCTCATATTCATATTAACATCACAAAACTCTTCTTTCAAATTCAAATCGACTTCCAAAAACAGGATATTGAGTCATGATTGAAAATGAAACACCACATTATTTCAAAATCAAAGCATCATCAAATCAACTTCAACACAAACCCACAATAAAACCATTATACCGCTGCTCAAGCATTCAAGTTAAACACTTTCGCATCAGTTAAAAACAAATACAATCGTCAAAACAATGAAACAGAAATAAGGACGTTCATGTTAAATTTCAAATAAATTTTGATGGAAAAAAAATTCCGTAACAAAAAACAGAGTATTGAGCAGTAATTTGAAATATCACATTGCATTCATTGACACCCAAAGTAAAGTGAAAGTATAAACTTAGATTACACCAAATAATGACCCCATGATTATTTTGCGCACATTTTGGATGAACACATTTACATCAGATGAAAAATAAATAGAATCATGAAAATATCAAATAAAAACACCTCAAAATACATTCTCTTGTGACTATAATGTGTATCGCTTCTTAGAAATATCAAAATTCAACACAACACCAAAGTTTGAAAAACATATCAGGTGATTTCCACCAACAAAAATAGAGGAATAATATCTCATGTGGTGAGCAAGATACAGTTTCTGATAAAATATAGCCGTGATTGAACGATATAAAAACAGGGAAACACAAAAAAGGGAAACTTGAATGAATGAATGAATGATCGTTTTAAGGCCATTTTCCCCGCTAGAGCAGGGGTTAGCCCTGCGGGCCCCATGACAATCATGGTTCCCTGTTTGAGGCAATGTTTTTATGGCCGGATGCCCTTCCTGGCCCCAACCCTTAGTCGCCTCTTACGATACGCAGGGATACGGCGTACCTATTCTAACCGGGGTACACACCAGGACCATTCATCCCAGCAAGCTGGTACACAATTTGCCGACCTCGGAAGGATGACAGGCTAAGTCAACCCCCCTGGTGTTAATTTAGCGATCGTCCGGGATTCGAACCCAGGATCCTTGAATCCCAAGCCGGCACCCTAACCGCTAAGCGAACACCAAGCTTTAAAAAAATGAAACTTGCTCAGACAATAAAGAGATAGAAATTGTATATCCGGTTCAGTGAAAAGCATTGAGGGAAATAAATCATTCACAACAACAACAACCAAAGAAAAACTTGACGAGCCCCAACCCCACCCGTCAATGTGATGAACATCCAATGTGATTTCCATCTTCAATTCACCAACAAAGGATATTATTGAGGATCTTTCACTGACCTTGAACCAAAAAGATGATGAAATACTTAGTCCAGATGTGGTCAACAGAGCCCAACCAGGAAGAGGCTGTTGTGAGGGTGTTTGTTTTTGAAGAAAAATAATCTTCATATGCACAGCAAGGTAAACTGAAAATTTCTCATTGAGCTTCTTGATATTCATTCATGTTAAGATTGGTGAAATTCTTCAGGAGTAGAATTGATGGCTGAACAGTGTGATGGACGATTTCCATTCAAAATAATGTGAAGAAACTGTTCAAAGTAACTCAACGTGGAGAACAAGTAAATGCTGAGGTTTTTGCAAATGTCAGCCTCATATTCATAGTAATATCATAAAACTCTTCTTTCAATGTCAAATTAACTTCCAAAACAGGATATTGAGTAATGACTGAAAATGAGACACCGCATTATTTCAGAATCAAGGCATCACCAAATCAACTTACACAGAAACCCACAATAAAACCAATATACCGCTGCTCAAGCATCCAAGTTAAACACTTTCTCATCAGTTAAAAACAAATATAATCCTCAAAATAATGAATCAGAAATAAGGACGTCCATGTTAAATTTTGATGGAAAAAAAATTCCGTTACAAAAAACAGAGTATTGAGCAGAAATTTGAAATACCACATTGCATTGATTGACACCCAAAGTAAAGTGAAAGTGTAAACTTAGATTACACCAAATAATGACCCCATGATTATTTTGCTCACCATTTTGGATAAACACATTTACATCAAATGAAAAATAAATAGAATCATGAAAATATCAAATAGAAACACCTCAAAATACATTCTCTTGTGACTATAATGTGTATCGCTTCTTAGAAATATCAAAATGCAACACAACACCAAAGTTTGAAAAACATATCAGGTGATTTGCACCAACAAAAATAGAGGAATAATATCTCATGTGGTGAGCAAGATACAGTTTCTGATAAAATATAGCCGTGATCGAACGATAAAAAACAGGGAAACACAAAAAAGGGAAACTTGAATGAATGAATGAATGATCGTTTTAAGGCCATTTTCCCCGCTAGAGCAGGGGTTAGCCTTGCGGGCCCCATGACAATCATGGTTCCCTGTTTGAGGCAATGTTTTTATGGCCGGATGCCCTGTCTGGCCCCAACCCTTAGTCGCCTATTACGATGCGCAGGGATACGGCGTACCTATTCTAACCGGGGTACACACCGGGATCATTCATCCCAGCAAGCTGGTACACAATTTGCCGACCTCGGAAGGATGACAGGCTGAGTCAACCCCCCTGGTGTTAATTTAGCGATCGTCCGGGATTCGAACCCAGGATCCTCGGATCCCAAGCCGGCACCCTAACCGCTAACCCAACACCAAGCTAAAAAAAAGGAAACTTGCTCAGACAATAAAGAGATAGAAATTGTATATCCGGTTCAGTGAAAAGCATTGAGGGAAATAAATCATTCACAACAACAACAACCAAAGAAAAACTTGACGAGCCCCAACCCCACCTGTCAATGTGATGAACATCCAATGTGATTTTCATCTTCAATTCACCAACAAAGGATATTATTGAGGATCTTTCACTGACCTTGAACCAAAAAGATGATGAAATACTTCGTCCAGATGTGGTCAACGGAACCCAATCAGGAAGAGACTGTTGTGATGGTGTTTGTTTTTGAAAAAAAATAATCTTCATATGCACAGCAAGGTAAACTGAAAATTTCTCATTGAGCTTCTTGATATTCATTCATGTTAAGATTGGTGAAATTCTTCAGGAGTAGAATTGATGGCTGAACAGTGTGATGGACGATTTCCATTCAAAATAATGTTAAGAAACTGTTCAAAGTAACTCAATGTGGAGAACAAGTAAATGCTGAGGTTTTTGCAAATGTCAGCCTCATATTCATAGTAATGTCATAAAACTCTTCTTTCAATTTCAATTTAACTTCCAAAAACAGGATATTGAGTCATGACTGAAAATGAGACACCGCATTATTTCAAAATCAAAGCATCATCAAATCAACTTCAACAGAAACCCACAATAAAACCAATATACCGCTGCTCAAGCATCTAAGTTAAACACCAACTCATCAGTTTAAAACAAATATAATCATCAAAATAATAAATCAGAAATAAGGACGTCCATGTTAAATATCAAATTTAAAATCTATTTTGATGAAAAAAAATATAATTAAAATTCCCAACCACAAAACACAGAGAAACACCCAAAATATAGTGAAAATATAACCTTAAATAACACCAAATAATAACCCCATCATATTTTTGCTCACCATTTTGGATAAACACATTTACATCAGTTCAAAAAGAACTAGAATCATGAAAATATCAAATAAAAAAACCTCAAAATACATTATCTTGTGACTATAATGTATATCTCTTCTAAGAAATATCAAAATTCAACACAACACCAAAGTTTGAAAAACATATCAGGTGATTTCCACCAACAAAAATAGAGGAATAATATCTCATGTGGTGAGCAAGATACAGTTTCTGATAAAATATAGCCGTGATTGAACGATATAAAAACAGGGAAACACAAAAAAGGGAAACTTGAATGAATGAATGAATGATCGTTTTAAGGCCATTTTCCCCGCTAGAGCAGGGGTTAGCCTTGCGGGCCCCATGACAATCATGGTTCCCTGTTTGAGGCAATGTTTTTATGGCCGGATGCCCTTCCTGGCCCCAACCCTTAGTCGCCTCTTACGATACGCAGGGATACGGCGTACCTATTCTAACCGGGGTACACACCAGGACCATTCATCCCAGCAAGCTGGTACACAATTTGCCGACCTCGGAAGGATGACAGGCTGAGTCAACCCTCCTGGTGTTAATTTAGCGATCGTCCGGGATTCGAACCCAGGATCCTTGGTATCCCAAGCCGGCACCCTAACCGCTAAGCGAACACCAAGCTTTAAAAAAAGGAAACTTGCTCAGACAATAAAGAGATAGAAACTGTATATCCAGTTCAGTGAAAAGCATTGAGGGAAATAAATCATTCACAACAACAACAACCAAAGAAAAACTTGACGAGCCCCAACCCCACCCGTCAATGTGATGAACATCCAATGTGATTTCCATCTTCAATTCACCAACAAAGGATATTATTGAGGATCTTTCACTGACCTTGAACCAAAAAGATGATGAAATACTTAGTCCAGATGTGGTCAACGGAGCCCAACCAGGAAGAGGCTGTTGTGAGGGTGTTTGTTTTTGAAGAAAAATAATCTTCATATGCACAGCAAGGTAAACTGAAAATTTCTCATTGAGCTTCTTGATATTCATTCATGTTAAGATTGGTGAAATTCTTCAGGAGTAGAATTGATGGCTGAACAGTGTGATGGACGATTTCCATTCAAAATAATGTTAAGAAACTGTTCAAAGTAACTCAACGTGGAGAACAAGTAAATGCTGAGGTTTTTGCAAATGTCAGCCTCATATTCATAGTAATATCATAAAACTCTTCTTTCAATGTCAAATTAACTTCCAAAACAGGATATTGAGTAATGACTGAAAATGAGACACCGCATTATTTCAGAATCAAGGCATCATCAAATCAACTTACACAGAAACCCACTATAAAACCAATATACCGCTGCTCAAGCATCCAAGTTAAACACTTTCTCATCAGTTAAAAACAAATATAATCCTCAAAATAATGAATCAGAAATAAGGACGTCCATGTTAAATTTCAATTACATTTTGATGGAAAAAAAATTCCGTTACAAAAAACAGAGTATTGAGCAGAAATTTGAAATACCACATTGCATTGATTGACACCCAAAGTAAAGTGAAAGTGTAAACTTAGATTACACCAAATAATGACCCCATGATTATTTTGCTCACCATTTTGGATAAACACATTTACATCAAATGAAAAATAAATAGAATCATGAAAATATCAAACACCTCAAAATACATTCTCTTGTGACTATAATGTAAATCTCTTCTTAGAAATATCAAAATTCAACACAACACCAAAGTTTTAAAAACATATCAGGTGATTTCCACCAACAAAAATAGAGGAATAATATCTCATGTGATGAGCAAGATACAGTTTCTGATAAAATATAGCCGTGATTGAACGATATAAAAACAGGGAAACACAAAAAAGGAAACTTGCTCTGACAATAAAGAGATATAAATTGTATATCTGGTTCAGTGAAAAGCATTAAGGGAAATAAATCATTCACAACAACAACAACCAAAGAAAAACTTGACGAGCCCCAACCCCGCCCTACATGTGATGAACATCCACTGTGATTTTCATCTCCAGCTCACCAACAAAGGATATTATTGAAGATTTTTCACGAACCTTGAACCAAAAAGAAGAGGAAATACTTCCTTCAGATGTGGTCAACAGAGCCCAACCATGAACAGAGGTTTGTCAGAGGTTTTGTCTCTGAAAAATAATCTTCATATGCACAGGAAGGAAAACTGCAAATTTGTCTTTTCACATCGTGACATTCATTCATGTTCAGATTGGTGAAATTCTTCAGGTGGAAATTGATGGCAGACACTGGTGACGATTTCAATTAAAAATAATTACAAAAAAATGTTGAAAATAACTAAACGTGGAGAACACGTAAATGCTGAGGTTTTTGCAAATGTCAGCCTCATATTCATAGTAATATCATAAAACTCTTCTTTCAATGTCAAATTAACTTCCAAAACAGGATATTGAGTGATGACTGAAAATGAGACCGCATTATTTCAGAATCAAAGCATCATCAAATCAACTTCAACATAAACCCACAATAAAACCAATATACCGCTGCTCAAGCATCCAAGTTAAACACTTTCTCATCAGTTAAAAACAAATATAATCCTCAAAATAATGAATCAGAAATAAGGACGTCCATGTTAAATATCAAATAAATTTTGATGGAAAAAAAATTCCGTTCCAAAAAACAGAGTATTGAGCAGTAATTTGAAATACCACATTGCGTTGATTGACACCCAAAGTAAAGTGAAAGTATAAACTTAGATTCCACCAAATAATGACCCCATGATTATTTTGCTCACCATTTTGGATAAACACATTTACATCAGATGAAAAATCAATAGAATCATAAAAATATCAATTAAAAACACCTCAAAATACATTCACTTGTGACTATAATGTATATCTCTTCTTAGAATATCAAAATTCAACACAACACCAAAGTTTGAAAAACACATCAGGTGATTTCCACTAACAAAAATAGAGGAATAATATCTCATGTGGTGAGCAAGACGCAGTTTCTGATAAAATATAGCCGTGATTGAACAATAAAAAAAAGGGAAACACAAAAAAGGAAACTTGCTTCGACAATAAAGAGATAGAAATTGTATATCCGGTTCAGCAAAAAGCATTAAGGGAAATAAATCATTCACAACAACAACAACCAAAGAAAAACTTGACGAGCCCCAACCCCACCCGTCAATGTGATGAACATCCACTGTGATTTTCATCTTCAATTCACCAACAAATTGATATTATTGAGGATCTTTCACTGACCTTGAACCAAAAAGATGATGAAATACTTAGTCCAGATGTGGTCAACGGAGCCCAACCAGGAAGAGGCTGTTGTGATGGTGTTTCTTTTTGAAGAAAAATAATCTTCCTATGCACAGCAAGGTAAACTGAAAAATTCTCATTGAGCTTCTTGATATTCATTCATGTTAAGATTGGTGAAATTCTACAGGAGTAGAATTGATGGCTGAACAGTGTGATGGACGATTTCCATTCAGAATAATGTTAAGAAACTGTTCAAAGTAACTCAACGTGGAGAACAAGTAAATGCTGAGGTTTTTGCAAATGTCAGCCTCATATTCATAGTAATATCAAAAAACTCTCCTTTCAATGTCAAATTAACTTCCAAAACAGGATATTGAGTAATGACTGAAAATGAGACACAGCATTATTTCAAAATCAAAGCATCATCAAATCAACTTCAACATAAACCCACAATAAAACCAATATACCGCTGCTCAAGCATCCAAGTTAAACACTTTCTCATCAGTTAAAAACAAATATAATCCTCAAAATAATGAATCAGAAATAAGGACGTCCATGTTAAATATCAAATAAATTTTGATGGAAAAAAAATTCCGTTCCAAAAAACAGAGTATTGAGCAGTAATTTGGAATACCACATTGCGTTGATTGACACCCAAAGTAAAGTGAAAGTATAAACTTAGATTCCACCAAATAATGACCCCATGATTATTTTGCTCACCATTTTGGATAAACACATTTACATCAGATGAAAAATCAATAGAATCATAAAAATATCAATTAAAAACACCTCAAAATACATTCACTTGTGACTATAATGTATATCTCTTCTTAGAATATCAAAATTCAACACAACACCAAAGTTTGAAAAACATATCAGGTGATTTCCACCAACAAAAATAAAGGAATAATATCTCATGTGGTGAGCAAGACGCAGTTTCTGATAAAATATAGCCGTGATTGAACAATAAAAAAAAGGGAAACACAAAAAAGGAAACTTGCTTCGACAATAAAGAGATAGAAATTGTATATCCGGTTCAGCAAAAAGCATTAAGGGAAATAAATCATTCACAACAACAACAACCAAAGAAAAACTTGACGAGCCCCAACCCCACCCGTCAATGTGATGAACATCCACTGTGATTTTCATCTTCAATTCACCAACAAATTGATATTATTGAGGATCTTTCACTGACCTTGAACCAAAAAGATGATGAAATACTTAGTCCAGATGTGGTCAACGGAGCCCAACCAGGAAGAGGCTGTTGTGATGGTGTTTCTTTTTGAAGAAAAATAATCTTCCTATGCACAGCAAGGTAAACTGAAAAATTCTCATTGAGCTTCTTGATATTCATTCATGTTAAGATTGGTGAAATTCTTCAGGAGTAGAATTGATGGCTGAACAGTGTGATGGACGATTTCCATTCAGAATAATGTTAAGAAACTGTTCAAAGTAACTCAACGTGGAGAACAAGTAAATGCTGAGGTTTTTGCAAATGTCAGCCTCATATTCATAGTAATATCAAAAAACTCTCCTTTCAATGTCAAATTAACTTCCAAAACAGGATATTGAGTAATGACTGAAAATGAGACACAGCATTATTTCAAAATCAAAGCATCATCAAATCAACTTCAACAGAAACCCACAATAAAACCAATAGACCGCTGCTCAATCATCCAAGTTAAACACCAACTCATCAGTTTAATACAAATATAATCATCAAAATAATAAATCACAAATAAGGACGTCCATGTTAAATATCAAATTTAAAATCTATTTTGATGAAAAAAAATATAAATAAAATTCCCGAACACAAAAAACAGAGAAACACCCAAAGTAAAGTGAAAATATCACCTTAAATAACACCAAATAATAAGCCCATCATATTTTTGCTCACCATTTTGAATAAACACATTTACATCAGTTCAAAAAGAATGAGAATCATGACAATATTGTTACGGATCTCAGAGACAGCACTCCCCTTAGCAAAGGGGAGGGGGAGTTAATCCCCTTGGCCTGTTAAGCTGGCCGTCTCTGGTCCTGGTACTTATAACGCTCTTTTGCAGGGTGAAATTGGTCAGGGTTCTTGGTCAAAGTGTTCTCCCGAATACCTTTACCAATCCCTCCGCAAAACAGGGAGACAAGTACCGCTCGAACCAAGGACAAGATGGCATTTGCCGAGCGGTTTAGCAATCCGCAGCTCAAGCCATTAACAAAGGACTAAATCCGACTATTGCGGTTGGCCGAATCGTGCCAAAGGTACTCAATCGAAAGAAGGGACTAAAGCGATCGGGGGAAAGAAGAAACCAAAGGAAGGAATACCAGACATTTATTAACTATTTACAAAACCAAAACCAAAGAAGAGGAAACGAAAGTAATATACAGTGAAGAAGAAGAAGACACAGGGCAGTCTTAAATTATCAACGTCCCAGACAGACAAACAGACTCACACGAAAGGGGAATAGCAGGCAGGAATTACTGGACGAAGGAGAAGGGTCCAAGTGGGACAGCAGGGCTGCAAGGTTCGGGTAGAGGCACAGCAAGGAGGTCCGCTCCATGTCCACGCTCCGGGCTGAAAGTGAACAGCCAGGGGCAGCTTCACGTTTTCGGTTTCACACACGGTCGGACAATGTCAATTGACTACTGTATTGTTGTCGCCGTCACGGACCCACTCTTCTGCCTCACGATCCAGCGGTATGCTCGCCTGGTACCTCCCTCATCTGCCGGATCACGTCTCTCCCTTGAAGCAGTCCCTCCCAGCCGCTTTTATTGTCCGTGTTGGAATCAAGCCGCCGGCTCTGATGACACGCCTACCGGTTGGCTCACGTCGGCGCTGGTTGGCCGGCAAAGGGCTCGCTGACTCCACCTCTGCCGATGCGTCGACGTGCCACACCTTGTTCTGGTGGCTCTGCCCCCTTCTTCCTCGGCTTGACCACATGGCTAATGGCGGTTTGGGGCCAACAACCGCATCAAGGCAAGGAACAGCGAACGCTGCTGGCAAACGAAGTACTGGGGCCTATCTTATTTGATTAATGCAACGCAGATTCAACTATTGGGAACAAATCCTTAACTGAAACACATAATAATGAAATAAGTATGGAGAGGTCCTATGGTTCGCTACATGTTGTACATGGACTAAGTAGGGTGCGATCTTTAACAAGCCAATTGATGGGGATATTTACAGGGGAACATTTATAAGGGAAACATTTACTAAAATTTACTAGTGAAGGTTCTAAAAACCATTACAATATCAAATAAAAACACCTCAAATCACATTCTCTTGTGACTATAATGTATATCTCTTCTTAGAAATATCAAAATTCAACATAACACCAAAGTTTAAAAACATATCAGGTGATTTCCACCAACAAAAATAGAGGAATAATATCTCATGTGGTGAGCAAGATACAGTTTCTGATAAAATATAGCCGTGATTGAACGATATAAAAACAGGGAAACACAAAAAAGGAAACTTGCTCTGACAATAAAGAGATAGAAATTGTATATCTGGTTCAGTGAAAAGCATTAAGGGAAATAAATCATTCACAACAACAACAACCAAAGAAAAACTTGACGAGCCCCAACCCCGCCCGTCATTGTGATGAACATCCACTGTGATTTTCATCTCCAGCTCACCAACAAAGGATATTGTTGAAGATTTTTCACGAACCTTGAACCAAAAAGAAGAGGAAATACTTCCTTCAGATGTGGTCAACAGAGCCCAACCATGAACAGAGGTTTGTCAGAGGTTTTGTCTCTGAAAAATAATCTTCATATGCACAGCAAGGAAAACTGCAAATTTGTCTTTTCACATCGTGATATTCATTCATGTTCAGATTGGTGAAATTCTTCAGGAGGAAATTGATGGCAGACACTATGGTGACGATTTCAATTAAAAATAATTACAAAAAACTGTTGAAAAGAACTAAACGTGGAGAACACGTAATTGCTGAGGTTTTTGCAAATGTCAGCCTCATATTCATAGTAACATCACAAAACTCTTCTTTCAAATTCAAATTGACTTCCAAAAACAGGATATTGAGTAATGATTGAAAATGAAACACCACATTATTTCAAAATCAAAGCATCATCAAATCAACTTCAACAGAAACCCACAATAAAACCAATATACCGCTGCTCATGCATCCAAGTTAAACACTTTCTCATCAGTTAAAAACAAATATAATCGTCAAAATAATAAATCAGAAATAAGGACGTTCATGTTAAATTTCAAATAAATTTTGATGGAAAAAAAATTCCGTTACAAAAAACAGAGTATTGAGCAGTAATTTGAAATATCACATTGCGTTGATTGACACCCAAAGTAAAGTGAAAGTATAAACTTAGGTTACACCAAATAATGACCCCATGATTATTTTGCTCACCATTTTGGATAAACACATTTACATCAGATGAAAAATAAATAGAATCATGAAAATATCAATTAAAAACACCTCAAAATACATTCTCTTGTGACTATAATGTATATCTCTTCTTAGAAATATCAAAATTGAACATAACACCAAAGTTTGAAAAACATGTCAGGTGATTTCCACCAACAAAAATAGAGGAATAATATCTCATGTGGTGAGCAAGATACAGTTTCTGATAAAATATAGCCGTGATTGAACGATATAAAAACAGGGAAACACAAAAAAGGAAACTTGAATAAATGAATGAATGATCGTTTTAAGGCCATTTTCCCCGCTAGAGCAGAGGTTAGCTTGCGGGCCCCATGACAATCATGGTTCCCTGTTTGAGGCAATGTGTTTTATGGCCGGATGCCCTTCCTTGCACCAATCCTTAGTCACCTCTTACGATGCGCATGGATACGGCGTCCCTATTCTAACCGGGGTACACACCGGGATCATTCATCCCAGCAAGCTGGTACTCAATTTGCCGACCTCGGAAGGATGACAGGCTGAGTCAACCCCCCTTGTGTTAATTTAGCGATCGACAGGGATTCGAACCCAGGATCCTCGGATCCCAAGCCATAACCCTAACCGCTAAGCCAACACCAGGCTTAAAAAAAAGGACACTTGCTTAGACAATAAAGAGATAGAAATTGTATATCCGGTTCAGTGAAAAGCATTGAGGGAAATAAATCATTCACAACAACAAACAAAGAAAAACCTGATGAGCCCCAACCCCACCCGTCAATGTGATGAACATCCAATGTGATTTCCACTCCAGCTCACCAACAAAGGATATTGTTACGGACACGACTTAGATGTTATGATGGGCCGAGCGGAATGGCCGCCGTGTTCGCACAGTTTACCCGATTACACTCGAACGTTGGCCGAATCGCGCTACGCTAGATCAATGAAGGAAAGGACACAACGGCTGGGTTAAATGACACGACACCAGGGGTACAGTTCTCAAGACCCCCGGAGGAGGATATAATATTGGTTATGCAGAACGGTTAGATTACACGGCAAGAGGTACAGCACAGCAAGATGGGCACTTAGACACAGTCTTATCTTATACCCGACAGACCACAGACAAACGGGACAAGACTGACTCACACGGGGATTGATGGCAGGGGAGGGCAGGCAGTCGATAGCTCAAGGTGCACCTTGGCTCAGGGGCAGAATCGACCCGGTCCGGTCTAGAGATGCGGGGAGGTATCGTCGCGCTGGAGGTGGCGTCCTTTCTTCTCCAAGCTGAGGCGCATCTGACGTCACCTCCATCTTCCTGCGCATGTCCAGCGGGGAGTGACACGCCCTCGGCTCGTTAGCTCCGCCCCAGATGGAATCGGTCCGCCGCTTCTTATTGGGTGCGGGGGGTTACCGGGCTCCGCCCTTGACGAGGAGCTGACAGTGAGCCCCTGCGTGGTAACCCCGTCGGAGCACATGGTCAATGGCGGCTAACCAAGCCGGAGTGAGGACACACACTCCCCGCGCCGCCGCCGCGCCGCCGCCCCTGTTGTTGTTGTTGGTGTTGTTGTTCCATGAGGAAGAGATGCGGGGAGGTATTGGGAGGTCCTAAACTTACTAACGGTGCCATACAATCACATTCTGGTGCAACGAAGAGTCAGAATTAATGGAAACGAGTCCTTAACTGACATAGACTAAGAATAACTAGCAAGATGTCCTATAGTTGTCTACGTGAGATGCGGTGGACCTGGGCACGACATTTAATGGGGGAAAAAGGGGAAGGTCGGGGCTACAGAGTGTTGTTTACAGACAATGGGACTAGGGAATGGGGGATTGGGGATAGTTGGGGAGTATTGGGGAAATAGGGGAATATTTACAAGCGGATATGGATGGAGGCCAAATCCCATATCCGCAAGCCGTAACCCTAACCGCTAAGCGAACACCAGGCTTAAAAAAAAGGACACTTGCTTAGACAATAAAGAGATAGAAATTGCATATCCGGTTCAGTGAAAAGCATTGAGGGAAATAAATCATTCACAACAACAAACAAAGAAAAACCTGATGAGCCCCAACCCCACCCGTCAATGTGATGAACATCCAATGTGATTTCCACTCCAGCTCACCAACAAAGGATATTATTGAAGATTTTTCACGAACCTTGAACCAAAAATAAGAGGAAATACCTCCTTCAGACGTGGTCAACAGAGCCCAACCATGAACAGAGGTTTGTCAGAGGTTTTGTCTCTGAAAAACAATCTTCATATGCACAGCAAGGAAAACTGCAAATTTGTCTTTTCACATCGTGATATTCATTCATGTTCTGATTGGTGAAATTCTTCAGGAGGAAATTGATGGCAGACACTATGGTGACGATTTCAATTAAAAATAATTACAAACAACTGTTGAAAATAATTAAACGTGAACAGGTAAATGCTGAGGTTTTTGCAAATGTCAGCCTCATATTCATAGTAATATCATAAAACTCTTCTTTCAAATTCAAATTGACTTCCAAAACAGGATATTGAGTAATGATTGAAAATGAAACACCACATTATTTCAAAATCAAATCATCATCAAATCAACTTCAACAGAAACCCACAATGAAACCAATATACCGCTGCTCAAGCATCCAAGATAAACACCAACTCATCAGTTTAAAACAAATATAATCATCAAAATAATAAATCAGAAATAAGGACGTCCATGTTAAATATCAAATTTAAAATCTATTTTGATGAAAAAAGATATTAATAAAATTCGCTAACACAAAAAAATAGAGAAACACCCAAAGTAAAGTGAAAATATAACCTTAAATAACACCATATAATAACCCCCATCATATTTTTGCTCACCATTTTGGATAAACACATTTACATCAGTTCAAAAAGAACTAGAATCATGAAAATCTATATAATAATACCGTAAGGACTCGACTTTGTTATCCCTTTTACGCCGCACCCAGTGACCCGATGCCCACGGCACTAATGCATTTATGATCTACGAACTGCGCTCTTTGTTTATCACCTACAGCCATACTCGAAAAATCTGAATTAGCCGACGTTGGGACCCAAAATCATCCGATTAACGGCCGATACGACGCCATCTTACGACTCCATCGTATTGGCGTCTGCTGGGTGAAGGCGCAGCAAGCCGTCCACTGATTGGACAGTCGAAGGCGACAGTAAGCCGTCCACTGAGTGGACAATCCTGAGCATGCATTCCGCCATTTGTGCCGGTGTCGTCGATCGTGCTGTACGCTAACCTCATCAGGTGGGTTTACCATAATTTCTTCCATATACTGTGATTACAACGAAGTGAAACCGATCAGCAGCCCATCAGTATCATATAAAGCAATAAATACCAAGGCTTCAGCTTCTGAAAGCTTAAAACAAAGTGTACTTCGCCGAGTGACGAAACGTAGGCGTAGGCCTCGGCCCTACCTATCCAGTTGTTGTTTCCGTTGTGAAAGGGGGGAAAAAAACAAACATTTTGGCCTCAGACCTTTGAGAGTACGTCGTTCCGTGAACTTTTTGAACGGGCCTCGTATGCCATGCTTCGTCAACGTTGGGTTGTTTTTAAATGATTTGAAGGATTACCTTAAGCACCGTGAATAGAGCAGTTTATTGTTCCTCAAAGACTGGCTGCTACGTGCTAGCCAGTGTGTAAGTTGACTCAATATGATGGTAACTTTGCTATTTAGTCAGGTTCACTATGTTTTTTCGTTCAAAATTTTGGTAGATTAGCAAAACTATACATTTTTGGAATATTCAGAACATGAGGAATCCAAAAGTTAATGTTTAGATTTGCGTCGACACCTTTGCGAAAATGACACTCAGGACAGAGATGAAGATCTGTAAAAGCATATTCCTGAATGGTATAGACCTCGTAGATCCTGTGTATAGGACTTATAGTTCAATCTGATACTACCTATAACTTCCTATAACAACCTATAACTTCAAAGGACTTGCAATATCATGTATTATGTAATACAGTTATATCACAAATATAAAGACAATGGTTTTCAATTACCTTTGTTTGTTGCTTTTCTATAATCCTGAGCACTATTTTGAGGCCTTTATTGGATTCCTTGACCCAGAAAACATAGGATTAGCATATTTAATTAAGTCTCTAGGTTGACTAGAAGCCGAGATCGCGAAAAATATGTATTTTATGGCGGCCATTTTCAAAATCCAAAATGGCGGCCATGCAGGTGTCTGTGCAAATGCCAACATGGATTTTCAGATTGTACATGCTCTGAAGATTCCAAAAATGTATAGGTTTGCTAATCCCAAAATTTTGAAAGAAATTATATTTGTTAACATAGTGAACCTGACTATCTTCATCACTGTCCTGAGTGTCATTTTCGCAAAGGTGTCTACGCAAATGTAAACATTAATTTTTGGATTCCTCATGCTCTGAATATTCCAAAAATGTATAGTTTTGCTAATCTACCAAAATTATATTTGTTAACATAGTGAACCTGACTAATTCCTGCGTTGTCTCTGAATCAGCTGGCTGAGTCATATTGGCGTAGGGTAGGTCATGATCAGCCCCCCCCCCCCCTTCGTTTCACCAACTCCTGCATCTGCCACCGTTCATGATTATCAAAGTAGGCTTTACCCTGTTCACGATAAGGTAGAAATCAGAGTTGTATATGAAGAGATAAAAGGATGGCATTGACTTCGAGACGGTACGTGATATTTTTAAAAGTATATCGTGGCGTTGTCATTTAAGTAGATTGCAATAAATACGTTGTTCATATACGCACTCTTCATTCTCATCTTTCTTCCTAACTCTTACTCGGACAAGCAAATCCCCTATGCCATCCATAATGGTACACTCTATCCATACACCACATCCTCCCTTCCGTGGATGTTCCACGGGTTTCGGCTAGTATAAAATAAAAACACCTCAAAATACATTCTCTTGTGACTATAATGTATATCTCTTCTTAGAAATATCAAAATTCAACACTACACCAAAGTTTGAAAAACATATCAGGTGATTTCCACCAACAAAAATACAGGAATAATATCTCATGTGGTGAGCAAGATACATTTTCTGATAAAATATAGCCGTGATTGAACGATAAAAAACAGGGAAACACAAAAAAGGAAACTTGCTTCGACAATAAAGAGATAGAAATTGTGTATCCGGTTCAGTGAAAAGCATTAAGGGAAATAAATCATTCACAACAACAACAACCAAAGAAAAACTTGACGAGCCCCAACCCCGCCCGTCAAAGTGATGAACATCCACTGTGATTTTCATCTCCAGCTCACCAACAAATTGATATTATTGAAGATTTTTCACGAACCTTGAACCAAAAAGATGATGAAATACTTCCTTCAGATGTGGTCAACAGAGCCCAACCATGAACAGAGGTTTGTCAGAGGTTTTGTCTCTGAAAAACAATTTTCATATGCAGAGCAAGGAAAACTGCAAATTTGTCTTTTCACATCGTGATATTCATTCATGTTCAGATTGGTGAAATTCATCAGGAAGAAATTGATGGCAGACACCATGGTGACGATTTCAATTAAAAATAATTACAAAAAACTGTTGAAAATAACTAAACGTGGAGAACACGTAAATGCTGAGGTTTTTGCAAATGTCAGCTTCATATTCATAGTAACATCACAAAACTCTTCTTTCAAATTCAAATTGACTTCCAAAAACAGGATATTGAGTCATGATTGAAAATGAGACACCGCATTATTTCAAAATCAAAGCATCATCAAATCAACTTCAACAGGAAACCACAATAAAACCAATATACCGCTGCTCAAGCATACAAGTTAAACACTTTTGCATCAGTTAAAAACAAATACAATCGTCAAAATAATGAATCAGAAATAAGGACGTCCATGTTAAATATCAAATAAATTTTGATGGAAAAAAAATTCCGTTACAAAAAACAGAGTATTGAGAAGTAATTTGAAATATCACATTGCGTTGATTTACTCCCAAAGCAAAGTGAACGTATAAACTTAGATTACACCAAATAATGACCCCATGATTATTTTGCTCACCATTTTGGATAAACACATTTACATCAGTTCAAAAAGAACTAGCATCATGAAAATATCAATTAAAAACACCTCAAAATACATTCTCTTGTGACTATAATGTATATCTCTTCTTAGAAATATCAAAATTCAACACAACACCAAAGTTTGAAAAACAAATCAGGTGATTTCCACCAACAAAAATAGAGGAATAATATCTCATGTGGTGAGCAAGACGCAGTTTCTGATAAAATATAGCCGTGATTGAATGATAAAAAACAGGGAAACACAAAAAAGGAAACTTGCTTCGACAATAAAAAGATAGAAATTGTATATCCGGTTCAGTGAACAGCATGAAGGGAAATGTTACGGATTCCGGATTTATGTGAATTACTATTCAGGTCATTGCTTATGAATGTTGATTCTATTAAAGGTTGTTGTGGTTAAATGGTTAGAGGCGCTCCTGATAACAGGAGACCGGAAACGGGATGGTGAACCGGAAGAAAAAAAGAGACAAGGTCGAGAGAGAAGCGGCCATCTTGATCCTCGCCCAGCTCCGACACGAGCAGCGTCGATATTGATCAGCGTTGGGAACGCTGAGTTTGAAAAGCCCGTCTGGCGAGAGGAGTTACCTGCGCGGGGTAATTACCGGTTACGCGTCAAGTTGCTGGGGGTTCCTGCACGGAACCAAGCGTCCGGCACCGTTCACCTAATCGTCTACAAGGACGCGTACGGCAGGCGCCTGGGGCCTCGCGCGCTTTGCGAGCCCCGGAGCCACGATCACGAGCACCGACCTCGGTGGGCTGCCGAGGAGGTGTCCCCCAGCAGCAGCCGTTCCCGGTACGGGACGTGCACGGTTGAAGCACTTCAGGAAGGGTCCGTTCAACCGACCGCGTGCGGAGATCGAACTACAGGGGCCCCGAGACATTGTGAGAGACATTGACCATGGGGGGAGCCGTGAGTGGGGCTCAAGGGAGGAATATATAAGATGGCCATCTTAGAGCTATTGTTGATGAGTCTACATCTTAGTAATATTGTTGATTGAGGGTTGATTGTTGTTGATTGATTGGGAATATATTATCCATTAATCCGGATCCTTGGTGTGGGGGTTTCTTATTGACTTGAATTGTTGGGTCTTTCATATTGATTGCGTTACGAAAGCGTATAAATCATATATCTTTCTGGCGGGGTTCCTCCCACGGTCCGTGGGTCACCAAGACCAGGTAGTTACCGGGAGGACCACGTAACAGAACTGGGGGCTCGTCCAATTGAATTCCGGGATATAAAATTGTATAAAATAATACAATAATATTTTTATTAATTTAAATTTATTAATTAAGTATTAATTGGTAAATGTTTGGGAAATTGTGGTAAAGTCTTGGGTGAAGGTTAACAGGTGTTAACGATAGGCACCATGGCGTTTGTGGCACAGAACTTTGCGGTAACCCCGAGTGAGGCACAGTTCCGAGCGTTACTAAAATCGGACCTCTTGAAATTGGCCAAACATTTTAACTTGGAGGTCCGAACTAATTTGAGGAAGGCAGAGTTGCAGACCGCGGTGATACAATCTATGGTGGGATTAGGAACATGGGACGAGTTAGCCTGGGAGTGGCTACCCGAAGAACCAGAAGACGTTGAGCTCCGGAAACTGGAGTTGCAATTACGGAGCCAGGAACGGATCAAAGAAGAAGAAAGGAAAGCAGAAAAGGAAAGAGCAGAAGAAGAAAGCAAAGCAGAAAAGGAAAGATCAGAAGAGGAAAGGAAAGCAGAAGAGAGGAGAGAAGAGAAACAAGCAGAGGAAAGGAGAGTGGAACGAGAACTCCAGGAAAGGTTAGAAAGGATGAAAACAGAGGAAAGGAAAGCAGAAAAGGAAAGAGCAGAAGAAGAAAGGAGAGTGGAACGAGAACTCAAGGAAAGGTTAGAAGGGAGAAAAGCAGAGGAGAGGAGAGCTGCAAGGGAACTCAAAGCAGAGGAGAGAAAAGCTGAAAGGGAATTAAAGGAACGTGACATGGCGCTTCAGAAAGAAATTAAATTCAAGGAGCTGGAGTTAATGAGAGAACGGGGAGAGGTTCCACCCTTGCTGACTGGGCCGACACCTCGCCAGAACACCTGGGATGTGGGCAGACATGTGAGGCTGGTTCCACCCTTCAGTGAAAAGGAAGTCGCTAATTTTTTTCCACACTTTGAGAAAGTGGCTCGACAGTTAAACTGGCCGGAGGAGGCCTGGACCATACTAGTGCAAAGTGTGCTGGTGGGTAAAGCTCAAGATATTTATTCGGCGCTACCAATGGACCAATGTGCAGATTATGAGGTATTGAAGAAGCACATTCTCAAAGCCTATGAGTTGGTTCCTGAAGCTTACCGGCAAAAATTCAGGAATGCCAGGAAGAGGGAGAGTGAGACCCATGTGGAGTTTGCCAGAGTGAAAGAAAACATGTTTGATAGGTGGTGTGAGTCAAAAGGAGTCGGGAAAGACTTCAAAGCATTGCGTGACTTGATCCTGGTGGAGGAATTTCAACAGTGTGTCCACGAGGACATCAAAGTGTACCTGCAGGAAAAGAAAGTACCAAAGTTGTGGGACGCAGCCACCATGGCAGATGATTATGCCTTAACACACCGGATAGGGGTCCACAAACCTAACTCCTCGCCTAGACTTCAGCAGGGGAGTTATGGAACACCCGGTGTGGAGAACGACAATACATGGCGGCGGCCTCGAGAGGATTATGGGGACAACTCTGACACCCCAACTGTTCGAAATCAGGGGGCTACGGGCCCAAGACAAACTTATTTCCCGGGGAGCCCGAGGCAGACCACGAGTTTTTCCTCCGGGCCTACTTGCGCCTTTTGCAAAAAACCTGGACACTTGATGTCCAGTTGTTACCTCATGAAAAGGGACAACCCAGAGCGGAGTCCGACTAGTACAACTCCGAATGCGATGGCAAACGTAAGAAATCGCCCACAGAAGAGTTACCAACCATTTATTTATGAGGGGTTTGTCTCACTAGAGGGAGACTTGACTAACCCAAGACCGGTTAGGGTATTGAGGTACACAGGAGCCCATCAATCCTTAATGCTTGAAGGCATTTTGACATTGTCAAAGAGTACAGCAACTGGTGATAGTGTTCGGTTACAAGGGATCGGTGGCTGTGTTAGTGCCCCACTTCATGTCATCCATTTGGAATCCGAATTGGTGTCAGGACCGGTCACCGTCGGTTTACAAGCCACGCTTCCTGTAGAGGGAGTATCTGTGGTTATCGGGAATGATTTGGCCGGGGGTCAAGTTTATGGTAACCCGAGGGTTGGTAAAGAGCCCAGCAGGGAAAATAACACCACACCAGCTCGGGAGGGTGACAAAAGTACAAAGTTATTTGTAGGGGGACTGAACTTCAAAACAAAGGAAGAAGTTCTGACCTCTGTCTTCAACAGATATGGGCCGCTGGTGGAAGTGCGGTTGGTAAAAGACAGGGAAACGCAACGGTCAAGAGGGTTCGGCTTTGTCACGTTTGCAAGCGCAAAAGACGCCAGAGAGGCAGAGAAGAATTGGAATGGTAAGGATTTGGAGGGTCGGACCATAACAGTAGGGAAGGCATTTCGTAGGCGTCGAGAGGTCTACAGAAGAGGACCACTTGGCGGTAGTTTTGGTGTTGGCAGCAGCCGATATTACTATGGAGGCTCCCAGAGTTACGGCATCCCCCGAAAGAATGATTGTCAGAGCACTGGCCAAGACGGAGACCGCCAGTCAGGTGACTACTGGGGCAAGTGGTCCCACCGTAACTGTTAGGAGTCCGGAGAAGTTGAAGCACTATATACGGCAGAGCCGCCGAGCCTGGGCTCCTACACGGACTAACCGTGAACGCTACGTTCTTAAAGGCGTCCAGGTAGTGAACTTTCCTGCACGGACTAACCGTGAACTCCACGTTCTTAAAGGCATCCATGTAATACACTTTCCTCCCCGGACTAACCGTGAACTCCACATTCCTTAAGGCATCCATGTAGTGTATACTCAGCTTGGCCTCCCGAAAAAGTGCTATCGAGTTGTTTAACTTTGGGGTTTTGGTCACCACCCCTTAACCGGCATTCAAGAGAAACTAGAAGTGTGACGCTTGGTCCAGAGTGAATTACCTTTGGAATCTCTGGGGGTTTTGTGAAATATTGTTGCTTTGTTTTTTGAGATGTGATAATTGTGTCCGGGGGAACTGATGATTTGGGGTGTGAGTTAGCTTGTTTGTTTATCAAATTTGGCCTGCAAAGAAAGTTTTCGCTGGGTTCAAACTTTCTTTCTTGAAGGGGGGGGAGTGTTATGGATTCCAGCTTTATGTGAATTACTATTCAGGTCATTGCTTATTAATGTTTATTCTATTAAAGGTTGTTGTGGTTAAATGGTTAGAGGCGCTCCTGATAACAGGAGACCGGAAACAGGATGGTGAACCGGAAGATAAAAAAGAGACAAGGTCGAGAGAGAAGCGGCCATCTTGATCCTCGCCCAGCTCCGACACGAGCGGCGTCGATATTGATCAGCGTTGGGAACGCTGAGTTTGAAAAGCCCGTCTGGCGAGAGGAGTTACCTGCGCGGGGTAATTACCGGTTACGCATCAAGTTGCTGGGGGTTCCTGCACGAAACCAAGTGTCCGGCACCGTTCACCTAATCGTCTACAAGGACGCGTACGGCAGGCGCCTGGGGCCTCGCGCGCTTTGCGAGCCCCGGAGCCACGATCACGAGCACCGACCTCGGTGGGCTGCCGAGGAGGTGTCCCCCAGCAGCAGCCGTTCCCGGTACGGGACGTGCATGGTTGAAGCACGTCAGGAAGGGTCCGTTCAACCGCCCGCGTGCGGAGATCGAACTACAGGGGCCCTGAGACATTGTGAGAGACATTGACCATGGAGGGACCCGTGAGTGGGGCTCAAGGGAGGAATATATAAGATGGCCATCTTAGAGCTATTGTTGATGAGTCTACATCTTAGTAATATTGTTGATTGAGGGTTGATTGTTGTTGATTGATTGGGAATATATCATCCATTAATCCGGATCCTTGGTGTGGGGGTTTCTTATTGACTTGAATTGTTGGGTCTTTCATATTGATTGCGTTACGAAAGCGTATAAATCATATATCTTTCTGGCGGGGTTCCTCCCTCGGTCCGGGGGTCACCAAGACCAGGTAGTTACCGGGAGGACCACGTAACAGAAACAAAATCATTCACAACAACAACAACCAAAGAAAAACTTGACGAGCCCCAACCCCGCCCGTCAATGTGATGAACATCCACTGTGATTTTCATCTTCAATTCACCAACAAATTGATATTATTGAGGACCTTTCACTGACGTTGAACCAAAAAGATGATGAAATACTTCCTCCAGATGTGGTCCACAGAGCCCAATCAGGAAGAGACTGTTGTGAGGGTGTTTCTTTTTGAAGAAAAATAATCTTCATATGCACAGCAAGGTAAATTGAAAATTTCTTGTTGAGCTTCTTGATATTCATTCATGTTAAGATTGGTGAAATTCTTCAGGAGTAGAATGGATGGCCAAACATTGTGATGGACGATTTCCATCCAAAATAATGTCAAGAAACTGTTCAAAGCAACTCAACGTGGAGAACAAGTAAATGCTGAGGTTTTTGCAAATGTCAGCCTCATATTCATAGTAATATCATAAAACTCTTCTTTCAATTTCAAATTAACTTCCAAAAACAGGATATTGAGTAATGACTGAAAATGAGACACCGCATTATTTCAAAATCAAAGCATCATCAAATCAACTTCAACAGAAACCCACAATAAAACCAATATACCGCTGCTCAAGCATCCAAGTTAAACACTTTCTCATCAGTTAAAAACAAATACAATCGTCAAAATAATAAATCAGAAATAAGGACTTTCATGTTAAATTTCAAATAAATTTTGATGGAAAAAAAAATCCGTAACAAAAAACAGAGTATTGAGCAGTAATTTGAAATATCACATTGCATTGATTGACACCCAAAGTAAAGTGAAAGTATAAACTTAGATTACACCAAATAATGACCCCATGATTATTTTGCGCACATTTTGGATAAACACATTTACATCAGATGAAAAATAAATAGAATCATGAAAATATCAAATAAAAACACCTCAAAATACATTCTCTTGTGACTATAATGTGTATCGCTTCTTAGAAATATCAAAATGCAACACAACACCAAAGTTTGAAAAACATATCAGGTGATTTGCACCAACAAAAATAGAGGAATAATATCTCATGTGGTGAGCAAGATACAGTTTCTGATAAAATATAGCCGTGATCGAACGATAAAAAACAGGGAAACACAAAAAAGGGAAACTTGAATGAATGAATGAATGATCGTTTTAAGGCCATTTTCCCCGCTAGAGCAGACGTTAGCCTTGCGGGCCCCATGACAATCATGGTTCCCTGTTTGAGGCAATGTTTTTATGGCCGGATGCCCTGTCTGGCCCCAACCCTTAGTCGCCTATTACGATGCGCAGGGATACGGCGTACCTATTCTAACCGGGGTACACACCGGGATCATTCATCCCAGCAAGCTGGTACACAATTTGCCGACCTCGGAAGGATGACAGGCTGAGTCAACCCCCCTGGTGTTAATTTAGCGATCGTCCGGGATTCGAACCCAGGATCCTCGGATCCTAAGCCGGCACCCTAACCGCTAACCCAACACCAAGCTAAAAAAAAGGAAACTTGCTCAGACAATAAAGAGATAGAAATTGTATATCCGGTTCAGTGAAAAGCATTGAGGGAAATAAATCATTCACAACAACAACAAACAAAGAAAAACTTGATGAGCCCCAACCCCGCCCGTCAAAGTGATGAACATCCACTGTGATTGTCATCTCCAGCTCACCAACAAATTGATATTATTGAAGATTTTTCACGAACCTTGAACCAAAAAGATGATGAAATACTTCCTTCAGATGTGGTCAACAGAGCCCAACCATGAACAGAGGTTTGTCAGAGGTTTTGTCTCTGAAAAACAATTTTCATATGCAGAGCAAGGAAAACTGCAAATTTGTCTTTTCACATCGTGATATTCATTCATGTTCAGATTGGTGAAATTCATCAGGAAGAAATTGATGGCAGACACCATGGTGACGATTTCAATTAAAAATAATTACAAAAAACTGTTGAAAATAACTAAACGTGGAGAACACGTAAATGCTGAGGTTTTTGCAAATGTCAGCTTCATATTCATAGTAACATCACAAAACTCTTCTTTCAAATTCAAATTGACTTCCAAAAACAGGATATTGAGTCATGATTGAAAATGAGACACCGCATTATTTCAAAATCAAAGCATCATCAAATCAACTTCAACAGGAAACCACAATAAAACCAATATACCGCTGCTCAAGCATACAAGTTAAACACTTTCGCATCAGTTAAAAACAAATACAATCGTCAAAATAATGAATCAGGAATAAGGACGTCCATGTTAAATATCAAATAAATTTTGATGGAAAAAAAATTCCGTTACAAAAAACAGAGTATTGAGAAGTAATTTGAAATATCACATTGCGTTGATTTACACCCAAAGTAAAGTGAACGTATAAACTTAGATTACACCAAATAATGACCCCATGATTATTTTGCTCACCATTTTGGATAAACACATTTACATCAGTTCAAAAAGAACTAGCATCATGAAAATATCAATTAAAAACACCTCAAAATACATTCTCTTGTGACTATAATGTATATCTCTTCTTAGAAATATCAAAATTCAACACAACACCAAAGTTTGAAAAACAAATCAGGTGATTTCCACCAACAAAAATAGAGGAATAATATCTCATGTGGTGAGCAAGACGCAGTTTCTGATAAAATATAGCCGTGATTGAATGATAAAAAACAGGGAAACACAAAAAAGGAAACTTGCTTCGACAATAAAAAGATAGAAATTGTATATCCGGTTCAGTGAACAGCATGAAGGGAAATGTTACGGATTCCGGATTTATGTGAATTACTATTCAGGTCATTGCTTATGAATGTTGATTCTATTAAAGGTTGTTGTGGTTAAATGGTTAGAGGCGCTCCTGATAACAGGAGACCAGAAACGGGATGGTGAACCGGAAGAAAAAAAGAGACAAGGTCGAGAGAGAAGCGGCCATCTTGATCCTCGCCCAGCTCCGACATGAGCAGCGTCGATATTGATCAGCGTTGGGAACGCTGAGTTTGAAAAGCCCGTCTGGCGAGAGGAGTTACCTGCGCGGGGTAATTACCGGTTACGCGTCAAGTTGCTGGGGGTTCCTGCACGGAACCAAGCGTCCAGCACCGTTCACCTAATCGTCTACAAGGACGCGTACGGCAGGCGCCTGGGGCCTCGCGCGCTTTGCGAGCCCCGGAGCCGCGATCACGAGCACCGACCTCGGTGGGCTGCCGAGGAGGTGTCCCCCAGCAGCAGCCGTTCCCGGTACGGGACGTGCATGGTTGAAGCACTTCAGGAAGGGTCCGTTCAACCGACCGCGTGCGGAGATCGAACTACAGGGGCCCCGAGACATTGTGAGAGACATTGACCATGGGGGGAGCCGTGAGTGGGGCTCAAGGGAGGAATATATAAGATGGCCATCTTAGAGCTATTGTTGATGAGTCTACATCTTAGTAATATTGTTGATTGAGGGTTGATTGTTGTTGATTGATTGGGAATATATTATCCATTAATCCGGATCCTTGGTGTGGGGGTTTCTTATTGACTTGAATTGTTGGGTCTTTCATATTGATTGCGTTACGAAAGCGTATAAATCATATATCTTTCTGGCGGGGTTCCTCCCACGGTCCGTGGGTCACCAAGACCAGGTAGTTACCGGGAGGACCACGTAACAGAACTGGGGGCTCGTCCAATTGAATTCCGGGATATAAAATTGTATAAAATAATACAATAATATTTTTATTAATTTAAATTTATTAATTAAGTATTAATTGGTAAATGTTTGGGAAATTGTGGTAAAGTCTTGGGTGAAGGTTAACAGGTGTTAACGATAGGCACCATGGCGTTTGTGGCACAGAACTTTGCGGTAACCCCGAGTGAGGCACAGTTCCGAGCGTTACTAAAATCGGACCTCTTGAAATTGGCCAAACATTTTAACTTGGAGGTCCGAACTAATTTGAGGAAGGCAGAGTTGCAGACCGCGGTGATACAATCTATGGTGGGATTAGGAACATGGGACGAGTTAGCCTGGGAGTGGCTACCCGAAGAACCAGAAGACGTTGAGCTCCGGAAACTGGAGTTGCAATTACGGAGCCAGGAACGGATCAAAGAAGAAGAAAGGAAAGCAGAAAAGGAAAGAGCAGAAGAAGAAAGGAAAGCAGAAAAGGAAAGATCAGAAGAGGAAAGGAAAGCAGAAGAGAGGAGAGAAGAGAAACAAGCAGAGGAAAGGAGAGTGGAACGAGAACTCCAGGAAAGGTTAGAATAGACAGGTCCATGCCAGGCAGAAATGGCGCCGTTTTCCAGTCAAGGTTTTCTCAGTGGATTTATATACTTTTGATCATACTCTGTCGAATAAGCTTGTGGGCCACCCTGAAATTTGCCTCAAATCCAAGATGGCGGCCAAAAATCCAAAATGGCCACCAGAATAGCTAAAATAGTATTTCTGAGAGTTGCTTTTACCCATAGATGATTTTTTTTCAACTGATTGTGGCCTATTATGATAAAGAAAGATAACTCAGTCATAACTCAGCCATAAAAATTAACAATCGGTACTTTATTAACAAAATGGCCGCCGGGCAACTTCCGTATTACGGAAACTGCTATAACTTCAGTTCCGAGTGTGATATGATTATAATTTTGGTGTCCAGTCATATGTTTTTGGGGTCAAGGAATCCATATTTGTACTTTTTATTTCAGTGAAATATATATTACAATACATTTTGATTCAATTTCTTGGTTTCCATTTCAGATTCCTTGAATCCGGATGCAAAGAAATGATTCCATGAATGCGGACGCAAAGAAATGATTCCATGAATCCTGGCTTAGCAGATACAGTGAATCCTCATAAAATTACTACATAAAGACAAAACTTTTTTGGCACAGGAGAAAAGGGTTGCACAATGGCATCCACGCCGATTTTGAGTTTAGCAAGGGGCGACAAACCGTTGTGCTGCCTCTGTAATGAAACTATTAAGGACGTTGAGTCAGCTTATAATATGACTGAGGAGGGATTGCAGTCTATTCAAGAATTAGCGGGAAGATGGGTTAAAGTTGACAAGAGTCTGTGTACTCAGGCACCATATGCTGAATTTCAATCAGCCGCTGTGAGACTATCTAGTGCAGGCCATGATGTCAAGATTCATGAGAACTGTAGAATCACATTTCGGAACAGAATTGCCCGAAAGGAAGCCCAGTCTCGCAAACTTCCCGTTTCCAGTTCAGAGAATATTCATGAGTCGAATGAACCAGTTGCTGCTCCCGCGTATAGGATACGCAGGGGGTCACTTGAGAAAAAGCAAATCTGTTTCGTGTGCAACGTGGATACGAAAGATGACAGTAAACCGTACAATAGTGGTGGTCTTGGTAGATGCTCCGAGAAGAATGCTGTCAGTAAAGTAGAACGTTCAAAGGACATGAAAATCAAAGATGAAGGAGATAAGTTCCATGATGCAGCGAAGCGACTCGATGTTATTCTGAGTGGAGCATCATATGACATGTTTGCAGTTGATGTGTACTATCATAAAAGTTGTTATGACAATTTTACCTATGCATATGATAGAAAGTTGCTGTCAGCGGATGCAGCAGAGAAGGATAGATTAGCTACCGAGGTTATGGACAGCTTTTTCAAACTGTTTCACCGCATGGTAGTCAAGGATCAAAAGGCGTATTTCCTGAGAGAATTGATTGAGGACATAAAGGAGATCAGTGAAGACAATGAACTTGAGGACCCTCCGATTTCAAAAACCTGCATGTTGAAAAAACGACTGACTGAGAAATTTGGTGACGCCATCGACTTCCACTTGTTTGGGAACCGGCTAGTTGTCCATTCCACTGCGGTCAATCCGATATCGTATTCTGCGGCTACAATTGAAGGAAATGGTCTACGTGAATCTGATTTGACAATAGCATTTTCAAAGCTGATTCGTCGTAAACTTTCACAGAGGTATGATATCAAATGGCCTCTTGAACCAGATGAGCTGTTTGATCTACTCGATAGTCACAGACCTCTTCACTGTATCTTCAATGCCATTTCTTGGTCAATCAATCCCAGGAGATCTACAAACGCATTTGGGTATGCTACGGCTACAAGCAACGCTGAAGCGGAGAAAATTTCAGCTATAACTCAGAGCTGGGAAAAAATGGTCAAAGGTGAGCGATCACCATTAGGAACTGCTTTGAGTTTGACCATACATAGAATCACTGGTAGCAAAGAGGCAACTACTCTCTTGAATCGATGTGGCGTTGGAATACCATACACAGATGTCCGTGACTTGAACAATAATTGGGCAAAGTCCATCAGCATGGAGCACAAGAAGATGCTACCTCCAGGTTTCGTCAAGGGTCGAAGTGTACATATAACATTTGATAACTCAGATGGTAAACAGCAGACGCTGACGGGAGCCCAAACTACTCATCACACAACTGGTACAATATTCCAGGCTGTACATGCTGATGATACCGCCGCTGGCAACACTTCAAAACTTAAACAGTCCAATATCATTGAGCAAGAGGAGCCTGACTATGGAGCATCCAAAATCCCTAAGAAAAGAGCACCCCCTCCATCCTTTCCCGACTTCAATGATGACTACAGAGATTCACAAGTGTTACACGATGCTCTGGAACGGAATATTGCTTGGGTTCTCGTTGGTACTGTTGGTGACGACTGCCTAGAAGAATACTTTCCTGAGATTGATAAAGACGTGCTGGGACCTGTAGGTTCTTGGACTTCATTCATGAAAACTGTGACTGATTGCTCCACTACAAAGTGCAAGTTGGAGTATCTTCCTGTCGTTCCATTGCCCCCGGGAGACAATGTGATTAAATGGTACATGGACATGATAGTACAGATTGCTGAAGATCTTGAACTGGACTATATTTTTGCACATGCAGATGAGGCAATCAACAGCAAAATGTTGATCATTTCATGGCTATATCAGCATCAGGAGAGGTATGACAAAATAATACCACTCATGGGAGGATTCCATACCATTCTGGTGAACCTCAAGATTCTCTTCAAGAAGTATGGATGTCTTGGTTTGAAGGACTGGTGGGTAGATGCCGGAGCTATTGCCGATGGTTCTGTTGCTCAAGCATTTGAAGGACGTCACTACGCAAGAAGCATTCGTCTACACAAACAGTCATTTGAGGCCCTACTGAGGCACAGGATGAAATCACAAGATGTTGCTTCCATATTGGACGAGTATACGAGAGAAGTGGTCGCCAACCTCAGGTTCAATCCAAATAAGACAAGTCTTGAATCAGTTCTGCAGTTACCTATTTTCAAGGACATCTGTACCTCACTGATGCAATCAGCAGGAACTCAGGCCAAAATGATAGCAGAATATCTTAAGGACGTATCAGCAATGTTGTGCCTCATAGCAGCTGTAAGGGAGAAGAGCATTGAAACACACCTGGCAGCAGAGAGAACGCTTCTTCCAAAGTGCTTTGCTTTCGGGCACATCAACTATGCTAGGTACCTGACATTCCAACACGTCAATCTCCAAAATCTGAAGGTGAATCACAAAGATGCCTGGGATGATCTGTTGCAAAATGGATTCGGAGGGTCGATGACTGGCGAGCCCTTTTCTACGATCCATGGGGACTTGATCACTGAGACCACAATCAACAGAGAGGTTAAAGTCCGGGGTGGTCCAATGCAAGGCGGTTACAGTACCAGCAAGCAGACAACAGATGCGTTCATAAAAACGAGTCACTTAATGGCAAAGCTCAGAGGAAGATTGAAGGAAAGGTTGCATATCCTGACCTCTTCAACTCACAAGGAAACAACAATAGGGGCACGGAGGCAGCATGACAACATGGTTCGCAACCTAGTCATCCAATTGGATAAGTACTTTGACCCTTTTCTGATTGGTTCTGCGCGTCACATGAAAACTGGAGTGGAAATTAACCAAGGTATTGTCAGTGGATTGTTGTCATCAACCGAAGCAGGAGAGAAACAATTCCAAGACTTTGTTAACCTTAGACTCAAGGCTACTGGAGAAGGCAGAATGAACATTTTTGACAGGATTGTGAATCTCAAGATCAAAACGGGCATGGAGAAGGTCAAGAAAAATCCAAAGGCAGTGAACGTTCTCAAGGAGGATCGACAAGCATTTGGTGTGTTGGTAGGAAAGGCAACTACCCCTGAAGAGGCACATTCACACCCCCTGACAACTATTCCACTTGCCCTTGCCACACCAGAACGAGACATTCGACAAGGTTCTAAAGCAGCGCTGAGGAACTACTTTATTGAGGAATCTTCATCAACTACAGAGGAACCGCCAAATAGAAGCAACTGGCTGATTGACGGAATGGCAGCTGTAAAGTCAATCCCGGCTCAACAGACTTGGGGAGAATACACTGATGCCCTATTGAAATTCTGCATGCCACCAAGCCAGTCAAACCCAAAACAGCTTGGGATCATATTTGATTCCTACTGTACGTCCACTACAAAGGAGTTAACCCAACGACGCCGAGGGATCTCTGGTAGAAGAACCCACATCACAAGCCCCGAGCAGAGTATGCCCAGAGGCAAAGATTGGGACGCATTTCTGCATAATGCTGAAAACAAGACTGAGCTGATTAAATTTATGGTCACTTACTTCAAAAGTGATTCAGTCAGATCGAAACTCAGAATTCCACTCACCGTGACAGAGGAACAGAATACATGGTTGATCACGCAAACTAAGTTTGAACAACTTGAATCCTGCAACCATCATGAGGCTGACACCAGGCTTGTTCTTCATGCAAGCAAGTGCGAAGGTCCGGTTGTGATTAAGGCTTCAGATACAGATGTACTGATCCTCTTGAGCTATGCCTATTCTGTCTGCAAACCACCACAAGACTGGTTCATGAAGATTGACCATCGGTACGTCAGTGTCAAGAAACTAACGACTCATTTTGGAGATGAAGTGTGTCAAACTCTCCCAGCATATCATAGCATTACTGGATGTGACACGACATCATTCCCATTTCGCATCGGCAAAATCAAGCCATTGAAGAAGATGTTGAAACAAGAGAAATCCCATCTACTCTCTCAGCTGGGCAGATCAAATCAATCTTTTCAAGATGCTACCAGTGCTAAATGCTTCTTCAGAACCTGCATGTATTCTGGAAGTGAACAAGAAAGCTTTGTTGAAACAAGGATCCGAACGTACAACACTCAAAAGGTGAAATCTAGTTCCAGCATCCTTCCAGACGAGAGTAGCACCAATGAACACCTCAAGAGGAGTGACCTTCAGGCATGGGTGTGGTACCAGTGTCTCAAGCAAAACATTGAGTATCCTTCTATCACTGACAGAGGATGGGAAAATACAGATGATGGTATCAGGCCAATATGGTTTACCTGCCCGCAACTCCCTCCAAGCCTCTCCAAGAAAAAGAGCAAGAAAAGACAAATTCAAAGTAAGTATACTAAAAATATATCATTACTTTGATCATTGCTTTTCGTTCCTGTCATAAAGTTCCTCCAATGTATTCCCACTGGCAGTGCATTCATCCAGATTAAATATGTGTAACCTTCCACTTACAGGTCTCGCGGAGTATGATGCAGATTTAGAAGATGCAGTAGAAGAGAGAAGCCAGCCTTCAAGGAAGAAGAGACACAGGAATACAAGCAGAAAACATGTACAAGACAGTGAAGTTCACTGTAGAGAAAGAGAAAAGCAAGGTAGATAAGTCCAAAATGCAATCGTAATTTTGTTATTTTTATATGATTTACTGTTTTGAATCCCGACTATATCCATTCACATTTTTTATAGGTATCGGTGGGGCAGAAGAAAGAGCAGAAGAATCTGAAGTTGATGAAGAGTACCAAGGAGATGGGGAAAATTCGGAGAGCACCATGGAACAACTTTCTTCGGATACCTGTGGACTTTATTCAGACTTTCAGAGTGAAGAGAGTGATCTTGATCTTGATCTTAGTAACTGAGGATTATGTGCCTTTTGAACAACATATTTTTCCCAAAGCATAACCAAAGCCGGGGATCATATTGAATGGGAATTCAGATACATTTTATAAACCTGTGTAGTTTGGTAGACGAAGCAAAACTGACTAGGAGCCGTTCAGCGGCAGCCATCTTGGATTTATTGTTCATCCATGATTTAGGGGATGATCTATTGAGCTAGTGTCATGATAAACCAACTAAATGGATAACCAGACTTTGGAAACCAAGAAATTGAATCAAAATGTATTGTAATATATATTATGGAGCACAAGACATGACTGAATCTGCCACATCGGTGGCCAGTATTGGCAGCCATCTTAGATTTCTTTATGAACCAATGATTTCACTGAAATAAAAAGTACAAATATGGATTCCTTGACCCCAAAAACATATGACTGGACACCAAAATTATAATCATATCACACTCGGAACTGAAGTTATAGCAGTTTCCGTAATACGGAAGTTGCCCGGCGGCCATTTTGTTAATAAAGTACCGATTGTTAATTTTTATGGCTGAGTTATGACTGAGTTATCTTTCTTTATCATAATAGGCCACAATCAGTTGAAAAAAAATCATCTATGGGTAAAAGCAACTCTCAGAAATACTATTTTAGCTATTCTGGTGGCCATTTTGGATTTTTGGCCGCCATCTTGGATTTGAGGCAAATTTCAGGGTGGCCCACAAGCTTATTCGACAGAGTATGATCAAAAGTATATAAATCCACTGAGAAAACCTTGACTGGAAAACGGCGCCATTTCTGCCTGGCATGGACCTGTCTAGAAAGGATGAAAACAGAGGAAAGGAAAGCAGAAAAGGAAAGAGCAGAAGAAGAAAGGAGAGTGGAACGAGAACTCAAGGAAAGGTTAGAAGGGAGAAAAGCAGAGGAGAGGAGAGCTGCAAGGGAACTCGAAGCAGAGGAGAGAAAAGCTGAAAGGGAATTAAAGGAACGTGACATGGCGCTTCAGAAAGAAATTAAATTCAAGGAGCTGGAGTTAATGAGAGAACGGGGAGAGGTTCCACCCTTGCTGACTGGGCCGACACCTCGCCAGAACACCTGGGATGTGGGCATACATGTGAGGCTGGTTCCACCCTTCAGTGAAAAGGAAGTCGCTAAATTTTTTCCACACTTTGAGAAAGTGGCTCGACAGTTAAACTGGCCGGAGGAGGCCTGGACCATACTAGTGCAAAGTGTGCTGGTGGGTAAAGCTCAAGATATTTATTCGGCGCTACCAATGGACCAATGTGCAGATTATGAGGTATTGAAGAAGCACATTCTCAAAGCCTATGAGTTGGTTCCTGAAGCTTACCGGCAAAAATTCAGGAATGCCAGGAAGAGGGAGAGTGAGACCCATGTGGAGTTTGCCAGAGTGAAAGAAAACATGTTTGATAGGTGGTGTGAGTCAAAAGGAGTCGGGAAAGACTTCGAAGCATTGCGTGACTTGATCCTGGTGGAGGAATTTCAACAGTGTGTCCACGAGGACATCAAAGTGTACCTGCAGGAAAAGAAAGTACCAAAGTTGTGGGACGCAGCCACCATGGCAGATGATTATGCCTTAACACACCGGATAGGGGTCCACAAACCTAACTCCTCGCCTAGACTTCAGCAGGGGAGTTATGGAACACCCGGTGTGGAGAACGACAATACATGGCGGCGGCCTCGAGAGGATTATGGGGACAACTCTGACACCCCAACTGTTCGAAATCAGGGGGCTACGGGCCCAAGACAAACTTATTTCCCGGGGAGCCCGAGGCAGACCACGAGTTTTTCCTCCGGGCCTACTTGCGCCTTTTGCAAAAAACCTGGACACTTGATGTCCAGTTGTTACCTCATGAAAAGGGACAACCCAGAGCGGAGTCCGACTAGTACAACTCCGAATGCGATGGCAAACGTAAGAAATCGCCCACAGAAGAGTTACCAACCATTTATTTATGAGGGGTTTGTCTCACTAGAGGGAGACTTGACTAACCCAAGACCGGTTAGGGTATTGAGGTACACAGGAGCCAATCAATCCTTAATGCTTGAAGGCATTTTGACATTGTCAAAGAGTACAGCAACTGGTGATAGTGTTCGGTTACAAGGGATCGGTGGCTGTGTTAGTGCCCCACTTCATGTCATCCATTTGGAATCCGAATTGGTGTCAGGACCGGTCACCGTCGGTTTACAAGCCACGCTTCCTGTAGAGGGAGTATCTGTGGTTATCGGGAATGATTTGGCCGGGGGTCAGGTTTATGGTAACCCGAGGGTTGGTAAAGAGCCCAGCAGGGAAAATAACACCACACCAGCTCGGGAGGGTGACAAAAGTACCAAGTTATTTGTAGGGGGACTGAACTTCAAAACAAAGGAAGAAGTTCTGACCTCTGTCTTCAACAGATATGGGCCGCTGGTGGAAGTGCGGTTGGTAAAAGACAGGGAAACGCAACGGTCAAGAGAGTTCGGCTTTGTCACGTTTGCAAGCGCTAAAGACGCCAGAGAGGCAGAGAAGAATTGGAATGGTAAGGATTTGGAGGGTCGGACCATAACAGTAGGGAAGGCATTTCGTAGGCGTCGAGAGGTCTACAGAAGAGGACCACTTGGCGGTAGTTTTGGTGTTGGCAGCAGCCGATATTACTATGGAGGCTCCCAGAGTTACGGCATCCCCCGAAAGAATGATTGTCAGAGCACTGGCCAAGACGGAGACCGCCAGTCAGGTGACTACTGGGGCAAGTGGTCCCACCGTAACTGTTAGGAGTCCGGAGAAGTTGAAGCACTATATACGGCGGAGCCGCCGAGCCTGGGCTCCTACACGGACTAACCGTGAACGCTACGTTCTTAAAGGCGTCCAGGTAGTGAACTTTCCTGCACGGACTAACCGTGAACTCCACGTTCTTAAAGGCGTCCATGTAATACACTTTCCTCCCCGGACTAACCGTGAACTGCACATTCCTTAAGGCGTCCATGTAGTGTATACTCAGCTTGGCCTCCCGAAAAAGTGCTATCGAGTTGTTTAACTTTGGGGTTTTGGTCACCACCCCTAAACCGGCATTCAAGAGAAACTAGAAGTGTGACGCTTGGTCCAGAGTGAATTACCTTTGGAATCTCTGGGGGTTTTGTGAAATATTGTTGCTTTGTTTTTTGAGATGTGATAATTGTGTCCGGGGGAACTGATGATTTGGGGTGTGAGTTAGCTTGTTTGTTTATCAAATTTGGCCTGCAAAGAAAGTTTTCGCTGGGTTCAAACTTTCTTTCTTGAAGGGGGGGAGTGTTATGGATTCCGGCTTTATGTGAATTACTATTCAGGTCATTGCTTATTAATGTTTATTCTATTAAAGGTTGTTGTGGTTAAATGGTTAGAGGCGCTCCTGATAACAGGAGACCGGAAACGGGATGGTGAACCGGAAGAAAAAAAGAGACAAGGTCGAGAGAGAAGCGGCCATCTTGATCCTCGCCCAGCTCCGACACGAGCGGCGTCGATATTGATCAGCGTTGGGAACGCTGAGTTTGAAAAGCCCATCTGGCA
Source organism: Myxine glutinosa (assembly GCF_964187855.1). NCBI lineage: Eukaryota > Metazoa > Chordata > Myxini > Myxiniformes > Myxinidae > Myxine > Myxine glutinosa. The sequence goes on from NW_027616352.1 coordinate 692,842, forward strand.
AGAGGAGTTACCTGCGCGGGGTAATTACCGGTTACGCGTCAAGTTGCTGGGGGTTCCTGCACGAAACCAAGTGTCCGGCACCGTTCACCTAATCGTCTACAAGGACGCGTACGGCAGGCGCCTGGGGCCTCGCGCGCTTTGCGAGCCCCGGAGCCACGATCACGAGCACCGACCTCGGTGGGCTGCCGAGGAGGTGTCCCCCAGCAGCAGCCGTTCCCGGTACGGGACGTGCATGGTTGAAGCACGTCAGGAAGGGTCCGTTCAACCGCCCACGTGCGGAGATCGAACTACAGGGGCCCCGAGACATTGTGAGAGACATTGACCATGGAGGGAGCCGTGAGTGGGGCTCAAGGGAGGAATATATAAGATGGCCATCTTAGAGATATTGTTGATGAGTCTACATCTTAGTAATATTGTTGATTGAGGGTTGATTGTTGCTGATTGATTGGGAATATATCATCCATTAATCCGGATCCTTGGTGTGGGGGTTTCTTATTGACTTGAATTGTTGGGTCTTTCATATTGATTGCGTTACGAAAGCGTATAAATCATATATCTTTCTGGCGGGGTTCCTCCCACGGTCCGGGGGTCACCAAGACCAGGTAGTTACCGGGAGGACCACGTAACGGAAACAAAATCATTCACAACAACAACAACCAAAGAAAAACTTGACGAGCCCCAACCCCGCCCGTCAATGTGATGAACATCCACTGTGATTTTCATCTTCAATTCACCAACAAATTGATATTATTGAGGATCTTTCACTGACCTTGAACCAAAAAGATGATGAAATACTTCCTCCAGATGTGGTCCACAGAGCCCAATCAGGAAGAGACTGTTGTGAGGGTGTTTCTTTTTGAAGAAAAATAATCTTCATATGCACAGCAAGGTAAATTGATATTTCTTGTTGAACTTCTTGATATTCATTCATGTTAAGATTGGTGAAATTCTTCAGGAGTAGAATGGATGGCCAAACATTGTGATGGACGATTTCCATTCAAAATAATGTCAAGAAACTGTTCAAAGCAACTCAACGTGGAGAACAAGTAAATGCTGAGGTTTTTGCAAATGTCAGCCTCATATTCATAGTAATATCATAAAACTCTTCTTTCAATTTCAAATTAACTTCCAAAAACAGGATATTGAGTAATGACTGAAAATGAGACACCGCATTATTTCAAAATCAAAGCATCATCAAATCAACTTCAACAGAAACCCACAATAAAACCAATATACCGCTGCGCAAGCATCCAAGATAAACAGCAACTCATCAGTTTAAAACAAATATAATCATCAAAATAATAAATCAGAAATAAGGACGTCCATGTTAAATATCAAATTTAAAATCTATTTTGATGAAAAAAATATAAATAAAATTCGCTAACACAAAAAAATAGAGAAACACCCAAAGTAAAGTGAAAATATAACCTTAAATAACACCAAATAATAACCCCATCATATTTTTGCTCACCATTTTGGATAAACACATTTAAATCAGTTCAAAAAGAACTAGAATCATGAAAATATCAAATAAAAAAACCTCAAAATACATTATCTTGTGACTATAATGTATATCTCTTCTAAGAAATATCAAAATTCAACACAACACCAAAGTTTGAAAAACATATCAGGTGATTTCCACCAACAAAAATAGAGGAATAATATCTCATGTGGTGAGCAAGATACAGTTTCTGATAAAATATAGCCGTGATTGAACGATATAAAAACAGGGAAACACAAAAAAGGGAAACTTGAATGAATGAATGAATGATCGTTTTAAGGCCATTTTCCCCGCTAGAGCAGGGGTTAGCCTTGCGGGCCCCATGACAATCATGGTTCCCTGTTTGAGGCAATGTTTTTATGGCCGGATGCCCTTCCTGGCCCCAACCCTTAGTCACCTCTTACGATACGCAGGGATACGGCGTACCTATTCTAACCGGGGTACACACCGGGACCATTCATCCCAGCAAGCTGGTACACAATTTGCCGACCTCGGAAGGATGACAGGCTGAGTCAACCCCCCTGGTGTTAATTTAGCGATCGTCCGGGATTCGAACCCAGGATCCTCGGATCCCGAGCCGGCACCCTAACCGCTAAGCGAACACCAAGCTTAAAAAAAAGGAAACTTGCTCAGACAATAGAGATAGAAATTGTATATCCGGTTCAGTGAAAAGCATTGAGGGAAATAAATCATTCACAACAACAACAACCAAAGAAAAACTTGACGAGCCCCAACCCCACCCGTCAATGTGATGAACATCCAATGTGATTTCCATCTTCAATTCACCAAAAAAGGATATTATTGAGGATCTTTCACTGACCTTGAACCAAAAAGATGATGAAATACTTAGTCCAGATGTGGTCAACGGAGCCCAACCAGGAAGAGGCTGTTGTGAGGGTGTTTCTTTTTGAAGAAAAATAATCTTCATATGCACAGCAAAGTAAACTGAAAATTTCTCATTGAGTTTCTTGATATTCATTCATGTTAAGATTGGTGAAATTCTTCAGGAGTAGAATTGATGGCTGAACAGTGTGATGGACGATTTCCTTTCAAAATAATGTTAAGAAACTGTTCAAAGTAACTCAATGTGGAGAACAAGTAAATGCTGAGGTTTTTGCAAATGTCAGCCTCATATTCATAGTAATATCATAAAACTCTTCTTTCAATTTCAAATTAACTTCCAAAAACAGGATATTGAGTAATGACTGAAAATGAGACACCGCATTATTTCAATATCAAAGCATCATCAAATCAACTTCAACAGAAACCCACAATGAAACCAATATACCGCTGCTCAAGCATCCAAGATAAACACCAACTCATCAGTTTAAAACAAATATATAATCATCAAAATAATAAATCAGAAATAAGGACGTCCATGTTAATTATCAAATTTAAAATCTATTTTGATGAAAAAAGATATTAATAAAATTCGCTAACACAAAAAAATAGAGAAACACCCAAAGTAAAGTGAAAATATAACCTTAAATAACACCATATAATAACCCCCATCATATTTTTGCTCACCATTTTGGATAAACACATTTACATCAGTTCAAAAAGAACTAGAATCATGAAAATCTATATAATAATACCGTAAGGACTCGACTTTGTTATCCCTTTTACGCCGCACCCAGTGACCCGATGCCCACGGCACTAATGCATTTACGATCTACGAACTGCGCTCTTTGTTTATCACCTACAGCCATACTCGAAAAATCTGAATTAGCCGACGTTGGGGCCCAAAATCATCCGATTAACGGCCGATACGACGCCATCTTACGACTCCACCATATTGGCGTCTGCTGGGTGAAGGCGCAGCAAGCCGTCCGCTGATTGGACAGTCGAAGGCGACAGTAAGCCGTCCACTGAGTGGACAATCCTGAGCATGCATTCCGCCATTTGTGCCGGTGTCGTCGATCGCGCTGTACGCTAACCTCATCAGGTGGGTTTACCATATTTTCTTCCATATACTGTGATTACAACGAAGTGAAACCGATCAGCAGCCCATCAGTATCATATAAAGCAATAAATACCAAGGCTTCAGCTTCTGAAAGCTTAAAACAAAGTGTACTTCGCCGAGTGACGAAACGTAGGTGTAGGCCTCGGCCCTACCTATCCAGTTGTTGTTTCCGTTGTGAAAGGGGGGAAAAAAACAAACATTTTGGCCTCAGACCTTTGAGAGTACGTCGTTCCATGAACCTTTTGAACGGGCCTCGTATGCCATGCTTCGTCAACGTTGGGTTGTTTTTAAATGATTTGAAGGATTACCTTAAGCACCGTGAATAGAGCAGTTTATTGTTCCTCAAAGACTGGCTGCTACGTGCTAGCCAGTGTGTAAGTTGACTCAATATGATGGTAACTTTGCAATTTAGTCAGGTTCACTATGTTTTTTCGTTCAAAATTTTGGTAGATTAGCAAAACTATACATTTTTGGAATATTCAGAGCATGAGGAATCCAAAAGTTAATGTTTACATTTGCGTAGACACCTTTGCGAAAATGACACTCAGGACAGAGATGAAGATCTGTAAAAGCATATTCCTGAACGGTATAGACCTCGTAGATCCTGTGTATAGGACTTATAGTTCAATCTGATACTACCTATAACTTCCTATAACAACCTATAACTTCAAAGGACTTGCAATATCATGTATTATGTAATACAGTTATATCACAAATATAAAGACAATGGTTTTCAATTACCTTTGTTTGTTGCTTTTCTATAATCCTGAGCACTATTTTGAGGCCTTTATTGGATTCCTTGACCCAGAAAACATAGGATTAGCATATTTAATTAAGTCTCTAGGTTGACTAGAAGCCGAGATCGCGCAAAATATGTATTTTATGGCGGCCATTTTCAAAATCCAAAATGGCGGCCATGCAGGTGTCTGTGCAAATGCCAACATGGATTTTCAGATTGTCCATGCTCTGAAGATTCCAAAAATGTATAGGTTTGCTAATCCCAAAATTTTGAAAGAAATTATATTTGTTAACATAGTGAACCTGACTATCTTCATCACTGTCCTGAGTGTCATTTTCGCAAAGGTGTCTACGCAAATGTAAACATTAATTTTTGGATTCCTCATGCTCTGAATATTCCAAAAATGTATAGTTTTGCTAATCTACCAAAATTATATTTGTTAACATAGTGAACCTGACTAATTCCTGCGTTGTCTCTGAATCAGCTGGCTGAGTCATATTGGCGTAGGGTAGGTCATGATCAGCCCCCCCCCCCCTTCATTTCACCAACTCCTGCATCTGCCACCGTTCATGATTATCAAAGTAGGCTTTACCCTGTTCACGATAAGGTAGAAATCAGAGTTGTATATGAAGAGATAAAAGGATGGCATTGACTTCGAGACGATACGTGATATTTTAAAAAGTATATCGTGGCGTTGTCATTTAAGTAGATTGCAATAAATACGTTGTTCATATACGCACTCTTCATTCTCATCTTTCTTCCTAACTCTTACTCGGACAAGCAAATCCCCTATGCCATCCATAATGGTACACTCTATCCATACACCACATCCTCCCTTCCGTGGATGTTCCACGGGTTTCGGCTAGTATCAAATAAAAACACCTCAAAATACATTCTCTTGTGACTATAATGTATATCTCTTCTTAGAAATATCAAAATTCAACACTACACCAAAGTTTGAAAAACATATCAGGTGATTTCCACCAACAAAAATACAGGAATAATATCTCATGTGGTGAGCAAGATACATTTTCTGATAAAATATAGCCGTGATTGAACGATAAAAAACAGGGAAACACAAAAAAGGAAACTTGCTTCGACAATAAAGAGATAGAAATTGTGTATCCGGTTCAGTGAAAAGCATTAAGGGAAATAAATCATTCACAACAACAACAACCAAAGAAAAACTTGACGAGCCCCAACCCCGCCCGTCAAAATGATGAACATCCACTGTGATTTTCATCTCCAGCTCACCAACAAATTGATATTATTGAAGATTTTTCACGAACCTTGAACCAAAAAGATGATGAAATACTTCCTTCAGATGTGGTCAACAGAGCCCAACCATGAACAGAGGTTTGTCAGAGGTTTTGTCTCTGAAAAACAATTTTCATATGCAGAGCAAGGAAAACTGCAAATTTGACTTTTCACATCGTGATATTCATTCATGTTCAGATTGGTGAAATTCATCAGGAAGAAATTGATGGCAGACACTATGGTGACGATTTCAATTAAAAATAATTACAAAAAACTGTTGAAAATAACTAAACGTGGAGAACACGTAAATGCTGAGGTTTTTGCAAATGTCAGCTTCATATTCATAGTAACATCACAAAACTCTTCTTTCAAATTCAAATTGACTTCCAAAAACAGGATATTGAGTCATGATTGAAAATGAGACACCGCATTATTTCAAAATCAAAGCATCATCAAATCAACTTCAACAGAAACCCACAATAAAACCAATATACCGCTGCTCAAGCATACAAGTTAAACACTTTTGCATCAGTTAAAAACAAATACAATCGTCAAAATAATGAATCAGAAATAAGGACGTCCATGTTAAATATCAAATAAATTTTGATGGAAAAAAAATTCCGTTGCAAAAAACAGAGTCTTGAGAAGTAATTTGAAATATCACATTGCGTTGATTTACACCCAAAGTAAAGTGAACGTATAAACTTAGATTACACCAAATAATGACCCCATGATTATTTTGCTCACCATTTTGGATAAACACATTTACATCAGTTCAAAAAGAACTAGCATCATGAAAATATCAATTAAAAACACCTCAAAATACATTCTCTTGTGACTATAATGTATATCTCTTCTTAGAAATATCAAAATTCAACACAACACCAAAGTTTGAAAAACAAATCAGGTGATTTCCACCAACAAAAATAGAGGAATAATATCTCATGTGGTGAGCAAGACGCAGTTTCTGATAAAATATAGCCGTGATTGAATGATAAAAAACAGGGAAACACAAAAAAGGAAACTTGCCTCGACAATAAAGAGATAGAAATTGTATATCCGGTTCAATGAACAGCATGAAGGGAAATGTTATGGATTCCGGATTTATGTGAATTACTATTCAGGTCATTGCTTATGAATGTTTATTCTATTAAAGGTTGTTGTGGTTAAATGGTTAGAGGCGCTCCTGATAACAGGAGACCGGAAACGGGATGGTGAACCGGAAGAAAAAAAGAGACAAGGTCGAGAGAGAAGCGGCCATCTTGATCCTCGCCCAGCTCCGACACGAGCAGCGTCGATATTGATCAGCGTTGGGAACGCTGAGTTTGAAAAGCCCGTCTGGCGAGAGGAGTTACCTGCGCGGGGTAATTACCGGTTACGCGTCAAGTTGCTGGGGGTTCCTGCACGGAACCAAGCATCCAGCACCGTTCACCTAATCGTCTACAAGGACGCGTACGGCAGGCGCCTGGTGCCTCGCGCGCTTTTGCGAGCCCCGGAGCCACGATCACGAGCACCGACCTCGGTGGGCTGCCGAGGAGGTGTCCCCCAGCAGCAGCCGTTCCCGGTACGGGACGTGCACGGTTGAAGCACGTCAGGAAGGGTCCGTTCAACCGCCCGCGTGCGGAGATCGAACTACAGGGGCCCCGAGACATTGTGAGAGACATTGACCATGGAGGGAGCTGTGAGTGGGGCTCAAGGGAGGAATATATAAGATGGCCATCTTAGAGCTATTGTTGATGAGTCTACATCTTAGTAATATTGTTGATTGAGGGTTGATTGTTGTTGATTGATTGGGAATATATTATCCATTAATCCGGATCCTTGGTGTGGGGGTTTCTTATTGACTTGAATTGTTGGGTCTTTCATATTGATTGCGTTACGAAAGCGTATAAATCATATATCTTTCTGGCGGGGTTCCTCCCACGGTCCGTGGGTCACCAAGACCAGGTAGTTACCGGGAGGACCACGTAACAGAACTGGGGGCTCGTCCAATTGAATTCTGGGATATAAAATTGTATAAAATAATACAATAATATTTTTATTAATTTAAATGTATTAATTAAGTATTAATTGGTAAATGTTTGGGAAATTGTGGTAAAGTCTTGGGTGAAGGTTAACAGGTGTTAACGATAGGCACCATGGCGTTTGTGGCACAGATCTTTGCGGTAACCCCGAGTGAGGCACAGTTCCGAGCGTTACTAAAATCGGACCTCTTGAAATTGGCCAAACATTTTAACTTGGAGGTCCGAACTAATTTGAGGAAGGCAGAGTTGCAGACCGCGGTGATACAATCTATGGTGGGATTAGGAACATGGGACGAGTTAGCCTGGGAGTGGCTACCCGAAGAACCAGAAGACGTTGAGCTCCGGAAACTGGAGTTGCAATTACGGAGCCAGGAACGGATCAAAGAAGAAGAAAGGAAAGCAGAAAAGGAAAGAGCAGAAGAAGAAAGGAAAGCAGAAAAGGAAAGATCAGAAGAGGAAAGGAAAGCAGAAGAGAGGAGAGAAGAGAAACAAGCAGAGGAAAGGAGAGTGGAACGAGAACTCCAGGAAAGGTTAGAAAGGATGAAAACAGAGGAAAGGAAAGCAGAAAAGGAAAGAGCAGAAGAAGAAAGGAGCGTGGAACGAGAACTCAAGGAAAGGTTAGAAGGGAGAAAAGCAGAGGAGAGGAGAGCTGCAAGGGAACTCGAAGCAGAGGAGAGAAAAGCTGAAAGGGAATTAAAGGAACGTGACATGGCGCTTCAGCAAGAAATTATATTCAAGGAGCTGGAGTTAATGAGAGAACGGGGAGAGGTTCCACCCTTGCTGACTGGGCCGACACCTCGCCAGAACACCTGGGATGTGGGCAGACATGTGAGGCTGGTTCCACCCTTCAGTGAAAAGGAAGTCGCTAAATTTTTTCCACACTTTGAGAAAGTGGCTCGACAGTTAAACTGGCCGGAGGAGGCCTGGACCATACTAGTGCAAAGTGTGCTGGTGGGTAAAGCTCAAGATATTTATTCGGCGCTACCAATGGACCAATGTGCAGATTATGAGGTATTGAAGAAGCACATTCTCAAAGCCTATGAGTTGGTTCCTGAAGCTTACCGGCAAAAATTCAGGAATGCCAGGAAGAGGGAGAGTGAGACCCATGTGGAGTTTGCCAGAGTGAAAGAAAACATGTTTGATAGGTGGTGTGAGTCAAAAGGAGTCGGGAAAGACTTCGAAGCATTGCGTGACTTGATCCTGGTGGAGGAATTTCAACAGTGTGTCCACGAGGACATCAAAGTGTACCTGCAGGAAAAGAAAGTACCAAAGTTGTGAGACGCAGCCACCATGGCAGATGATTATGCCTTAACACACCGGATAGGGGTCCACAAACCTAACTCCTCGCCTAGACTTCAGCAGGGGAGTTATGGAACACCCGGTGTGGAGAACGACAATACATGGCGGCGGCCTCGAGAGGATTATGGGGACAACTCTGACACCCCAACTGTTCGAAATCAGGGGGCTACGGGCCCAAGACAAACTTATTTCCCGGGGAGCCCGAGGCAGACCCCGAGTTTTTCCTCCGGGCCTACTTGCGCCTTTTGCAAAAAACCTGGACACTTGATGTCCAGTTGTTACCTCATGAAAAGGGACAACCCAGAGCGGAGTCCGACTAGTACAACTCCGAATGCGATGGCAAACGTAAGAAATCGCCCACAGAAGAGTTACCAACCATTTATTTATGAGGGGTTTGTCTCACTAGAGGGAGACTTGACTAACCCAAGACCGGTTAGGGTATTGAGGTACACAGGAGCCCATCAATCCTTAATGCTTGAAGGCATTTTGACAGTGTCAAAGAGTACAGCAACTGGTGATAGTGTTCGGTTACAAGGGATCGGTGGCTGTGTTAGTGGCCCACTTCATGTCATCCATTTGGAATCCGAATTGGTGTCAGGACCGGTCACCATCGGTTTACAAGCTACGCTTCCTGTAGAGGGAGTATCTGTGGTTATCGGGAATGATTTGGCCGGGGGTCAAGTTTATGGTAACCCGAGGGTTGGTAAAGAGCCCAGCAGGGAAAATAACACCACACCAGCTCGGGAGGGTGACAAAAGTACCAAGTTATTTGTAGGGGGACTGAACTTCAAAACAAAGGAAGAAGTTCTGACCTCTGTCTTCAACAGATATGGGCCGCTGGTGGAAGTGCGGTTGGTAAAAGACAGGGAAACGCAACGGTCAAGAGGGTTCGGCTTTGTCACGTTTGCAAGCGCAAAAGACGCCAGAGAGGCAGAGAAGAATTGGAATGGTAAGGATTTGGAGGGTCGGACCATAACAGTAGGGAAGGCATTTCGTAGGCGTCGAGAGGTCTACAGAAGAGGACCACTTGGTGGTAGTTTTGGTGTTGGCAGCAGCCGATATTACTATGGAGGCTCCCAGAGTTACGGCATCCCCCGAAAGAATGATTGTCAGAGCACTGGCCAAGACGGAGACCGCCAGTCAGGTGACTACTGGGGCAAGTGGTCCCACCGTAACTGTTAGGAGTCCGGAGAAGTTGAAGCACTATATACGGCGGAGCCACCGAGCCTGGGCTCCTACACGGACTAACCGTGAACGATACGTTCTTAAAGGCGTCCAGGTAGTGAACTTTCCTGCACGGACTAACCGTGAACTCCACGTTCTTAAAGGCGTCCATGTAATACACTTTCCTCCCCGGACTAACCGTGAACTCCACATTCCTTAAGGCGTCCATGTAGTGTATACTCAGCTTGGCCTCCCGAAAAAGTGCTATCGAGTTGTTTAACTTTGGGGTTTTGGTCACCACCCCTTAACCGGCATTCAAGAGAAACTAGAAGTGTGACGCTTGGTCCAGAGTGAATTACCTTTGGAATCTCTGGGGGTTTTGTGAAATATTGTTGCTTTGTTTTTTGAGATGTGATAATTGTGTCCGGGGGAACTGATGATTTGGGGTGTGAGTTAGCTTGTTTGTTTATCAAATTTGGCCTGCAAAGAAAGTTTTCGCTGGGTTCAAACTTTCTTTCTTGAAGGGGGGGGAGTGTTATGGATTCCGGCTTTATGTGAATTACTATTCAGGTCATTGCTTATTAATGTTTATTCTATTAAAGGTTGTTGTGGTTAAATGGTTAGAGGCGCTCCTGATAACAGGAGACCGGAAACGGGATGGTGAACCGGAAGATAAAAAAGAGACAAGGTAGAGAGAGAAGCGGCCATCTTGATCCTCGCCCAGCTCCGACACGAGCGGCGTCGATATTGATCAGCGTTGGGAACGCTGAGTTTGAAAAGCCCGTCTGGCGAGAGGAGTTACCTGCGCGGGGTAATTACCGGTTACACGTCAAGTTGCTGGGGGTTCCTGCACGAAACCAAGTGTCTGGCACCGTTCACCTAATCGTCTACAAGGACGCGTACGGCAGGCGCCTGGGGCCTCGCGCGCTTTGCGAGCCCCGGAGCCACGATCAAGAGCACCGACCTCGGTGGGCTGCCGAGGAGGTGTCCCCCAGCAGCAGCCGTTCCCGGTACGGGACGTGCATGGTTGAAGCACGTCAGGAAGGGTCCGTTCAACCGCCCGCGTGCGGACATTGAACTACAGGGGCCCCGAGACATTGTGAGAGACATTGACCATGGAGGGAGCCGTGAGTGGGGCTCAAGGGAGGAATATATAAGATGGCCATCTTAGAGCTATTGTTGATGAGTCTACATCTTAGTAATATTGTTGATTGAGGGTTGATTGTTGTTGATTGATTGGGAATATATCATCCATTAATCCGGATCCTTGGTGTGGGGGTTTCTTATTGACTTGAATTGTTGGGTCTTTCATATTGATTGCGTTACGAAAGCGTATAAATCATATATCTTTCTGGCGGGGTTCCTCCCACGGTCCGGGGGTCACCAAGACCAGGTAGTTACCGGGAGGACCACGTAACAGAAACAAAATCATTCACAACAACAACAACCAAAGAAAAACTTGACGAGCCCCAACCCCGCCCGTCAATGTGATGAACATCCACTGTGATTTTCATCTTCAATTCACCAACAAATTGATATTATTGAGGATCTTTCACTGACCTTGAACCAAAAAGATGATGAAATACTTCCTCCAGATGTGGTCCACAGAGCCCAATCAGGAAGAGACTGTTGTGAGGGTGTTTCTTTTTGAAGAAAAATAATCTTCATATGCACAGCAAGGTAAATTGAAAATTTCTTGTTGAGCTTCTTGATATTCATTCATGTTAAGATTGGTGAAATTCTTCAGGAGTAGAATGGATGGCCAAACATTGTGATGGACGATTTCCATTCAAAATAATGTCAAGAAACTGTTCAAAGCAACTCAACGTGGAGAACAAGTAAATGCTGAGGTTTTTGCAAATGTCAGCCTCATATTCATAGTAATATCATAAAACTCTTCTTTCAATTTCAAATTAACTTCCAAAAACAGGATATTGAGTAATGACTGAAAATGAGACACCGCATTATTTCAAAATCAAAGCATCATCAAATCAACTTCAACAGAAACCCACAATAAAACCAATATACCGCTGCTCAAGCATCCAAGATAAACAGCAACTCATCAGTTTAAAACAAATATAATCATCAAAATAATAAATCAGAAATAAGGACGTCCATGTTAAATATCAAATTAAAAATCTATTTTGATGAAAAAAATATAAATAAAATTCGCGAACACAAAAAAATAGAGAAACACCCAAAGTAAAGTGAAAATATAACCTTAAATAACACCAAATAATAAGCCCATCATATTTTTGCTCACCATTTTGGATAAACACATTTACATCAGTTCAAAAAGAACTAGAATCATGAAAATATCAAATAAAAACACCTCAAAATACATTCTCTTGTGACAATAATGTATCTCTTCTTAGAAATATCAAAATTCAACCAAACACAAAAGTTTGAAAAACATATCAGGTGATTTCCTCCAACAAAAATAGAGGAATAATATGTCATGTGGTGAGAAAGATACAGTTTCTGATAAAATATAGCCGTGATTGGACGATAAAAAACAGGGAAACAAAAAAAAGGAAACTTGAATAAATGAATGAATGATCGTTTTAAGGCCATTTTCCCCGCTAGAGCAGAGGTTAGCCTTGCGGGCCCCATGACAATCATGGTTCCCTGTTTGAGGCAATGTTTTTACGGCCGGATGCCCTTCCTGGCACCAACCCTTAGTCGCCTCTTACGATGCGCACGGATACGGCGTCCCTATTCTAACCGGGGTACACACCGGGATCATTCATCCCAGCAAGCAGGTACTCAATTTGCCGACCTCGGAAGGATGACAGGCTGAGTCAACCCCCCTTGTGTTAATTTAGCGATCGACAGGGATTCGAACCCAGGATCCTCGGATCCCAAGCCGGCACCCTAACAGCTAAGCCAACACCAGGCTGAAAAAAAAAGGAAACTTGCTTAGACAATAAAGAGATAGAAATTGTATATCCGGTTCAGTGAAAAGCATTGAGGGAAATAAATCATTCACAACAACAAACAAACAAAAACCTGACGAGCCCCAACCCCACCCGTCAATGTGATGAACATCCAACGTGATTTTCATCTCCAGCTCATCAACAAAGGATATTATTGAAGATTTTACACGAACCTTGAACCAAAAATAAGAGGAAATACCTCCTTCAGATGTGGTCAACAGAGCCCAACCATGAACAGAGGTTTGTCAAAGGTTTTGTCTCTGAAAAACAATCTTCATATGCACAGAAAGGAAAACTGCAAATTTGTCTTTTCACATCGTGATATTCGTTCATGTTCAGATTGGTGAAATTCTTCAGGGGCAAATTGATGGCAGACACTATGGTGACGATTTCAATTAAAAATAATTACAAAAAACTGTTCAAAATATCTAAACGTGGAGAACACGTAAATGCTGAGGTTTTTGCAAATGTCAGCCTCATATTCATAGTAATATCACAAAACTCTTCTTTCAAATTCAAATAAACTTCCAAAAACAGGATATTGAGTAATGACTGAAAATGAGACACAGCATTATTTCAAAATCAAAGCATCATCAAATCAACTTCAACAGAAACCCACAATAAAACCAATATACCGCTGCTCAAGCATCCAAGTTAAACACCAACTCATCAGTTTAAAACAAATATAATCATCAAAATATTAAATCAGAAATAAGGACGTCCATGTTAAATATAAAATTTATTTCAAATCTATTTTCATGAAAAAAATATTAATAAAATCCCCGAACACAAAAAACAGAGAAACACCCAAAGTAAAGTGGAAATATAACCTTAAATAACACCAAATAATAACCCCATCATATTTTTGCTCACCATTTTGGATAAACACATTTACATCAGATGAAAAATAAATAGAATCATGAAAATATCAATTAAAAACACCTCAAAATACATTCTCTTGTGACTATAATGTATATCTCTTCTTAGAAATATCAAAATTGAACATAACACCAAAGTTTGAAAAACATGTCAGGTGATTTCCACCAACAAAAATATAGGAATAATATCTCATGTGGTGAGCAAGATACAGTTTCTGATAAAATATAGCTGTGATTGAACGATGTAAAAACAGGGAAACACAAAAAAGGATAATTGAATGAATGAATGAATGATCGTTTTAAGGCCATTTTCCCCGCTAGAGCAGGGCAACTTGCGGGCCCCATGACAATCATGGTTCCCTGTTTGAGGCAATGTTTTTATGGCCGGATGCCCTTCCTGGCACCAAACCCTAGTCGCCTCTTACGATGCGCAGGGATACGGCGTACCTATTCTAACCGGGGTACACACCGGGATCATTCATCCAAGCAAGCTGGTAATCAATTTGCCGACCTCGGAAGGTATGACAGGCTGAGTCAACCCCCCTTGTGTTAATTTAGCGATCGACAGGGATTCGAACCCAGGATCCTCGGATCCCAAGCCGGCACCATAACAGCTAAGCCAACACCAGGCTTAAAAAAAAGGAAACTTGCTTCGACAATAAAGAGATAGAAATTGTATATCCGGTTCAGTAAAAAGCATTAAGGGAAATAAATCATTCACAACAACAACAACCAAAGAAAAACTTGACGAGCCCCAACCCCGCCCGTCAATGTGATGAACATCCACTGTGATTTTCATCTTCAATTCACCAACAAAGGATATTATTGAGGATCTTTCACTGACCTTGAACCAAAAAGATGATGAAATCTGTTTCATCTGTTTGCACGTTTCATCATCTGTTTCATCTGCAAACACGTCTGTTTGCCGTGTCGTGTCTTGAGGCCTTGTACAGTGTGCACTGTACAACCTTGAGGCTTTGTTTTTCTCAGCGGTCCGTCCTTTGTGATCCAATAACTTTCGTTCTCTGTATTCCCAGGCTTTTCACCCATAGCCTACTTCCTTGTGTAAATCTCAACTAAAAAAAAAAAAAAAAAAAAAAAAAAAAACATTTCCTTCTCTGTTCTCATTCGTTTATTCATTCTTATTCGTTCGTTCGTTCTTCGACCACGTGTTTCTCCCCCATTTCCCCAGATAGTTTTCACTCATTAACCTTCAATGTTTACACTTTCCCCTCAAGTTATGTATTCCGTCATATTTTATAACACCTTTTTCTTCTTCTTCTTCTTTAAAAGGCTGCTTTCGACTTGCTCACCAAATCAATTCATCCCAAAAAAAATATCCATCTCCTATAGTGCCTTTTTTCTACATTCCCTAAACTCTCCTGCACTCCATCCTCCATCCAGCGTCCTTAAACGTATTTTTAACTCGGTCACAAGAAACTCATTTTGCAATAAATGTTCGTTTCCCATAAATCGTACACTTTCAAAAATCCAATCTCACCCCTCCCCTCCAAATCTTCCCCATAACCCCTCCCCTCCAAATCTTCCCCATCACCCCTCCCCTCCAAATCTTCCCCATCACCCATCCCTTTCAAATCTCCCCCCTTGCCTCCTCCCTCCTAAACTACCCCCTCACCCCTCCCCGCCAAGACGCCCCCTCGCCCCTCCCCTCCCAGACTCCTGCCTCACCCCTCCCCTCCAAATCTCCCCCATATCCCATCCCTTTCAAATCCCTCCCCTTGTCCCTTCCCTCCCAAACTCCCCCCTCACCCCTCCCCTTCAAATCTCCCCATCCTCATTGCTTCTCAATTTCCCCCCTCTCACTCCCCCTCCTCAAAGCGTCCTCTCCGCTTTTTCCCCCTTCAAACTCTCACCTCCATCTCCCCCAACCTTCTGCCTCGCTCTTCCCCCTCCTCAAATAACACCTCATTGTGGCTCACCCAAACACCATCAAACCTTTTGTCCGCCCCATCCTTCCCTTTCTCCGAGCTATTCTGAAATCTCTGACACACCTTCAACAGCTCTCCCTACCTCTTCCACCTCTTCCACATCTTACCCCACCCCTCCTCCCCCCTGTTCTGTATCTGATGCTCCCCCTTCCTCTTCATTAACGGTATGGACCTCAAACATCCGGGGCCTTCGTTCAAACTTAACTGATCTCTCCATACAGGTTGCTTCTGTCAAACCAGACGTGATCTGCTTAACAGAAACTTTCCTCCTTTATGATGTCTCTGATTCCATAGTATCTCTCCCGGACTACTCCCTCCTCCGGTATGATAGACCCGAGCCTCGTCCTGGAGGCGGGGTTGCTATCTTTATCAAAAACTCTCTTCCTCACTCGCCCTGCTCTGCACTCTCTCCACCTCACCCCCAGGAATACCTCTAGCTACGGCTTCCCCTTCGCTCCCACCTCTTGTTCATATGTGTGTTGTACCGTCCACCAAACAGTGATGACTCCATCTACATCTCGCTGTCTGATGATATGGACCAACTTCTATCTACTCATCCCAACTCTCTCTTCCTCATATGTGGTGATTTCAACTGTCATCATGCCAGTTGGCTGGGTGTGGGTACCTCTCTCACCAGCCATGGCTCCTCAGCAAAGGACTTCTGCGACTCACTGGGACTGACACAATCTGTCATTTTCCCGACCCGGATCTCAGTCAACGGAACATCTTCTCTTCTGGACTTGGTTATGACTAACTTCCCTGAAAATGTCTGCTGCTCTTCTTCTGCTCCGATCGGATCATCTGATCATGTCCTTGTTAAAGTGGACATCTCTCTGACCATCCTCAGGGAGCCTGCTCAGCGTCGACGAGTCTGGCATTTCACTCAGGCCAACTGGCACGGTCTTCAAGCAGCCATCAATCATCTGGACTGGTCTCCCATCTCTACCACCTCTGACATCAACTCATCCTGGGAATTCTTCCAAAGTAAATTGCTCTCTCTCATGCACAGATTTATCCCATCTCGTCTTCAGTTGTCATACCCTTCCTCCCATCCATGGTACACGGAATCTTGTGGTGAGGCTGTTGCCCAGAAACAACTTGCCTTCGTCTCCTGGAAAGCAAATCCAATGGAAGGAAATCTCATTTCCTTTCACAAAGCCCGAAACAAGTGTGTGTCCACCCTCAGGAGAGCCAGGAAACAATATCTCTCCGTTCTCAAGACCGAACTCTCTTATCTGTCTCCCTCTTCCAAATCCTGGTGGCGTCTGGTCAAATCCGTTTCTGGTGTTTGTTCCCCCTCCATCCCCTCCCTTACCTCAAACGGCTACACAGCTGACTCCGCACGTGAAAAAGCTGAATGCCTCAACTCTGTGTTTGCCTCTAAATCTTGTGTCCCAAACCCATCCCTCTCTGTACCCACCATACCCAGTCGTACCCTGCTGCTCCTGGACTCCGTGTCCTTTCCTCCTGACAAGGTGGAAAAGTTTCTGTCAACCCTCGACTCTGATTCTGCAACTGGACCCGACGGCATCAGCCCACGGGTCCTAAAATCCTGCTCTGCTGCTCTATCTCACCCTCTCTCTGTTCTCTTAACCCTCTCTTTTGCTCAAGGTCAACTGCCATCTGCTTGGAAATCAGCCAACATCACCGCTTTGCACAAAAAAGGTGCAAAAACAGATCCTAGCAACTACAAATCCATAAACTCCTCCCTGTCTACAGGCATCGTCCCACCTTCCCTCAAAATTGCTGCTGTTACCCCCATTCTAAAAAAACCTGGTCTAAACCCTGACACCCTAAACAACTTCAGACCCATCTCCAACCTACCCTTTCTGTCAAAAGTTTTGGAACGCGCTGTAGCCACTCAACTCAAACATCATCTCTCTGCCAATAACTTGTATGAAACATTCCAATCCGGATTCCGCTCCAACCACAGTACTGAAACTGCTCTCCTCAAAATCACCAACGACCTTCTCCTCTCCTCTGACGCTGGCAACCTCAACATTCTCGTCCTCCTCGACCTCAGCGCTGCCTTTGACACCATCGATCACACTATCCTCCTCACCCGACTTGAATCCACCTTTAACGTCACCGGCACTGCCCTCTCTTGGATTAAATCATACCTCTCTGACAGATGCCAGTTCATCTCCATCAATAACTGCAAATCCCCCACTGCTCCCCTCCCCCAAGGTGTCCCCCAAGGTTCAGTTCTTGGCCCCCTCCTCTTCATCCTTTACCTGTCCCCGCTCGGTCACTTAATCCGCCGTCATGGTCTCCAATTCCACTGCTTCGCCGATGACATCCAGCTTTTCATCTCCACCAAGTCCGTCTCCACCGACACCCACTCTATCCTGACAAACTGCATCACTGAAATAAAATCCTGGCTTCAAATCAACTTCCTCAAGCTTAACTGTGATAAATCTGAAATAATCATCATTGGCCCAAAAACGCTCACAAAATCCACCCATAACTTTGCCCTCAACATCGACGGTATCCCAGTATCCACCTCCCCTCACATCCGGAATCTTGGCGTCATCTTTGACCAAACCCTTTCCTTCGACAAATACACTAAACAGATCACAAAGTCAGCCTTCTTTCACCTGAAAAACATTGCCCGTCTCCGCTCATCCCTCTCCTCCACGGCTGCAGAAACCCTCATCCACGCCTTCATCACCTCCCGTCTGGACTACTGCAATAGCCTCCTCTATGGTTCACCCTAAAAAATCACCAATAAACTCCAATACATTCAGAACTCCGCTGCCCGTCTACTCACTCATTCCCGGACCCGTGACCACATCACCCCCGTCCTTTACAAGCTTCACTGGCTCCCCATCCCCCAGAGAATCCAGTACAAAATCCTCCTCTTGACATACAAAGCCCTCCATAACCTGGCCCCATCCTACCTGGCTGACCTCCTCTCCAGACACACTCCCACCCGCAACCTCCGCTCTGCTGGTACCAACCTCCTGACCCCCTCCATCCGGACCAAATTCAGATCCTGGGGGGACAGGGCCTTCTCCATCGCTGCTCCCACCCTCTGGAACTCACTACCTCACACCATCAGAGACTCCTCCTCACTCACCACATTCAAAACATCACTAAAGACCCACCTGTTCAACGCTGCATTCAACATTCAACCCACAGCATTTAACCCCTGACTATCTCTTCTCCTTCTCCCTCCTTTTGCTTTAAATATTTCCCTATTGATTCTTGTCTTGTCTTTTTGATTCTTGTCTTATATATATGCCGTATATCACTGCTGTTTGTTTTCTTGATTCTTGTCTTTTTGCAATTGTTGTTTTCATGTATTGTTATGCATTATGTTTTCCACTCTGTCAAAGCGCCTTTGGGCTTCTGGAAAAGCGCTATACAAAATAAATGAATTATTATTATTATTACAGACCAATCAGCCTTCTCCCAATTATCAGCAAAGTCATGGAATCCATCATTGCTTCGGATATGAAATCTTTCCTCTTCTCCAATGGCTTGATCTCTGATCATCAATTTGGTTTCAGACCAGGTCACTCTACTCTGGACATGCTGCTTCTGCTGTCTCAACAATGGATGGAGGTCCTCAATGCCAAACAGGAAATTAGAGCTGTCTCCCTCGACATATCACGTGCCTTCGACACGGTCTGGCACCCTGCTCTGCTCACCAAACTCTCCTCCTTTGGTATCCATGGAAATCTCCACGCATGGCTGGCGGACTTCCTCTCTAGTCGTCGTCAACGTGTGGCCCTGAATGGGTTTCTCTCATCTCCTCTTCCTGTTCAGGCTGGAGTTCCCCAAGGCAGTGTTCTGGGCCCCGTGCTTTTTCTGGTCTTCATCAATGATCTCTCTGACTCTCTCGAAAATCCTCTCTATCTCTTTGCTGATGACTCCACTCTCTGCCGCTCCATTCCTCTTCCCTCAGATCGGCAGTCTGCTGCCTCCTCACTCTCTGAAGACCTGGACAAAATCACAGACTGGTCAAACAAGTGGAACATGTCTTTCAATCCTGACGAATCTCACACTCTTACTATGTCTCTCCGAAAAGATCGACTGGACAACCCTCCCATCTACTTTCTCAACAATCCTCTCCAAGAAGTTCTGTCGCTCAAGATTTTGGGTCTCACTATCTGCCATGATCTTTCTTGGGAAAATCACATTTCCAAGCTGGCCTCCAAAGCCAGTCGCCGACTGGGCATCCTCCGTCGTGCCAAGTCCTTCCTCGGCACACCTGAGCTCCTCACCACATACAAGGCTTTCATCCGCAGCTCAATGGAATACTGTTCTCCCCTATGGGCCGGTGCTCCTGCCTCACACCTAGCTCGGCTTCACGCTGTTGAAACCAAAGCTTTCAGAATTATTGGAATCTCCCGCGATGAAGCTATCTCTGAGGGCCTTTCACTCACTCACCGCAGGCAGGTAGGTGGTCTTTCTGTCTTCTACCGACTCCTCTCCGGCCTTGCACCCCCAGCTCTCTCTGTACTCTGTCCCCCAAATATTCCTACAGGTCGCACAAGATCTGCCAGCAACCCTCTGATGGTTAAACTGCCGAAATCTCGGCTCTCTGCTCACCTTCACTCTTTCATTCCTCTTTTCTCCCGCCTCTGGAACAAACTCCCTCACTCCCTTCAATCCCACTCCTCCCTCCAGGTCTTTAAAACAGCTGTTCACCACCATCTCTTATCTTCCCCCATCCAAAACCTTGATCTTTTCTATCCCCGCTAATTCACCCCAGATCCACCTTGTTTGAAATTCCAACCTCTTTCCTGGAAGTCCTGGCAGTGTCCATATGTTTTATACCTCTCCCACCGCCCCCTTCCCATGCCCCCCCCCCCCAAAGCCCTCGCCCTCTCTCAGATCTCTCGATGTCTCCATGTCTCTCGGTCCCTGCTCTCAAATGTTGTGTTTGTGTCCTTCCCCCTCTCTCCCCATCTTGTCTACCGCTCCCGATGTTATATGTTTCATGTGTCGGTTTGTCTTTCTGTGTGATTAATGTTCGCTCTTTCACGAGCCTCGATCTTGTATACAAAAAATATTTAGTCCAGATGTGGTCAACAGAGCCCAACCAGGAAGAGACTGTTGTGAGGGTGTTTCTTTTTGAAGAAAAATAATCTTCATATGCACAGCAAGGTAAACTGAAAATTTCTCATTGAGCTTCTTGATATTCATTCATGTTAAGATTGGTGAAATTCTTCAGGAGTAGAATTGATGGCCAAACAGTGCGATGGACGATTTCCATTCAAAATAATGTTAAGAAACTGTTCGAAGTAACTCAACGTGGAGAACAAGTAAATGCTGAGGTTTTTGCAAATGTCAGCCTCATATTCATAGTAATATCATAAAACTCTTCTTTCAATGTCAAATTAACTTCCAAAACAGGATATTGAGTAATGACTGAAAATGAGACACCGCATTATTTTAAAATCAAAGCATCATCAAATCAACTTCAACAGAAACCCACAATAAAACCAATAGACCGCTGCTCAAGCATCCAAGTTAAACAGCAACTCATCAGTTTAATACAAATATAATCATCAAAATAATAAATCAGAAATAAGGACGTCCATGTTAAATATCAAATTAAAAATCTATTTTGATGAAAAAAAATATAAATAAAATTCCCGAACACAAAAAACAGAGAAACACCCAAAGTAAAGTGAAAATATAACCTTAAATAACACCAAATAATAAGTCCATCATATTTTTGCTCACCATTTTGAATAAACACATTTACATCAGTTCAAAAAGAACGAGAATCATGAAAATATTGTTACGGATCTCAGAGACAGCACTCCCCTTAGCAAGGGGGAGGGGGAGTTAATCCCCTTGGCCTGTTAAGCTGGCCGTATCTGGTCCTGGTACTTATAACGCTCTTTTGCAGGGTGAAATTGGTCAGGGTTATTGGTCAAGGTGTTCTCCCGAATACCTTTACCAATCCCTCCGCAAAACAGGGAGACAAGTATCGCTCGAACCACGGACAAGATGGTATTTCCCGAGCGGTTTAGCAACCCGCAGCTCGAGCCATTAACAAAGGACTAAACCCGACTATTGCGGTTGGCCGAATCGTGCCACAGGTACTCAATCGAAAGAAGGGACTAAAGCGATCGGGGGAAAGAAGAAACCAAAGTAAGGAATACCAGACATTTATTAACTATTTACAAAACCAAAACCAAAGAAGAGGAAACGAAAGTAATATACAGTGAAGAAGAAGAAGACACAGGGCAGTCTTAAATTATCAATGCCCCAGACAGACAAACAGACTCACACGAAAGGGGAATAGCAGGCAGGAATGACTGGATGAAGGAGAAGGTTCCAAGTGGGACAGCAGGGCTGGAAGGTTCGGGTAGAGGCACAGCAAGGAAGTCCGCTCCAAGTCCACGCTCCGGCCTGGAAGCGAACAGCCAGGGGCAGCTTCACGTATTCGGTTTCACACACGGTCGGACAATGTCAATTGGCTACTGTATTGTTGTCGCCGTCACGGACCCACTCTTCTGCCTCACGATCCAGCGGTATGCTCGCTTGGTACCTCCCTCATCTGCCGGATTACATCTCTCCCTTGAAGCAGTCCATCCCAGCCGCTTTTATTGTTCGTGTTGGAATCAAGCCGCCGGCTCTGATGACACGCCTACCGGTTGGCTCACCTCGGCACTGGTTGGCCGGCAAAGGGCTCGCTGACTCCACCTCTGCCGATGCGTAGACGTCCCACACCTTGTTCTGGTGGCTCCGCCCCCTTCTTCCTCGGCTTGACCGCATGGCTCATGGCGGTTTGGGGCCAACAACCGCATCAAGGCAAGGAGCAGCGAACGCTGCTGGCAAACGAAGTACTGGGGCCTATCTTATTTGATTAATGCAACGCAGATTCAACTATTGGGAACAGATCCTTAACTGAAACACATAATAATGAAATAACTATGGAGAGGTCCTATGGTTCGCTACGTGTTGTACATGGACTAACTAGGGTGCGATCTTTAACAAGCCAATTGATGGGGCTATTTACAGGGGAACATTTATAAGGGAAACATTTACTAAAATTTACTAGTGAAGGTTCTAAAAACCATAACAATATCAAATAAAAACACCTCAAATCACATTCTCTTGTGACTATAATGTATATCTCTTCTTAGAAATATCAAAATTGAACACAACACCAAAGTTTGAAAAACATATCAAGTGATTTCCACCAACAAAAATAGAGGAATAATATCTCATGTGGTGAGCAAGATACAGTTGCTGATAAAATATAGCCGTGATTGAACGATATAAAAACAGGGAAACACAAAAAAGGAAACTTGCTCCGACAATGAAGAGATCGAAATTGTATATCTGGTTCAGTGAAAAGCATTAAGGGAAATAAATCATTCACAACAACAACCAAAGAAAAACTTGACGAGCCCCAACCCCGCCCGTCAATGTGATGAACATCCACTGTGATTTTCATCTCCAGCTCACCAACAAAGGATATTATTGAAGATTTTTCACGAACCTTGGAACCAAAAAGAAGAGGAAATACTTCCTTCAGATGTGGTCAACAGAGCTCAACCATGAACAGAGGTTTGTCAGAGGTTTTGTCTTTGAAAAATAATCTTCATATGCACAGCAAGGAAAACTGCAAATTTGTCTTTTCACATCGTGATATTCATTCATGTTCAGATTGGTGAAATTATTTAGGAGGAAATTGATGGCAGACACTATGGTGACGATTTCAATTAAAAATAATTACAAAAAACTGTTGAAAAGAACTAAACGTGGAGAACACGTAAATGCTGAGGTTTTTGCAAATGTCAGCCTCATATTCATAGTAACATCACAAAACTCTTCTTTCAAATTCAAATTGACTTCCAAAAACAGGATATTGTGTGATGATTGAAAATGAGACACCACATTATTTCAAAATAAAAGCATCATCAAATCAACTTCAACAGAAACCCACAATAAAACCAATATACCGCTGCTCAAGCATCCAAGTTAAACACTTTCTCATCAGTTAAAAACAAATATAATCCTCAAAATAATGAATCAGAAATAAGGACGTCCATGTTAAATATCAAATAAATTTTGATGGAAAAATTTTCCATCACAAAAAACAGAGTATTGAGCAGAAATTTGGAATACAACATTGCGTTGATTGACACCCAAAGTAAAGTGAAAGTATAAACTTAGATTCCACCAAATAATGACCCCATGATTATTTTGCTCACCATTTTGTATAAACACATTTACATCAGATGAAAAATAAATAGAATCATAAAAATATCAATTAAAAACACCTAAAAATACATTCTCTTGTGACTATAATGTGTATCTCTTCTTAGAATATCAAAATTCAACACAACACGAAAGTTTGAAAAACATATCAGGTGATTTCCACCAACAAAAATAGAGGAATAATATCTCATGTGGTGAGCAAGACGCAGTTTCTGATAAAATATAGCCGTGATTGAACAATAAAAAACAGGGAAACACAAAAAAGGAAACTTGCTTCGACAATAAAGAGATAGAAATTGTATATCCGGTTCAGCAAAAAGCATTAAGGGAAATAAATTATTCACAACAACAACAACCAAGGAAAAACTTGACGAGCCCCAACCCCGCCCGTCAATGTGATGAACATCCACTGTGATTTTCATCTTCAATTCACCAACAAATTGATATTATTGAGGATCTTTCACTGACCTTGAACCAAAAAGATGATGAAATACTTAGTCCAGATGTGGTCAACAGAGCCCAACCAGGAAGAGACTGTTGTGAGGATGTTTCTTTTTGAAGAAAAATAATCTTCATATGCACAGCAAGGTAAACTGAAAATTTCTCATTGAGCTTCTTGATATTCATTCATGTTAAGATTGGTGAAATTCTTCAGGAGTAGAATTGATGGCCAAACAGTGTGATGGACGATTTCCATTCAAAATAATGTTAAGAAACTGTTCGAAGTAACTCAACGTGGAGAACAA
The DNA here is from genome assembly GCF_964187855.1 of Myxine glutinosa. Taxonomy (NCBI): domain Eukaryota; kingdom Metazoa; phylum Chordata; class Myxini; order Myxiniformes; family Myxinidae; genus Myxine; species Myxine glutinosa. The sequence goes on from NW_027616352.1 coordinate 717,488, forward strand.
GTAAATGCTGAAGTTTTTGCAAATGTCAGCCTCATATTCATAGTAATATCATAAAACTCTTCTTTCAATGTCAAATTAACTTCCAAAACAGGATATTGAGTAATGACTGAAAATGAGACACCGCATTATTTCAAAATCAAAGCATCATCAAATCAACTTCAACAGAAACCCACAATAAAACCAATAGACCGCTGCTCAAGCATCCAAGTTAAACACCAACTCATCAGTTTAATACAAATATAATCATCAAAATAATAAATCAGAAATAAGGATGTCCATGTTAAATATCAAATTTAAAATCTATTTTGATGAAAAAAAATATAAATAAAATTCCCGAACACAAAAAACAGAGAAACACCCAAAGTAAAGTGAAAATATAACCTTAAATAACACCAAATAATAAATCCATCATATTTTTGCTCACCATTTTGAATAAACACATTTACATCAGTTCAAAAAGAACGAGAATCATGAAAATATTGTTACGGATCTCAGAGACAGCACTCCCCTTAGCAAGGGGGAGGGGGAGTTAATCCTCTTGGCCTGTTAAGCTGGCCGTATCTGGTCCTGGTACTCATAACGCTCTTTTGCAGGGTGAAATTGGTCAAGGTGTTCTCCCGAATACCTTTACCAATCCCTCCGCAAAACAGGGAGACAAGTACCGCTCGAACCACGGACAAGATGGTATTTCCCGAGCGGTTTAGCAATCCGCAGCTCGAGCCATTAACAAAGGACTAAACCCGACTATTGCGGTTGGCCGAATCGTGCCACAGGTACTCAATCGAAAGAAGGGACTAAAGCGATTGGGGGAAAGAAGAAACCAAAGTAAGGAATACCAGACATTTATTAACTATTTACAAAACCAAAACCAAAGAAGAGTAAACGAAAGTAATATACAGTGAAGAAGAAGAAGACACAGGACAGGCTTAAGCAGTCTTATATTATCAACGCCCCAGACAGACAAACAGACTCACACGAAAGGGGAATAGCAGGCAGGAATGACTGGACGAAGGAGAAGGGTCCAAGTGGGACAGCAGGGCTGCAAGGTTCGGGTAGAGGCACAGCAAGGAGGTCCGCTCCATGTCCACGCTCCGGGCTGGAAGCGAACAGCCAGGGGCAGCTTCACGTATTCGGTTTCACACACGGTCGGACAATGTCAATTGGCTACTGTATTGTTGTCGCCGTCACGGACCCACTCTTCTGCCTCACGATCCAGCGGTATGCTCGCTTGGTACCTCCCTCATCTGCCGGATTACGTCTTTCCCTTGAAGCAGTCCATCCCAGCCGCTTTTATTGTTCGTGTTGGAATCAAGCCGCCTGCTCTGATGACACGCTTACCGGTTGGCTCACCTCGGCGCTGGTTGGCCGGCAAAGGGCTCGCTGACTCCACCTCTGCCGATGCGTCGACGTGCCACACTTTGTTCTGGTGGCTCCGCCCCCTTCTTCCTCGGCTTGACCGCATGGCTCATGGCAGTTTGGGGCCAACAACTGCATCAAGGCAAGGAGCAGCGAACGCTGCTGGCAAACGAAGTACTGGGGCCTATCTTATTTGATTAATGCAACGCAGATTCAACTATTGGGAACAGTTTTTTTTTTTTTTTTGTATACAAGATCGAGGCTCGTGAAAGAGCGAACATTAATCACACAGAAAGACAAACCGACACATAAAACATATAACATCGGGAGCGGTAGACAAGATGGGGAGAGAGGGGGAAGGACACAAACACAACATTTGAGAGCAGGGACCGAGAGACATGGAGACATCGAGAGATCTGAGAGAGGGCGAGGGCTTTGGGGGGGGGGGGCATGGGAAGGGGGCGGTGGGAGAGGTATAAAACATATGGACATTGCCAGGACTTCCAGGAAAGAAGTTGGAATTTCAAACAAGGTGGATCTGGGGTGAATTAGCGGGGGTAGAAAAGATCAAGGTTTTGGATGGGGGAAGATAAGAGATGGTGGTGAACAGCTGTTTTAAAGACCTGGAGGGAGGAGTGGGATTGAAGGGAGTGAGGGAGTTTGTTCCAGAGGCGGGAGAAAAGAGGAATGAAAGAGTGAAGGTGAGCAGAGAGCCGAGATTTCGGCAGTTTAACCATCAGAGGGTTGCTGGCAGATCTTGTGCGACCTGTAGGAATATTTGGGGGACAGAGCACAGAGAGAGCTGGGGGTGCAAGGCCGGAGAGGAGTCGGTAGAAAACAGAAAGACCACCTACCTGCCTGCGGTGAGTGAGTAAAAGGCCCTCAGAGATAGCTTAATCGCGGGAGATTCCAATAATTCTGAAAGCTTTTGTTTCAACAGCGTGAAGCCGAGCTAGGTGTGAGGCAGGAACACCGGCCCATAGGGGAGAACAGTATTCCATTGAGCTGCGGATGAAAGCCTTGTATGTGGTGAGGAGCTCGGGTGTGCCGAGGAAGGACTTCGCACGACGGAGGATGCCCAGTCGGCGACTGGCTTTGGAGGCCAGCTTGGAAATGTGGTTTTCCCAAGAAAGATCATGGCAGATAGTGAGACCCAAAAGCTTGAGCGACAGAACTTCTTGGAGAGGATTGTTGAGAAAGTAGATGGGAGGGTTGTCCAGTCGATCTTTTCGGAGAGACATCGTAAGAGTGTGAGATTTGTCAGGATTGAAAGACATGTTCCACTTGTTTGACCAGTCTGTGATTTTGTCCAAGTCTTCAGAGAGTGAGGAGGCTGCAGACTGCCGATCTGAGGGAAGAGGAATGGAGCGGCAGAGAGTGGAGTCATCAGCAAAGAGATAGAGAGGATTTTCAAGAGAGTTAGAGAGATCATTGATGAAGACCAGAAAAAGCACGGGGCCCAGAACACTGCCTTGGGGAACTCCAGCCTGAACAGGAAGAGGAGATGAGAGAAACCCATTCAGGGCCACACATTGACGACGACTAGAGAGGAAGTCCGCCAGCCATGCGTGGAGATTTCCATGGATACCAAAGGAGGAGAGTTTGGTGAGCAGAGCGGGGTGCCAGACCGTGTCGAAGGCACGTGATATGTCGAGGGAGACAGCTCTAATTTCCTGTTTGGCATTGAGGACCTCCATCCATTGTTGAGACAGTAGAAGCGGCATGTCCAGAGTAGAGTGACCTGGTCTGAAACCAAATTGATGATCAGAGATCAAGCCATTGGAGAAGAGGAAAGATTTCATATCCGAAGCAATGATGGATTCCATGACTTTGCTGATAATTGGGAGAAGGCTGATTGGTCTGTAGTTGCTAGGACCTGTTTTTGCACCTTTTTTGTGCAAAGCGGTGATGTTGGCTGATTTCCAAGCAGATGGCAGTTGACCTTGAGCAAAAGAGAGGGTGAAGAGAACAGAGAGAGGGTGAGATAGAGCGGCAGAGCAGGATTTTAGGACCCGTGGGCTGATGCCGTCGGGTCCAGTTGCAGAATCAGAGTCGAGGGTTGACAGACTCTTTTCCACCTTGTCAGGAGGAAAGGACACGGAGTCCAGGAGCAGCAGGGTACGACTGGGTATGGTGGGTACAGAGAGGGATGGGTTTGGGACACAAGATTTAGAGGCAAACACAGAGTTGAGGCATTCAGCTTTTTCACGTGCGGAGTCAGCTGTGTAGCCGTTTGAGGTAAGGGAGGGGGTGGAGGGGGAACAAACACCAGAAACGGATTTGACCAGACGCCACCAGGATTTGGAAGAGGGAGACAGATAAGAGAGTTCGGTCTTGAGAACGGAGAGATATTGTTTCCTGGCTCTCCTGAGGGTGGACACACACTTGTTTCGGGTTTTGTGAAAGGAAATGAGATTTCCTTCCGTTGGATTTGCTTTCCAGGAGACGAAGGCAAGTTGTTTCTGGGCAACAGCCTCACCACAAGATTCCGTGTACCATGGACGGGAGGAAGGGTATGACAACTGAAGACGAGATGGGATAAATCTGTGCATGAGAGAGAGCAATTTACTTTGGAAGAATTCCCAGGATGAGTTGATGTCAGAGGTGGTAGAGATGGGAGACCAGTCCAGATGATTGATGGCTGCTTGAAGACCGTGCCAGTTGGCCTGAGTGAAATGCCAGACTCGTCGACGCTGAGCAGGCTCCCTGAGGATGGTCAGAGAGATGTCCACTTTAACAAGGACATGATCAGATGATCCGATTGGAGCAGAAGAAGAGCAGCAGACATTTTCAGAGAAGTTAGTCATAACCAAGTCCAGAAGAGAAGATGTTCCGTTGACTGAGATCCGGGTCGGGAAATTGACAGATTGTGTCAGTCCCAGTGAGTCGCAGAAGTCCTTTGCTGAGGAGCCATGGCTGGTGAGAGAGGTATCCACACCCAGCCAACTGGCATGATGACAGTTGAAATCACCACATATGAGGAAGAGAGAGTTGGGATGAGTAGATAGAAGTTGGTCCATATTATCAGACAGCGAGATGTAGATGGAGTCATCACTGTTTGGTGGACGGTACAACACACATATGAACAAGAGGTGGGAGCGAAGGGGAAGCCGTAGCCAGAGGTATTCCTGGGGGTGAGGTGGAGAGAGTGCAGTGCAGGGCGAGTGAGGAAGAGAGTTTTTGATAAAGATAGCAACCCCGCCTCCAGGACGAGGCTCAGGTCTATCATACCGGAGGAGGGAGTAGCCCGGGAGAGATACTAAGGAATCAGAGACATCATAAAGGAGGAAAGTTTCTGTTAAGCAGATCACGTCTGGTTTGATAGAAGCAACCTGTATGGAGAGATCAGTTAAGTTTGAACGAAGGCCCCAGATGTTTGAGATCCATACCGTTAATGAAGAGGAAGGAGGAGCATCAGATACAGAACAGGGGGGAGGAGGGGTAGGGTAAGATGTGGAAGAGGTGGAAGAGGTAGGGAGAGCTGTTGAAGGTGTGTCAGAGATTTCAGAATAGCTCGGAGAAAGGGAAGGATGGGGCGGACAAAAGGTTTGATGGTGATTGGGTGAGGCACAATGAGGTGTTATTTGAGGAGGGGGAAGAGCGAGGCAGAAGGTTGGGGGAGATGGAGGTGAGAGTTGGAAGGGGGAAGAAGCGGGGAGGATGCTTTGAGGAGGGGGAGTGAGAGGGGGGAAATTGAGAAGCAATGAGGGTGGGGAGATTTGAAGGGGAGGGGTGAGGGGGGAGTTTGGGAGGGAAGGGACAAGGGGAGGGATTTGAAAGGGATGGGATATGGGGGAGATTTGGAGGGGAGGGGTGAGGGAGGAGTCTAGGAGGGGAGGGGCGAGGGGCGTCTTGGCGGGGAGGGGTGAGGGGGTAGTTTAGGAGGGAGGGGGCAAGGGGGGAGATTTGAAAGGGCTGGGTGATGGGGAAGATTTGGAGGGGAGGGGTGATGGGGAAGATTTGGAGGGGAGGGGTTATGGGGAAGATTTGGAGGGGAGGGGTGAGATTGGATTTTAGAAAGTGTATGATTTATGGGAAACGAACATTTATTGCAAAATGAGTTTCTTGTGACCTTGGAGTTAAAAATACGTTTAAGGATGCTGGATGGAGGATGGAGTGCAGGAGAGTTTAGGGAATGTAGAAAAAAGGCACTATAGGAGATGGATATTTTTTTTGGGATGAATTGATTTGGTGAGCAAGTTGAAAGCAGCCTTTTAAAGAAGAAGAAGAAAAAGGTGTTATAAAATATGATGGAATACATAACTTGAGGGGAAAGTGTAAACATTGAAGGTTAATGAGTGAAAACTATCTGGGGAAATGGGGGAGAAACACGTGGTCAAAGAACGAATGAACGAATAAGAATGAATAAAGGAATGAGAACAGAGAAGGAAATGTATTTTTTTTTTTTTTGAGTTGAGATTTACACAAGGAAGTAGGCTATGGGTGAAAAGACTGGGATTACAGAGAACGAAAGTTATTGGATCACAAACGACGGACCGCTGAGAGAAAAACAAAGCCTCAAGGTTGTACAGTGTACACTGTACAAGGCCTCAAGACACGACACGAATTAACACGATTTTCAATACAGGTATGAAAGATTTGCACCGAAAAATCTTCGTCGGGACACAATATACATACAACACCATAAATAAATACAGTTTTAACGAAACTACAAATGGGAACAATCACTTAACTTCGATTTCAAATCGTTCGCGACGCGGCAAAGGCCTTGCTCGCGACACGGCAAACAGACGATCAATTTATGAAAGATAAACACCGAGAAACAACCAAAGTTGTACACAATAACTTCACACGCCGAAAGATAAATACAGTTTCGACAAAATACAATTGTGTACAGACTTAACTTCGAAAAACGTGGAGACCGTGTGGAGCTTCGAAAATCCCTCCCACCGTCTCCGAGATCTCGCAAGACTCCACGAGATCCTTAACTGAAACACATAATAATGAAATAACTATGGAGAGGTCCTATGGTTCGCTACGTGTTGTACATGGACTAACTAGGGTGCGATCTTGAACAAGCCAATTGATGGGGATATTTACAGGGGAACATTTATAAGGGAAACATTTACTAAAATTTACTAGTGAAGGTTCTAAAAACCGTAACAATATCAAATAAAAACACCTCAAATCACATTCTCTTGTGACTATAATGTATATCATTCTCTTCTTAGAAATATCAAAATTCAACACAACACCAAAGTTTGAAAAACATATCAGGTGATTTCCACCAACAAAAATAGAGGAATAATATCTCATGTGGTGAGCAAGATACAGTTGCTAATAAAATATAGCCGTGATTGAACGATATAAAAACAGGGAAACACAAAAAAGGAAACTTGCTCCGACAATAAAGAGATAGAAATTGTATATCCGGTTCGGTGAAAAGCATTAAGGGAAATAAATCATTCACAACAACAACAACCAAAGAAAAACTTGACGAGCCCCAACCCCGCCCGTCAATGTGATGAACATCCAGTGTGATTTCCATCTTCAATTCACCAACAAAGGATATTATTCAGGACAAAAATAGAGGAATAATATCTCATGTGGTGAGCAAGATACAGTTTCTGATAAAATATAGCTTTGATTCAACGATAAAAAACAGGCAAACACAAAAAAGGAAACTTGAATGAATGAATGAATGATCGTTTTAAGGCCATTTTCCCCGCTAGAGCAGACGTTAGCCTTGTGGGCCCCATGACAATCATGGTTCCCTGTTTGAGGCAATGTTTTTATGGCCGGATGCCCTTCCTGACACCAACCCTGAGTCGCCTCTTACGATGCGCACGGATACGGCGTCCCTATTCTAACCGGGGTACACACAGTGATCATTCATCCCAGCAAGCTGGTACTCAATTTGCTGACCTCGGAAGGTCCAATGACAGGCTGAGTCAACCCCCCTTGTGTTAATTTAGCGATCGACAGGGATTCGAACCCAGGATCCTCGGATCCCAAGCCGGCACCCTAACCGCTAAGCCAACACCAGGCTTTAAAAAAAGGAAACTTGCTTCGACAATAAAGAGATAGAAATTGTGTATCCGGTTCAGTGAAAAGCATTAAGGGAAAGAAATCATTCACAACAACAACAACCAAAGAAAAACTTGACGAGCCCCAACCCCGCCCGTCAATGTGATGAACATCCACTGTGATTTTCATCTCCAGCTCACCAACAAAGGATATTATTGAAGATTTTTCACGAACCTTGAACAAAAAGAAGAGGAAATACTTCCTTCAGATGTGGTCAACAGAGCCCAACCATGAACAGAGGTTTGTCAGAGGTTTTGTCTCTGAAAAATAATCTTCATATGCACAACAAGGAAAACTGCAAATTTGTCTTTTCACATCGTGATATTCATTCATGTTCAGATTGGTGAAATTCTTCAGGAGGAAATTGATGGCAGACACTATGGTGACGATTTCAATTAAAAATAATTACAAAAAGCTGTTGAAAAGAACTAAACGTGGAGAACACGTAATTGCTAAGGTTTTTGCAAATGTCAGCCTCATATTCATATTAACATCACAAAACTCTTCTTTCAAATTCAAATTGACTTCCAAAAACAGGATATTGAGTAATGATTGAAAATGAAACACCACATTATTTCAAAATCAAAACATCATCAAATCAACTTCAACAGAAACCCACAATAAAACCATTATATCGCTGCTCAAGCATCCAAGTTAAACACTTTCTCATCAGTTAAAAACAAATACAATTGTCAAAATAATAAATCAGAAATAAGGACGTTCATGTTAAATTTCAAATATATTTTGATGGGAAAAAAATTCCGTTACAAAAAACAGAGTATTGAGCAGTAATTTGAAATATCACATTGCGTTGATTGACACCCAAAGTAAAGTGAAAGTATAAACTTAGATTACACCAAATAATGACCCCATGATTATTTTGCTCACCATTTTGGAAAAACATATTTACATCAGATGAAAAATAAATAGAATCATGAAAATATCAATTAAAAACACCTCAAAATACATTCTCTTGTGATTATAATGTATATCTCTTCTTAGAAATATCAAAATTGAACATAACACCAAAGTTTGAAAAACATGTCAGGTGATTTCCACCAACAAAAATAGAGGAATAATATCTCATGTGGTGAGCAAGATACAGTTTCTGATAAAATATAGCTGTGATTGAACGATGTAAAAACAGGGAAACACAAAAAAGGAAACTTGAATGAATGAATGAATGATCGTTTTAAGGCCATTTTCCCCGCTAGAGCAGGGGTTGGCCTTGCGGGCCCCATGACAATCATGGTTCCCTGTTTGAGGCAATGTTTTTATGGCCGGATGCCCTTCCTGGCGCCAACCCCTAGTCGCCTCTTACGATGCGCAGGGATACGGCGTACCTATTCTAACCGGGGTACACACCGGGATTATTCATCCAAGCAAGCTGGTAATCAATTTGCCGACCTCGGAAGGATGACAGGCTGAGTCAACCGCCGTGGTGTTAATTTAGCGATCCTCTGGGATTCGAACCCAGGATCCTCAGATCCCAAGCCGGCACCCTAACCGCTAAGCCAACACCAGGCTTAAAAAAAGGAAACTTGCTTCGACAATAAAGAGATAGAAATTGTATATCCGGTTCAGTGAAAAGCATTGAGGGAAATAAATCATTCACAACAACAACAACCAAAGAAAAACTTGACGAGCCCCAACCCCGCCCGTCAATGTGATGAACATCCAATGTCATTTCCATCTTCAATTCACCAACAAAGGATATTATTGAGGATCTTTCACTGACCTTGAACCAAAAAGATGATGAAATACTTAGTCCAGATGTGGTCAACGGAGCCCAACCAGGAAGAGGCTGTTGTGAAGGTGTTTCTTTTTGAAGAAAAATAATCGTCATGTGCACAGCAAGGTAAACTGAAAATTTCTCATTGAGCTTCTTGATATTCATTCATGTTAAGATTGGTGAAATTCTTCAGGAGTAGAATTGATGGCTGAACAGTGTGATGGACGATTTCCACTCAAAATAATGTTAAGAAACTGTTCAAAGTAACTCAACGTGGAGAACAAGTAAATGCTGAGGTTTTTGCAAATGCCAACCTCATATTCATAGTAATATCATAAAACTCTTCTTTCAATGTCAAATTAACTTCCAAAACAGGATATTGAGTAATGACTGAAAATGAGACACCGCATTATTTCAGAACCAAAGCAACATCAAATCAACTTCAACAGAAACCCACAATAAAACCAATATACCGCTGCTCAAGCATCCAAGTTAAACACTTTCTCATCAGTTAAAAACAAATATAATCCTCAAAATAATGAATCAGAAATAAGGACGTCCATGTTAAATATCAAATAAATTTTAATGGAAAAAAAATTCCGTTACAAAAAACAGAGTATTGAGCAGTAATTTGGAATACCACATTGCGTTGATTGACACCCAAAGTAAAGTGAAAGTATAAACTTAGATTACACCAAATAATGACCCCATGATTATTTTGCTCACCATTTTGGATGAACACATTTACATCAGATGAAAAATAAATAGAATCATAAAAATATCAATTAAAAACACCTCAAAATACATTCACTTGTGACTATAATGTATATCTCTTCTTAGAAATATCAAAATTCAACACAACACCAAAGTTTGAAAAACATATCAGGTGATTTCCACCAACAAAAATAGAGGAATAATATCTCATGTGGTGAGCAAGATACAGTTTCTGATAAAATATAGCCGTGATTGAACGATATAAAAACAGGGAAACACAAAAAAGGAAACTTGCTCCAACAATAAAGAGATAGAAATTGTCTATCCGGTTCAGTGAAAAGCATTAAGGGAAATAAATCGTTCACAACAATGTTACGGATTTATGTGAATTGATGTGAATTACTATTCAGGTCTTTGCTTATTAATGTGTAGTCGATTAAAGGTTGTTGTGATTAAAGGGTCAGGAGCCCTTCTGGGAAAAAGGAGACCGGAAACAGAAGAAAAAAAGACACGAGGTCTGGGAGAAGCGGCGATCTTCCTCTTCCTCGCCTAGCTCCGAAGCGAGCGGTATCGATATTGAGCAACGTAACAGAATCGGCGTTTGAAAGCCCGACTGGCGAAAGGAGTTACCTGCGCGGGGTAATTACCCCTTTACACGTCAAGTTGCCGTGGGTTCGTGCACGGAACTAAGCGTCCGGCACAGTTCGCCTCACTGTCTACAAGGACGCGTACGGGTCGCACCTTGGGCCTCGCGCGCTGGGCAAGCCACGCGTTGCTTTGCCCGCTTTGCTTGGCAACGAGGTGTGCGCTGCAGCCGTGTTCCCGGTACGCGACGTGTACGTTGGGGGAGCACGTCAGCCAGGGGTTCGTTCAACCGCCCGTGTGCGGAGAAGCCGACCTCCACCTTGGTCTGGAGGGGCCCAGAGACATTGTGAGGGACAGTGACCACAAGGGGTCGTGAGTGGGGAAAAGGGGGAACATATATAAGATGGCCATCTTAGTAATATTGGATTGATTGTTGATGGTTGTTGATTGCTTGGGGAATATATTATTGATTACTCCGGATCCTTGGTGTGGGGTTTCTTATTGACTGGAATTCATATTGATTGCGTTACGAAAGCGTATAAATCATAGATCTTTCTGGCGGAGTTCCTCTCACGGTCCGGGGGTCACCGAGACCAGGTAGTCACCGGGAGGACCACGTAATAGAATTGGGGGCTCGTCCGGGATCAATAAAATTTTCTAAATTTTAGGCCGGGAAAGAATTCCCAAGAGTGGGAACTTTTCCAACGTTCCCAAAATTGTTTTGCTCTGTCGACAAAACAACAACAACAACAACAAAAAAAAATAACAATAGCAATAATAGTAATACTGTTGCTTTCTTTGTTGGAAATTTCTGGGGTGAAGGTTAACAGGTGTTACCAGTAGTCACCATGGCGTTTGTGGCACAGAACTTTGCGGTAACCCCTAGTGAGGCACAGTTCCGAGCGTTACTAAAAGCGGACCTCTTGAAATTGGCCAAACATTTGAACTTGGAGGTCCGAACTAATTTGAGGAAGGCAGAGTTGCAGACCACAGTGATACAATCTATGGTGGGATTAGGAACATGGGACGAGTTAGCCTGGCAGTGGCTACCCGAAGAACCAGAAGACGTTGAGCTCCGGAAACTGGAGTTGCAATTACGGAGCCAGGAACGGATCAAAGAAGAGGAAAGGAAAGCAGAAGAGAGGAGAGAAGGGAAACAAGCAGAGGAAAGGAGAGTGGAACGAGAACTCCAGGAAAGGTTAAAAGAAGAAGAAAGGAAAGGAGAAGCGAGGAGAGAAGAGAAACAAGCAGAGGAAAGGAGAGTGGAACGAGAACTCCAGGAAAGGTTAGCAGAAGAAGAAAGGAAAGCAGAAAAGGAAAGAGCAGAAGAAGAAAGGAAAGCAGAAGAGAGGAGAGAAGAGAAACAAGCAGAGGAAAGGAGAGTGGAACGAGAACTCCAGGAAAGGTTAGAAGGGAGAAAAGCAGAGGAGAGGAGAGCTGCCAGGGAACTCGAAGCAGAGGAGAGAAAAGCCGAAAGGGAGTTGAAGGAACGTGATCTGGCGCTTCAGCAAGAGATTAAATTCAACGAGCTGGATTTAATGAGAGAACGGGGAGAGGTACCACCCTTGCTGATGGGGTCGACACCTAGCCAGAACACCTGGGATGTGGGCAGACATGTGAGGCTGGTTCCACCCTTCAGTGAAAAGGAAGTCACTAAATTTTTTCCACACTTTGAGAAAGTGGCTCGACAGTTAAACTGGCCGGAGGAGGCCTGGACCATTCTAGTGCAAAGTGTGCTGGTGGGTAAAGCTCAAGAGATTTATTCGGCGCTACCAATGGACCAATGTGCAGATTATGAGGTTTTGAAGAAGCACATCCTCAAAGCCTATGAGTTGGTTCCGGAAGCTTACCGGCAAAAATTCAGGAATGCCAGGAAGAGGGAGAGTGAAACCCATGTGGAGTTTGCCAGAGTGAAGGAAAACATGTTTGATCGGTGGTGTGAGTCAAAAGGAGTCGGGAAAGACTTTGAAACATTGCGTGTATTGATCCTGGTGGAGGAATTTCAACAGTGTGTCCACGAGGACATCAAAGTGTACCTGCAGGAAAAGAAAGTACCAAAGTTGTGGGACGCAGCCACCATGGCAGATGATTATGCCTTAACACACCGGATAGGGGTCCACACACCTAGCTCCTCGCCTAGACTTCAGCAGGGGAGTTATGGAACACCCGGTGCGGAGAACGACAATACATGGCGGCGGCCTCGAGAGGATTATGGGGACAACGCGGATACCCCACCTGTTCGAAATCAGAGGGCTACGGGCCCAAGACAAACTTATTTTTCGGGGGGCCCGAGGCAGACCACGAGTTTTTCCTCCGGGCCTACTTGCGCTTTTTGCAAGAAACCTGGACACTTGATGTCCAGTTGTTACCTCATGAAAAGGGAAGACCCAGAGCGGAGTCCGACTATTACCACTCCGAATGCGATGGCAAGCGTAAGAAATCGCCCATAGAAGAGTTACCAACCATTTATTTATGAGGGGTTGGTCTCACTCAAGGGAGACTTGACTAACCCAAGACCGGTTAGGGTTTTGAGGGACACAGGAGCCCATCAATCCTTAATGCTTGAAGGCATTTTGCCATTGTCAAAGAGTACCGCAACTGGTGATAGTGTTCGGTTACAAGGGATCGGTGGCTGTGTTAGGGCCCCACTTCATGTCATCCATTTGGAATTCCGATTTGGTGTCAGGACCGGTCACCCTCGGTTTACAAGCCACGCTTCCTGTAGAGGGAGTATCTGTGATTATCGGGAATGATTTGGCCGGGGGGCAAATTTATGGTAACCCGAGGGTGGGTAAAGAGCCCCGCAGGGGAAATAACACCACCCCCGCTCGGGATGGCGACAAAAGTTCCAAGTTATTTGTAGGGGGACTGAACTTCAACACAGAGGAAGAAGTTCTGACCTCTGTCTTCAACAGATATGGGCCACTGCTGGAAGTGCGGGTGGTAAAAGACAGGGAAACGCAACGGTCAAGAGGGTTCGGCTTTGTCACGTTTGCAAGCACAAGAGACGCCAGAGAGGCAGAGAAGAATTGGAATGGTAAGGATTTGGAGGGTCGGACCATAACAGTAGGGAAGGCATTTCGTAGGCGTCGAGAGGTCTACAGAAGAGGACAACTTGGCAGTAGTTTTGGGGTTGGCAGCAGCCGATATTACTATGGAGGCTCCCAGAGTTAGAGCACCTCCCGAAAGAATGAACGTCAGAGCACTGGCCGAGAAGGAGACCGCCAGTCAGGTAACGGCTGGGACCAGGGGTCCCACCGTAACTGTTAGGAGTCTGGAGAAGTTGAAGCACTATATACGGGGGAGCCGCCAAGCCGGGGCTCCTACACAGACTAACCGTGAACGCCACGTTCTTAAAGGCGTCCAGGTAGTGAACTTTCCTCCCCGGACTAACCGTGAACTCCACATTCCTTAAGGCGTCCATTTAGGGAATACTCAGCTGGGCCTCCCGAAAAAGTGCTATCGAGAGGTTTAAATTTGGGGGCTTTGGTCACCCCCTCTTAACCGTCATTCAAGAGAAACTAGAAATGGTTGACGCTTGGTCCAGAGGGAATTAATCTATGGGATTGTGTAAAATTTTGTTGCTTTATTTTTAAGTGATAACTGTGCCTGGGGGGAACTGATGATTTGGGGGGGGGGGGGGGTGAGTTATCTGGTTTGTTTATCCAAGTTGGCCGGCAAAGAAACTTCTCGCTGGGTTCAAACTTTCTTTCTTGAAGGGGGGGGAGTGTTACGGATTTATGTGAATTACTATTCAGGTCTTTGCTTATTAATGTGTAGTCGATTAAAGGTTGTTGTGATTAAAGGGTCAGGAGCCCTTCTGGGAAAAAGGAGACCGGAAACGGAAGAAAAAAAGACACGAGGTCCGGGAGAAGCGGCGATCTTCCTCTTCCTCGCCGAGCTCCGACGCGAGCGGTATCGATATTGAGCAACGTAACAGAATCGGCGTTTGAAAGCACGACTGGCGAAAGGAGTTACCTGCGCGGGGTAATTAACCCTTTACACGTCAAGTTGCCGTGGGTTCGTGCACGGAACCAAGCGTCCGGCACAGTTCGCCTCACCGTCTACAAGGACGCGTACGGGTCACACCTGGGCCTCGCGCGCTGGGCAAGCCGCACGTTGCTTTGCCCGCTTTGCTTGGCAAGGAGGTGTGCGCTGCAGCCGTGTTCCCGGTACGCGACGTGTACGTTGGGGGAGCACGTCAGCCAGGGGTTCGTTCAACCGCCCGTGTGTGGAGAAGCTGAACTCCACCTTGGTCTGGAGGGGCCCAGAGACATTGTGAGGGACAGTGACCACAAGGGGTCGTGAGTGGGGAAAAGGGGGAACATATATAAGATGGCCATCTTAGTAATATTGGATTGATTGTTGATGGTTGTTGATTGCTTGGGGAATATATTATTGATTACTCCGGATCCTTGGTGTGGGGTTTCTTATTGACTGGAATTCATATTGATTGCGTTACGAAAGCGTATAAATCATATATCTTTCTGGCGGAGTTCCTCTCACGGTCCGGGGGTCACCGAGACCAGGTAGTCACCGGGAGGACCACGTAATAACAACAACAACCAAAGAAAAACTTGACGAGCCCCAACCCCGCCCGTCAATGTGATGAACATCCACTGTGATTTTCATCTCCAGCTCACCAACAAAGGATATTATTGAAGATTTTTCACGAACCTTGAACCAAAAAGAAGAGGAAATACTTCCTTCAGATGTGGTCAACAGAGCCCAACCATGAACAGAGGTTTGTCAGAGGTTTTGTCTCTGAAAAAGAATCTTCATATGCACAGCAAGGAAAACTGCTAATTTGTATTTACACATCGTGATATTCATTCATGTTCAGATTGGTGAAATTCTTCAGGAGGAAATTGATGGCAGACACTGGTGACGATTTCAATTAAAAATAATTACAAAAAACTGTTGAAAAGAACTAAACGTGGAGAACACGTAATTGCTAAGGTTTTTGCAAATGTCAGCCTCATATTCATATTAACATCACAAAACTCTTCTTTCAAATTCAAATCGACTTCCAAAAACAGGATATTGAGTCATGATTGAAAATGAAACACCACATTATTTCAAAATCAAAGCATCATCAAATCAACTTCAACACAAACCCACAATAAAACCATTATACCGCTGCTCAAGCATTCAAGTTAAACACTTTCGCATCAGTTAAAAACAAATACAATCGTCAAAACAATGAAACAGAAATAAGGACGTTCATGTTAAATTTCAAATAAATTTTGATGGAAAAAAAATTCCGTAACAAAAAACAGAGTATTGAGCAGTAATTTGAAATATCACATTGCATTCATTGACACCCAAAGTAAAGTGAAAGTATAAACTTAGATTACACCAAATAATGACCCCATGATTATTTTGCGCACATTTTGGATGAACACATTTACATCAGATGAAAAATAAATAGAATCATGAAAATATCAAATAAAAACACCTCAAAATACATTCTCTTGTGACTATAATGTGTATCGCTTCTTAGAAATATCAAAATTCAACACAACACCAAAGTTTGAAAAACATATCAGGTGATTTCCACCAACAAAAATAGAGGAATAATATCTCATGTGGTGAGCAAGATACAGTTTCTGATAAAATATAGCCGTGATTGAACGATATAAAAACAGGGAAACACAAAAAAGGGAAACTTGAATGAATGAATGAATGATCGTTTTAAGGCCATTTTCCCCGCTAGAGCAGGGGTTAGCCCTGCGGGCCCCATGACAATCATGGTTCCCTGTTTGAGGCAATGTTTTTATGGCCGGATGCCCTTCCTGGCCCCAACCCTTAGTCGCCTCTTACGATACGCAGGGATACGGCGTACCTATTCTAACCGGGGTACACACCAGGACCATTCATCCCAGCAAGCTGGTACACAATTTGCCGACCTCGGAAGGATGACAGGCTAAGTCAACCCCCCTGGTGTTAATTTAGCGATCGTCCGGGATTCGAACCCAGGATCCTTGAATCCCAAGCCGGCACCCTAACCGCTAAGCGAACACCAAGCTTTAAAAAAATGAAACTTGCTCAGACAATAAAGAGATAGAAATTGTATATCCGGTTCAGTGAAAAGCATTGAGGGAAATAAATCATTCACAACAACAACAACCAAAGAAAAACTTGACGAGCCCCAACCCCACCCGTCAATGTGATGAACATCCAATGTGATTTCCATCTTCAATTCACCAACAAAGGATATTATTGAGGATCTTTCACTGACCTTGAACCAAAAAGATGATGAAATACTTAGTCCAGATGTGGTCAACAGAGCCCAACCAGGAAGAGGCTGTTGTGAGGGTGTTTGTTTTTGAAGAAAAATAATCTTCATATGCACAGCAAGGTAAACTGAAAATTTCTCATTGAGCTTCTTGATATTCATTCATGTTAAGATTGGTGAAATTCTTCAGGAGTAGAATTGATGGCTGAACAGTGTGATGGACGATTTCCATTCAAAATAATGTGAAGAAACTGTTCAAAGTAACTCAACGTGGAGAACAAGTAAATGCTGAGGTTTTTGCAAATGTCAGCCTCATATTCATAGTAATATCATAAAACTCTTCTTTCAATGTCAAATTAACTTCCAAAACAGGATATTGAGTAATGACTGAAAATGAGACACCGCATTATTTCAGAATCAAGGCATCACCAAATCAACTTACACAGAAACCCACAATAAAACCAATATACCGCTGCTCAAGCATCCAAGTTAAACACTTTCTCATCAGTTAAAAACAAATATAATCCTCAAAATAATGAATCAGAAATAAGGACGTCCATGTTAAATTTTGATGGAAAAAAAATTCCGTTACAAAAAACAGAGTATTGAGCAGAAATTTGAAATACCACATTGCATTGATTGACACCCAAAGTAAAGTGAAAGTGTAAACTTAGATTACACCAAATAATGACCCCATGATTATTTTGCTCACCATTTTGGATAAACACATTTACATCAAATGAAAAATAAATAGAATCATGAAAATATCAAATAGAAACACCTCAAAATACATTCTCTTGTGACTATAATGTGTATCGCTTCTTAGAAATATCAAAATGCAACACAACACCAAAGTTTGAAAAACATATCAGGTGATTTGCACCAACAAAAATAGAGGAATAATATCTCATGTGGTGAGCAAGATACAGTTTCTGATAAAATATAGCCGTGATCGAACGATAAAAAACAGGGAAACACAAAAAAGGGAAACTTGAATGAATGAATGAATGATCGTTTTAAGGCCATTTTCCCCGCTAGAGCAGGGGTTAGCCTTGCGGGCCCCATGACAATCATGGTTCCCTGTTTGAGGCAATGTTTTTATGGCCGGATGCCCTGTCTGGCCCCAACCCTTAGTCGCCTATTACGATGCGCAGGGATACGGCGTACCTATTCTAACCGGGGTACACACCGGGATCATTCATCCCAGCAAGCTGGTACACAATTTGCCGACCTCGGAAGGATGACAGGCTGAGTCAACCCCCCTGGTGTTAATTTAGCGATCGTCCGGGATTCGAACCCAGGATCCTCGGATCCCAAGCCGGCACCCTAACCGCTAACCCAACACCAAGCTAAAAAAAAGGAAACTTGCTCAGACAATAAAGAGATAGAAATTGTATATCCGGTTCAGTGAAAAGCATTGAGGGAAATAAATCATTCACAACAACAACAACCAAAGAAAAACTTGACGAGCCCCAACCCCACCTGTCAATGTGATGAACATCCAATGTGATTTTCATCTTCAATTCACCAACAAAGGATATTATTGAGGATCTTTCACTGACCTTGAACCAAAAAGATGATGAAATACTTCGTCCAGATGTGGTCAACGGAACCCAATCAGGAAGAGACTGTTGTGATGGTGTTTGTTTTTGAAAAAAAATAATCTTCATATGCACAGCAAGGTAAACTGAAAATTTCTCATTGAGCTTCTTGATATTCATTCATGTTAAGATTGGTGAAATTCTTCAGGAGTAGAATTGATGGCTGAACAGTGTGATGGACGATTTCCATTCAAAATAATGTTAAGAAACTGTTCAAAGTAACTCAATGTGGAGAACAAGTAAATGCTGAGGTTTTTGCAAATGTCAGCCTCATATTCATAGTAATGTCATAAAACTCTTCTTTCAATTTCAATTTAACTTCCAAAAACAGGATATTGAGTCATGACTGAAAATGAGACACCGCATTATTTCAAAATCAAAGCATCATCAAATCAACTTCAACAGAAACCCACAATAAAACCAATATACCGCTGCTCAAGCATCTAAGTTAAACACCAACTCATCAGTTTAAAACAAATATAATCATCAAAATAATAAATCAGAAATAAGGACGTCCATGTTAAATATCAAATTTAAAATCTATTTTGATGAAAAAAAATATAATTAAAATTCCCAACCACAAAACACAGAGAAACACCCAAAATATAGTGAAAATATAACCTTAAATAACACCAAATAATAACCCCATCATATTTTTGCTCACCATTTTGGATAAACACATTTACATCAGTTCAAAAAGAACTAGAATCATGAAAATATCAAATAAAAAAACCTCAAAATACATTATCTTGTGACTATAATGTATATCTCTTCTAAGAAATATCAAAATTCAACACAACACCAAAGTTTGAAAAACATATCAGGTGATTTCCACCAACAAAAATAGAGGAATAATATCTCATGTGGTGAGCAAGATACAGTTTCTGATAAAATATAGCCGTGATTGAACGATATAAAAACAGGGAAACACAAAAAAGGGAAACTTGAATGAATGAATGAATGATCGTTTTAAGGCCATTTTCCCCGCTAGAGCAGGGGTTAGCCTTGCGGGCCCCATGACAATCATGGTTCCCTGTTTGAGGCAATGTTTTTATGGCCGGATGCCCTTCCTGGCCCCAACCCTTAGTCGCCTCTTACGATACGCAGGGATACGGCGTACCTATTCTAACCGGGGTACACACCAGGACCATTCATCCCAGCAAGCTGGTACACAATTTGCCGACCTCGGAAGGATGACAGGCTGAGTCAACCCTCCTGGTGTTAATTTAGCGATCGTCCGGGATTCGAACCCAGGATCCTTGGTATCCCAAGCCGGCACCCTAACCGCTAAGCGAACACCAAGCTTTAAAAAAAGGAAACTTGCTCAGACAATAAAGAGATAGAAACTGTATATCCAGTTCAGTGAAAAGCATTGAGGGAAATAAATCATTCACAACAACAACAACCAAAGAAAAACTTGACGAGCCCCAACCCCACCCGTCAATGTGATGAACATCCAATGTGATTTCCATCTTCAATTCACCAACAAAGGATATTATTGAGGATCTTTCACTGACCTTGAACCAAAAAGATGATGAAATACTTAGTCCAGATGTGGTCAACGGAGCCCAACCAGGAAGAGGCTGTTGTGAGGGTGTTTGTTTTTGAAGAAAAATAATCTTCATATGCACAGCAAGGTAAACTGAAAATTTCTCATTGAGCTTCTTGATATTCATTCATGTTAAGATTGGTGAAATTCTTCAGGAGTAGAATTGATGGCTGAACAGTGTGATGGACGATTTCCATTCAAAATAATGTTAAGAAACTGTTCAAAGTAACTCAACGTGGAGAACAAGTAAATGCTGAGGTTTTTGCAAATGTCAGCCTCATATTCATAGTAATATCATAAAACTCTTCTTTCAATGTCAAATTAACTTCCAAAACAGGATATTGAGTAATGACTGAAAATGAGACACCGCATTATTTCAGAATCAAGGCATCATCAAATCAACTTACACAGAAACCCACTATTAAACCAATATACCGCTGCTCAAGCATCCAAGTTAAACACTTTCTCATCAGTTAAAAACAAATATAATCCTCAAAATAATGAATCAGAAATAAGGACGTCCATGTTAAATTTCAATTACATTTTGATGGAAAAAAAATTCCGTTACAAAAAACAGAGTATTGAGCAGAAATTTGAAATACCACATTGCATTGATTGACACCCAAAGTAAAGTGAAAGTGTAAACTTAGATTACACCAAATAATGACCCCATGATTATTTTGCTCACCATTTTGGATAAACACATTTACATCAAATGAAAAATAAATAGAATCATGAAAATATCAAACACCTCAAAATACATTCTCTTGTGACTATAATGTAAATCTCTTCTTAGAAATATCAAAATTCAACACAACACCAAAGTTTTAAAAACATATCAGGTGATTTCCACCAACAAAAATAGAGGAATAATATCTCATGTGATGAGCAAGATACAGTTTCTGATAAAATATAGCCGTGATTGAACGATATAAAAACAGGGAAACACAAAAAAGGAAACTTGCTCTGACAATAAAGAGATATAAATTGTATATCTGGTTCAGTGAAAAGCATTAAGGGAAATAAATCATTCACAACAACAACAACCAAAGAAAAACTTGACGAGCCCCAACCCCGCCCTACATGTGATGAACATCCACTGTGATTTTCATCTCCAGCTCACCAACAAAGGATATTATTGAAGATTTTTCACGAACCTTGAACCAAAAAGAAGAGGAAATACTTCCTTCAGATGTGGTCAACAGAGCCCAACCATGAACAGAGGTTTGTCAGAGGTTTTGTCTCTGAAAAATAATCTTCATATGCACAGGAAGGAAAACTGCAAATTTGTCTTTTCACATCGTGACATTCATTCATGTTCAGATTGGTGAAATTCTTCAGGTGGAAATTGATGGCAGACACTGGTGACGATTTCAATTAAAAATAATTACAAAAAAATGTTGAAAATAACTAAACGTGGAGAACACGTAAATGCTGAGGTTTTTGCAAATGTCAGCCTCATATTCATAGTAATATCATAAAACTCTTCTTTCAATGTCAAATTAACTTCCAAAACAGGATATTGAGTGATGACTGAAAATGAGACCGCATTATTTCAGAATCAAAGCATCATCAAATCAACTTCAACATAAACCCACAATAAAACCAATATACCGCTGCTCAAGCATCCAAGTTAAACACTTTCTCATCAGTTAAAAACAAATATAATCCTCAAAATAATGAATCAGAAATAAGGACGTCCATGTTAAATATCAAATAAATTTTGATGGAAAAAAAATTCCGTTCCAAAAAACAGAGTATTGAGCAGTAATTTGAAATACCACATTGCGTTGATTGACACCCAAAGTAAAGTGAAAGTATAAACTTAGATTCCACCAAATAATGACCCCATGATTATTTTGCTCACCATTTTGGATAAACACATTTACATCAGATGAAAAATCAATAGAATCATAAAAATATCAATTAAAAACACCTCAAAATACATTCACTTGTGACTATAATGTATATCTCTTCTTAGAATATCAAAATTCAACACAACACCAAAGTTTGAAAAACACATCAGGTGATTTCCACTAACAAAAATAGAGGAATAATATCTCATGTGGTGAGCAAGACGCAGTTTCTGATAAAATATAGCCGTGATTGAACAATAAAAAAAAGGGAAACACAAAAAAGGAAACTTGCTTCGACAATAAAGAGATAGAAATTGTATATCCGGTTCAGCAAAAAGCATTAAGGGAAATAAATCATTCACAACAACAACAACCAAAGAAAAACTTGACGAGCCCCAACCCCACCCGTCAATGTGATGAACATCCACTGTGATTTTCATCTTCAATTCACCAACAAATTGATATTATTGAGGATCTTTCACTGACCTTGAACCAAAAAGATGATGAAATACTTAGTCCAGATGTGGTCAACGGAGCCCAACCAGGAAGAGGCTGTTGTGATGGTGTTTCTTTTTGAAGAAAAATAATCTTCCTATGCACAGCAAGGTAAACTGAAAAATTCTCATTGAGCTTCTTGATATTCATTCATGTTAAGATTGGTGAAATTCTACAGGAGTAGAATTGATGGCTGAACAGTGTGATGGACGATTTCCATTCAGAATAATGTTAAGAAACTGTTCAAAGTAACTCAACGTGGAGAACAAGTAAATGCTGAGGTTTTTGCAAATGTCAGCCTCATATTCATAGTAATATCAAAAAACTCTCCTTTCAATGTCAAATTAACTTCCAAAACAGGATATTGAGTAATGACTGAAAATGAGACACAGCATTATTTCAAAATCAAAGCATCATCAAATCAACTTCAACATAAACCCACAATAAAACCAATATACCGCTGCTCAAGCATCCAAGTTAAACACTTTCTCATCAGTTAAAAACAAATATAATCCTCAAAATAATGAATCAGAAATAAGGACGTCCATGTTAAATATCAAATAAATTTTGATGGAAAAAAAATTCCGTTCCAAAAAACAGAGTATTGAGCAGTAATTTGGAATACCACATTGCGTTGATTGACACCCAAAGTAAAGTGAAAGTATAAACTTAGATTCCACCAAATAATGACCCCATGATTATTTTGCTCACCATTTTGGATAAACACATTTACATCAGATGAAAAATCAATAGAATCATAAAAATATCAATTAAAAACACCTCAAAATACATTCACTTGTGACTATAATGTATATCTCTTCTTAGAATATCAAAATTCAACACAACACCAAAGTTTGAAAAACATATCAGGTGATTTCCACCAACAAAAATAAAGGAATAATATCTCATGTGGTGAGCAAGACGCAGTTTCTGATAAAATATAGCCGTGATTGAACAATAAAAAAAAGGGAAACACAAAAAAGGAAACTTGCTTCGACAATAAAGAGATAGAAATTGTATATCCGGTTCAGCAAAAAGCATTAAGGGAAATAAATCATTCACAACAACAACAACCAAAGAAAAACTTGACGAGCCCCAACCCCACCCGTCAATGTGATGAACATCCACTGTGATTTTCATCTTCAATTCACCAACAAATTGATATTATTGAGGATCTTTCACTGACCTTGAACCAAAAAGATGATGAAATACTTAGTCCAGATGTGGTCAACGGAGCCCAACCAGGAAGAGGCTGTTGTGATGGTGTTTCTTTTTGAAGAAAAATAATCTTCCTATGCACAGCAAGGTAAACTGAAAAATTCTCATTGAGCTTCTTGATATTCATTCATGTTAAGATTGGTGAAATTCTTCAGGAGTAGAATTGATGGCTGAACAGTGTGATGGACGATTTCCATTCAGAATAATGTTAAGAAACTGTTCAAAGTAACTCAACGTGGAGAACAAGTAAATGCTGAGGTTTTTGCAAATGTCAGCCTCATATTCATAGTAATATCAAAAAACTCTCCTTTCAATGTCAAATTAACTTCCAAAACAGGATATTGAGTAATGACTGAAAATGAGACACAGCATTATTTCAAAATCAAAGCATCATCAAATCAACTTCAACAGAAACCCACAATAAAACCAATAGACCGCTGCTCAATCATCCAAGTTAAACACCAACTCATCAGTTTAATACAAATATAATCATCAAAATAATAAATCACAAATAAGGACGTCCATGTTAAATATCAAATTTAAAATCTATTTTGATGAAAAAAAATATAAATAAAATTCCCGAACACAAAAAACAGAGAAACACCCAAAGTAAAGTGAAAATATCACCTTAAATAACACCAAATAATAAGCCCATCATATTTTTGCTCACCATTTTGAATAAACACATTTACATCAGTTCAAAAAGAATGAGAATCATGACAATATTGTTACGGATCTCAGAGACAGCACTCCCCTTAGCAAAGGGGAGGGGGAGTTAATCCCCTTGGCCTGTTAAGCTGGCCGTCTCTGGTCCTGGTACTTATAACGCTCTTTTGCAGGGTGAAATTGGTCAGGGTTATTGGTCAAAGTGTTCTCCCGAATACCTTTACCAATCCCTCCGCAAAACAGGGAGACAAGTACCGCTCGAACCAAGGACAAGATGGCATTTGCCGAGCGGTTTAGCAATCCGCAGCTCAAGCCATTAACAAAGGACTAAATCCGACTATTGCGGTTGGCCGAATCGTGCCAAAGGTACTCAATCGAAAGAAGGGACTAAAGCGATCGGGGGAAAGAAGAAACCAAAGGAAGGAATACCAGACATTTATTAACTATTTACAAAACCAAAACCAAAGAAGAGGAAACGAAAGTAATATACAGTGAAGAAGAAGAAGACACAGGGCAGTCTTAAATTATCAACGTCCCAGACAGACAAACAGACTCACACGAAAGGGGAATAGCAGGCAGGAATTACTGGACGAAGGAGAAGGGTCCAAGTGGGACAGCAGGGCTGCAAGGTTCGGGTAGAGGCACAGCAAGGAGGTCCGCTCCATGTCCACGCTCCGGGCTGAAAGCGAACAGCCAGGGGCAGCTTCACGTTTTCGGTTTCACACACGGTCGGACAATGTCAATTGACTACTGTATTGTTGTCGCCGTCACGGACCCACTCTTCTGCCTCACGATCCAGCGGTATGCTCGCCTGGTACCTCCCTCATCTGCCGGATCACGTCTCTCCCTTGAAGCAGTCCCTCCCAGCCGCTTTTATTGTCCGTGTTGGAATCAAGCCGCCGGCTCTGATGACACGCCTACCGGTTGGCTCACGTCGGCGCTGGTTGGCCGGCAAAGGGCTCGCTGACTCCACCTCTGCCGATGCGTCGACGTGCCACACCTTGTTCTGGTGGCTCTGCCCCCTTCTTCCTCGGCTTGACCACATGGCTAATGGCGGTTTGGGGCCAACAACCGCATCAAGGCAAGGAACAGCGAACGCTGCTGGCAAACGAAGTACTGGGGCCTATCTTATTTGATTAATGCAACGCAGATTCAACTATTGGGAACAAATCCTTAACTGAAACACATAATAATGAAATAAGTATGGAGAGGTCCTATGGTTCGCTACATGTTGTACATGGACTAAGTAGGGTGCGATCTTTAACAAGCCAATTGATGGGGATATTTACAGGGGAACATTTATAAGGGAAACATTTACTAAAATTTACTAGTGAAGGTTCTAAAAACCATTACAATATCAAATAAAAACACCTCAAATCACATTCTCTTGTGACTATAATGTATATCTCTTCTTAGAAATATCAAAATTCAACATAACACCAAAGTTTAAAAACATATCAGGTGATTTCCACCAACAAAAATAGAGGAATAATATCTCATGTGGTGAGCAAGATACAGTTTCTGATAAAATATAGCCGTGATTGAACGATATAAAAACAGGGAAACACAAAAAAGGAAACTTGCTCTGACAATAAAGAGATAGAAATTGTATATCTGGTTCAGTGAAAAGCATTAAGGGAAATAAATCATTCACAACAACAACAACCAAAGAAAAACTTGACGAGCCCCAACCCCGCCCGTCATTGTGATGAACATCCACTGTGATTTTCATCTCCAGCTCACCAACAAAGGATATTGTTGAAGATTTTTCACGAACCTTGAACCAAAAAGAAGAGGAAATACTTCCTTCAGATGTGGTCAACAGAGCCCAACCATGAACAGAGGTTTGTCAGAGGTTTTGTCTCTGAAAAATAATCTTCATATGCACAGCAAGGAAAACTGCAAATTTGTCTTTTCACATCGTGATATTCATTCATGTTCAGATTGGTGAAATTCTTCAGGAGGAAATTGATGGCAGACACTATGGTGACGATTTCAATTAAAAATAATTACAAAAAACTGTTGAAAAGAACTAAACGTGGAGAACACGTAATTGCTGAGGTTTTTGCAAATGTCAGCCTCATATTCATAGTAACATCACAAAACTCTTCTTTCAAATTCAAATTGACTTCCAAAAACAGGATATTGAGTAATGATTGAAAATGAAACACCACATTATTTCAAAATCAAAGCATCATCAAATCAACTTCAACAGAAACCCACAATAAAACCAATATACCGCTGCTCATGCATCCAAGTTAAACACTTTCTCATCAGTTAAAAACAAATATAATCGTCAAAATAATAAATCAGAAATAAGGACGTTCATGTTAAATTTCAAATAAATTTTGATGGAAAAAAAATTCCGTTACAAAAAACAGAGTATTGAGCAGTAATTTGAAATATCACATTGCGTTGATTGACACCCAAAGTAAAGTGAAAGTATAAACTTAGGTTACACCAAATAATGACCCCATGATTATTTTGCTCACCATTTTGGATAAACACATTTACATCAGATGAAAAATAAATAGAATCATGAAAATATCAATTAAAAACACCTCAAAATACATTCTCTTGTGACTATAATGTATATCTCTTCTTAGAAATATCAAAATTGAACATAACACCAAAGTTTGAAAAACATGTCAGGTGATTTCCACCAACAAAAATAGAGGAATAATATCTCATGTGGTGAGCAAGATACAGTTTCTGATAAAATATAGCCGTGATTGAACGATATAAAAACAGGGAAACACAAAAAGGAAACTTGAATAAATGAATGAATGATCGTTTTAAGGCCATTTTCCCCGCTAGAGCAGAGGTTAGCTTGCGGGCCCCATGACAATCATGGTTCCCTGTTTGAGGCAATGTGTTTTATGGCCGGATGCCCTTCCTTGCACCAATCCTTAGTCACCTCTTACGATGCGCATGGATACGGCGTCCCTATTCTAACCGGGGTACACACCGGGATCATTCATCCCAGCAAGCTGGTACTCAATTTGCCGACCTCGGAAGGATGACAGGCTGAGTCAACCCCCCTTGTGTTAATTTAGCGATCGACAGGGATTCGAACCCAGGATCCTCGGATCCCAAGCCATAACCCTAACCGCTAAGCCAACACCAGGCTTAAAAAAAAGGACACTTGCTTAGACAATAAAGAGATAGAAATTGTATATCCGGTTCAGTGAAAAGCATTGAGGGAAATAAATCATTCACAACAACAAACAAAGAAAAACCTGATGAGCCCCAACCCCACCCGTCAATGTGATGAACATCCAATGTGATTTCCACTCCAGCTCACCAACAAAGGATATTGTTACGGACACGACTTAGATGTTATGATGGGCCGAGCGGAATGGCCGCCGTGTTCGCACAGTTTACCCGATTACACTCGAACGTTGGCCGAATCGCGCTACGCTAGATCAATGAAGGAAAGGACACAACGGCTGGGTTAAATGACACGACACCAGGGGTACAGTTCTCAAGACCCCCGGAGGAGGATATAATATTGGTTATGCAGAACGGTTAGATTACACGGCAAGAGGTACAGCACAGCAAGATGGGCACTTAGACACAGTCTTATCTTATACCCGACAGACCACAGACAAACGGGACAAGACTGACTCACACGGGGATTGATGGCAGGGGAGGGCAGGCAGTCGATAGCTCAAGGTGCACCTTGGCTCAGGGGCAGAATCGACCCGGTCCGGTCTAGAGATGCGGGGAGGTATCGTCGCGCTGGAGGTGGCGTCCTTTCTTCTCCAAGCTGAGGCGCATCTGACGTCACCTCCATCTTCCTGCGCATGTCCAGCGGGGAGTGACACGCCCTCGGCTCGTTAGCTCCGCCCCAGATGGAATCGGTCCGCCGCTTCTTATTGGGTGCGGGGGGTTACCGGGCTCCGCCCTTGACGAGGAGCTGACAGTGAGCCCCTGCGTGGTAACCCCGTCGGAGCACATGGTCAATGGCGGCTAACCAAGCCGGAGTGAGGACACACACTCCCCGCGCCGCCGCCGCGCCGCCGACCCTGTTGTTGTTGTTGGTGTTGTTGTTCCATGAGGAAGAGATGCGGGGAGGTATTGGGAGGTCCTAAACTTACTAACGGTGCCATACAATCACATTCTGGTGCAACGAAGAGTCAGAATTAATGGAAACGAGTCCTTAACTGACATAGACTAAGAATAACTAGCAAGATGTCCTATAGTTGTCTACGTGAGATGCGGTGGACCTGGGCACGACATTTAATGGGGGAAAAAGGGGAAGGTCGGGGCTACAGAGTGTTGTTTACAGACAATGGGACTAGGGAATGGGGGATTGGGGATAGTTGGGGAGTATTGGGGAAATAGGGGAATATTTACAAGCGGATATGGATGGAGGCCAAATCCCATATCCGCAAGCCGTAACCCTAACCGCTAAGCGAACACCAGGCTTAAAAAAAAGGACACTTGCTTAGACAATAAAGAGATAGAAATTGCATATCCGGTTCAGTGAAAAGCATTGAGGGAAATAAATCATTCACAACAACAAACAAAGAAAAACCTGATGAGCCCCAACCCCACCCGTCAATGTGATGAACATCCAATGTGATTTCCACTCCAGCTCACCAACAAAGGATATTATTGAAGATTTTTCACGAACCTTGAACCAAAAATAAGAGGAAATACCTCCTTCAGACGTGGTCAACAGAGCCCAACCATGAACAGAGGTTTGTCAGAGGTTTTGTCTCTGAAAAACAATCTTCATATGCACAGCAAGGAAAACTGCAAATTTGTCTTTTCACATCGTGATATTCATTCATGTTCTGATTGGTGAAATTCTTCAGGAGGAAATTGATGGCAGACACTATGGTGACGATTTCAATTAAAAATAATTACAAACAACTGTTGAAAATAATTAAACGTGAACAGGTAAATGCTGAGGTTTTTGCAAATGTCAGCCTCATATTCATAGTAATATCATAAAACTCTTCTTTCAAATTCAAATTGACTTCCAAAACAGGATATTGAGTAATGATTGAAAATGAAACACCACATTATTTCAAAATCAAATCATCATCAAATCAACTTCAACAGAAACCCACAATGAAACCAATATACCGCTGCTCAAGCATCCAAGATAAACACCAACTCATCAGTTTAAAACAAATATAATCATCAAAATAATAAATCAGAAATAAGGACGTCCATGTTAAATATCAAATTTAAAATCTATTTTGATGAAAAAAGATATTAATAAAATTCGCTAACACAAAAAAATAGAGAAACACCCAAAGTAAAGTGAAAATATAACCTTAAATAACACCATATAATAACCCCCATCATATTTTTGCTCACCATTTTGGATAAACACATTTACATCAGTTCAAAAAGAACTAGAATCATGAAAATCTATATAATAATACCGTAAGGACTCGACTTTGTTATCCCTTTTACGCCGCACCCAGTGACCCGATGCCCACGGCACTAATGCATTTATGATCTACGAACTGCGCTCTTTGTTTATCACCTACAGCCATACTCGAAAAATCTGAATTAGCCGACGTTGGGACCCAAAATCATCCGATTAACGGCCGATACGACGCCATCTTACGACTCCATCGTATTGGCGTCTGCTGGGTGAAGGCGCAGCAAGCCGTCCACTGATTGGACAGTCGAAGGCGACAGTAAGCCGTCCACTGAGTGGACAATCCTGAGCATGCATTCCGCCATTTGTGCCGGTGTCGTCGATCGTGCTGTACGCTAACCTCATCAGGTGGGTTTACCATAATTTCTTCCATATACTGTGATTACAACGAAGTGAAACCGATCAGCAGCCCATCAGTATCATATAAAGCAATAAATACCAAGGCTTCAGCTTCTGAAAGCTTAAAACAAAGTGTACTTCGCCGAGTGACGAAACGTAGGCGTAGGCCTCGGCCCTACCTATCCAGTTGTTGTTTCCGTTGTGAAAGGGGGGAAAAAAACAAACATTTTGGCCTCAGACCTTTGAGAGTACGTCGTTCCGTGAACTTTTTGAACGGGCCTCGTATGCCATGCTTCGTCAACGTTGGGTTGTTTTTAAATGATTTGAAGGATTACCTTAAGCACCGTGAATAGAGCAGTTTATTGTTCCTCAAAGACTGGCTGCTACGTGCTAGCCAGTGTGTAAGTTGACTCAATATGATGGTAACTTTGCTATTTAGTCAGGTTCACTATGTTTTTTCGTTCAAAATTTTGGTAGATTAGCAAAACTATACATTTTTGGAATATTCAGAACATGAGGAATCCAAAAGTTAATGTTTAGATTTGCGTCGACACCTTTGCGAAAATGACACTCAGGACAGAGATGAAGATCTGTAAAAGCATATTCCTGAATGGTATAGACCTCGTAGATCCTGTGTATAGGACTTATAGTTCAATCTGATACTACCTATAACTTCCTATAACAACCTATAACTTCAAAGGACTTGCAATATCATGTATTATGTAATACAGTTATATCACAAATATAAAGACAATGGTTTTCAATTACCTTTGTTTGTTGCTTTTCTATAATCCTGAGCACTATTTTGAGGCCTTTATTGGATTCCTTGACCCAGAAAACATAGGATTAGCATATTTAATTAAGTCTCTAGGTTGACTAGAAGCCGAGATCGCGAAAAATATGTATTTTATGGCGGCCATTTTCAAAATCCAAAATGGCGGCCATGCAGGTGTCTGTGCAAATGCCAACATGGATTTTCAGATTGTACATGCTCTGAAGATTCCAAAAATGTATAGGTTTGCTAATCCCAAAATTTTGAAAGAAATTATATTTGTTAACATAGTGAACCTGACTATCTTCATCACTGTCCTGAGTGTCATTTTCGCAAAGGTGTCTACGCAAATGTAAACATTAATTTTTGGATTCCTCATGCTCTGAATATTCCAAAAATGTATAGTTTTGCTAATCTACCAAAATTATATTTGTTAACATAGTGAACCTGACTAATTCCTGCGTTGTCTCTGAATCAGCTGGCTGAGTCATATTGGCGTAGGGTAGGTCATGATCAGCCCCCCCCCCCCCCTTCGTTTCACCAACTCCTGCATCTGCCACCGTTCATGATTATCAAAGTAGGCTTTACCCTGTTCACGATAAGGTAGAAATCAGAGTTGTATATGAAGAGATAAAAGGATGGCATTGACTTCGAGACGGTACGTGATATTTTTAAAAGTATATCGTGGCGTTGTCATTTAAGTAGATTGCAATAAATACGTTGTTCATATACGCACTCTTCATTCTCATCTTTCTTCCTAACTCTTACTCGGACAAGCAAATCCCCTATGCCATCCATAATGGTACACTCTATCCATACACCACATCCTCCCTTCCGTGGATGTTCCACGGGTTTCGGCTAGTATAAAATAAAAACACCTCAAAATACATTCTCTTGTGACTATAATGTATATCTCTTCTTAGAAATATCAAAATTCAACACTACACCAAAGTTTGAAAAACATATCAGGTGATTTCCACCAACAAAAATACAGGAATAATATCTCATGTGGTGAGCAAGATACATTTTCTGATAAAATATAGCCGTGATTGAACGATAAAAAACAGGGAAACACAAAAAAGGAAACTTGCTTCGACAATAAAGAGATAGAAATTGTATATCTGGTTCAGTGAAAAGCATTAAGGGAAATAAATCATTCACAACAACAACAACCAAAGAAAAACTTGACGAGCCCCAACCCCGCCCGTCAAAGTGATGAACATCCACTGTGATTTTCATCTCCAGCTCACCAACAAATTGATATTATTGAAGATTTTTCACGAACCTTGAACCAAAAAGATGATGAAATACTTCCTTCAGATGTGGTCAACAGAGCCCAACCATGAACAGAGGTTTGTCAGAGGTTTTGTCTCTGAAAAACAATTTTCATATGCAGAGCAAGGAAAACTGCAAATTTGTCTTTTCACATCGTGATATTCATTCATGTTCAGATTGGTGAAATTCATCAGGAAGAAATTGATGGCAGACACCATGGTGACGATTTCAATTAAAAATAATTACAAAAAACTGTTGAAAATAACTAAACGTGGAGAACACGTAAATGCTGAGGTTTTTGCAAATGTCAGCTTCATATTCATAGTAACATCACAAAACTCTTCTTTCAAATTCAAATTGACTTCCAAAAACAGGATATTGAGTCATGATTGAAAATGAGACACCGCATTATTTCAAAATCAAAGCATCATCAAATCAACTTCAACAGGAAACCACAATAAAACCAATATACCGCTGCTCAAGCATACAAGTTAAACACTTTTGCATCAGTTAAAAACAAATACAATCGTCAAAATAATGAATCAGAAATAAGGACGTCCATGTTAAATATCAAATAAATTTTGATGGAAAAAAAATTCCGTTACAAAAAACAGAGTATTGAGAAGTAATTTGAAATATCACATTGCGTTGATTTACACCCAAAGCAAAGTGAACGTATAAACTTAGATTACACCAAATAATGACCCCATGATTATTTTGCTCACCATTTTGGATAAACACATTTACATCAGTTCAAAAAGAACTAGCATCATGAAAATATCAATTAAAAACACCTCAAAATACATTCTCTTGTGACTATAATGTATATCTCTTCTTAGAAATATCAAAATTCAACACAACACCAAAGTTTGAAAAACAAATCAGGTGATTTCCACCAACAAAAATAGAGGAATAATATCTCATGTGGTGAGCAAGACGCAGTTTCTGATAAAATATAGCCGTGATTGAATGATAAAAAACAGGGAAACACAAAAAAGGAAACTTGCTTCGACAATAAAAAGATAGAAATTGTATATCCGGTTCAGTGAACAGCATGAAGGGAAATGTTACGGATTCCGGATTTATGTGAATTACTATTCAGGTCATTGCTTATGAATGTTGATTCTATTAAAGGTTGTTGTGGTTAAATGGTTAGAGGCGCTCCTGATAACAGGAGACCGGAAACGGGATGGTGAACCGGAAGAAAAAAAGAGACAAGGTCGAGAGAGAAGCGGCCATCTTGATCCTCGCCCAGCTCCGACACGAGCAGCGTCGATATTGATCAGCGTTGGGAACGCTGAGTTTGAAAAGCCCGTCTGGCGAGAGGAGTTACCTGCGCGGGGTAATTACCGGTTACGCGTCAAGTTGCTGGGGGTTCCTGCACGGAACCAAGCGTCCGGCACCGTTCACCTAATCGTCTACAAGGACGCGTACGGCAGGCGCCTGGGGCCTCGCGCGCTTTGCGAGCCCCGGAGCCACGATCACGAGCACCGACCTCGGTGGGCTGCCGAGGAGGTGTCCCCCAGCAGCAGCCGTTCCCGGTACGGGACGTGCACGGTTGAAGCACTTCAGGAAGGGTCCGTTCAACCGACCGCGTGCGGAGATCGAACTACAGGGGCCCCGAGACATTGTGAGAGACATTGACCATGGGGGGAGCCGTGAGTGGGGCTCAAGGGAGGAATATATAAGATGGCCATCTTAGAGCTATTGTTGATGAGTCTACATCTTAGTAATATTGTTGATTGAGGGTTGATTGTTGTTGATTGATTGGGAATATATTATCCATTAATCCGGATCCTTGGTGTGGGGGTTTCTTATTGACTTGAATTGTTGGGTCTTTCATATTGATTGCGTTACGAAAGCGTATAAATCATATATCTTTCTGGCGGGGTTCCTCCCACGGTCCGTGGGTCACCAAGACCAGGTAGTTACCGGGAGGACCACGTAACAGAACTGGGGGCTCGTCCAATTGAATTCCGGGATATAAAATTGTATAAAATAATACAATAATATTTTTATTAATTTAAATTTATTAATTAAGTATTAATTGGTAAATGTTTGGGAAATTGTGGTAAAGTCTTGGGTGAAGGTTAACAGGTGTTAACGATAGGCACCATGGCGTTTGTGGCACAGAACTTTGCGGTAACCCCGAGTGAGGCACAGTTCCGAGCGTTACTAAAATCGGACCTCTTGAAATTGGCCAAACATTTTAACTTGGAGGTCCGAACTAATTTGAGGAAGGCAGAGTTGCAGACCGCGGTGATACAATCTATGGTGGGATTAGGAACATGGGACGAGTTAGCCTGGGAGTGGCTACCCGAAGAACCAGAAGACGTTGAGCTCCGGAAACTGGAGTTGCAATTACGGAGCCAGGAACGGATCAAAGAAGAAGAAAGGAAAGCAGAAAAGGAAAGAGCAGAAGAAGAAAGGAAAGCAGAAAAGGAAAGATCAGAAGAGGAAAGGAAAGCAGAAGAGAGGAGAGAAGAGAAACAAGCAGAGGAAAGGAGAGTGGAACGAGAACTCCAGGAAAGGTTAGAAAGGATGAAAACAGAGGAAAGGAAAGCAGAAAAGGAAAGAGCAGAAGAAGAAAGGAGAGTGGAACGAGAACTCAAGGAAAGGTTAGAAGGGAGAAAAGCAGAGGAGAGGAGAGCTGCAAGGGAACTCAAAGCAGAGGAGAGAAAAGCTGAAAGGGAATTAAAGGAACGTGACATGGCGCTTCAGAAAGAAATTAAATTCAAGGAGCTGGAGTTAATGAGAGAACGGGGAGAGGTTCCACCCTTGCTGACTGGGCCGACACCTCGCCAGAACACCTGGGATGTGGGCAGACATGTGAGGCTGGTTCCACCCTTCAGTGAAAAGGAAGTCGCTAATTTTTTTCCACACTTTGAGAAAGTGGCTCGACAGTTAAACTGGCCGGAGGAGGCCTGGACCATACTAGTGCAAAGTGTGCTGGTGGGTAAAGCTCAAGATATTTATTCGGCGCTACCAATGGACCAATGTGCAGATTATGAGGTATTGAAGAAGCACATTCTCAAAGCCTATGAGTTGGTTCCTGAAGCTTACCGGCAAAAATTCAGGAATGCCAGGAAGAGGGAGAGTGAGACCCATGTGGAGTTTGCCAGAGTGAAAGAAAACATGTTTGATAGGTGGTGTGAGTCAAAAGGAGTCGGGAAAGACTTCAAAGCATTGCGTGACTTGATCCTGGTGGAGGAATTTCAACAGTGTGTCCACGAGGACATCAAAGTGTACCTGCAGGAAAAGAAAGTACCAAAGTTGTGGGACGCAGCCACCATGGCAGATGATTATGCCTTAACACACCGGATAGGGGTCCACAAACCTAACTCCTCGCCTAGACTTCAGCAGGGGAGTTATGGAACACCCGGTGTGGAGAACGACAATACATGGCGGCGGCCTCGAGAGGATTATGGGGACAACTCTGACACCCCAACTGTTCGAAATCAGGGGGCTACGGGCCCAAGACAAACTTATTTCCCGGGGAGCCCGAGGCAGACCACGAGTTTTTCCTCCGGGCCTACTTGCGCCTTTTGCAAAAAACCTGGACACTTGATGTCCAGTTGTTACCTCATGAAAAGGGACAACCCAGAGCGGAGTCCGACTAGTACAACTCCGAATGCGATGGCAAACGTAAGAAATCGCCCACAGAAGAGTTACCAACCATTTATTTATGAGGGGTTTGTCTCACTAGAGGGAGACTTGACTAACCCAAGACCGGTTAGGGTATTGAGGTACACAGGAGCCCATCAATCCTTAATGCTTGAAGGCATTTTGACATTGTCAAAGAGTACAGCAACTGGTGATAGTGTTCGGTTACAAGGGATCGGTGGCTGTGTTAGTGCCCCACTTCATGTCATCCATTTGGAATCCGAATTGGTGTCAGGACCGGTCACCGTCGGTTTACAAGCCACGCTTCCTGTAGAGGGAGTATCTGTGGTTATCGGGAATGATTTGGCCGGGGGTCAAGTTTATGGTAACCCGAGGGTTGGTAAAGAGCCCAGCAGGGAAAATAACACCACACCAGCTCGGGAGGGTGACAAAAGTACAAAGTTATTTGTAGGGGGACTGAACTTCAAAACAAAGGAAGAAGTTCTGACCTCTGTCTTCAACAGATATGGGCCGCTGGTGGAAGTGCGGTTGGTAAAAGACAGGGAAACGCAACGGTCAAGAGGGTTCGGCTTTGTCACGTTTGCAAGCGCAAAAGACGCCAGAGAGGCAGAGAAGAATTGGAATGGTAAGGATTTGGAGGGTCGGACCATAACAGTAGGGAAGGCATTTCGTAGGCGTCGAGAGGTCTACAGAAGAGGACCACTTGGCGGTAGTTTTGGTGTTGGCAGCAGCCGATATTACTATGGAGGCTCCCAGAGTTACGGCATCCCCCGAAAGAATGATTGTCAGAGCACTGGCCAAGACGGAGACCGCCAGTCAGGTGACTACTGGGGCAAGTGGTCCCACCGTAACTGTTAGGAGTCCGGAGAAGTTGAAGCACTATATACGGCAGAGCCGCCGAGCCTGGGCTCCTACACGGACTAACCGTGAACGCTACGTTCTTAAAGGCGTCCAGGTAGTGAACTTTCCTGCACGGACTAACCGTGAACTCCACGTTCTTAAAGGCGTCCATGTAATACACTTTCCTCCCCGGACTAACCGTGAACTCCACATTCCTTAAGGCATCCATGTAGTGTATACTCAGCTTGGCCTCCCGAAAAAGTGCTATCGAGTTGTTTAACTTTGGGGTTTTGGTCACCACCCCTTAACCGGCATTCAAGAGAAACTAGAAGTGTGACGCTTGGTCCAGAGTGAATTACCTTTGGAATCTCTGGGGGTTTTGTGAAATATTGTTGCTTTGTTTTTTGAGATGTGATAATTGTGTCCGGGGGAACTGATGATTTGGGGTGTGAGTTAGCTTGTTTGTTTATCAAATTTGGCCTGCAAAGAAAGTTTTCGCTGGGTTCAAACTTTCTTTCTTGAAGGGGGGGAGTGTTATGGATTCCAGCTTTATGTGAATTACTATTCAGGTCATTGCTTATTAATGTTTATTCTATTAAAGGTTGTTGTGGTTAAATGGTTAGAGGCGCTCCTGATAACAGGAGACCGGAAACGGGATGGTGAACCGGAAGATAAAAAAGAGACAAGGTCGAGAGAGAAGCGGCCATCTTGATCCTCGCCCAGCTCCGACACGAGCGGCGTCGATATTGATCAGCGTTGGGAACGCTGAGTTTGAAAAGCCCGTCTGGCGAGAGGAGTTACCTGCGCGGGGTAATTACCGGTTACGCATCAAGTTGCTGGGGGTTCCTGCACGAAACCAAGTGTCCGGCACCGTTCACCTAATCGTCTACAAGGACGCGTACGGCAGGCGCCTGGGGCCTCGCGCGCTTTGCGAGCCCCGGAGCCACGATCACGAGCACCGACCTCGGTGGGCTGCCGAGGAGGTGTCCCCCAGCAGCAGCCGTTCCCGGTACGGGACGTGCATGGTTGAAGCACGTCAGGAAGGGTCCGTTCAACCGCCCGCGTGCGGAGATCGAACTACAGGGGCCCTGAGACATTGTGAGAGACATTGACCATGGAGGGACCCGTGAGTGGGGCTCAAGGGAGGAATATATAAGATGGCCATCTTAGAGCTATTGTTGATGAGTCTACATCTTAGTAATATTGTTGATTGAGGGTTGATTGTTGTTGATTGATTGGGAATATATCATCCATTAATCCGGATCCTTGGTGTGGGGGTTTCTTATTGACTTGAATTGTTGGGTCTTTCATATTGATTGCGTTACGAAAGCGTATAAATCATATATCTTTCTGGCGGGGTTCCTCCCTCGGTCCGGGGGTCACCAAGACCAGGTAGTTACCGGGAGGACCACGTAACAGAAACAAAATCATTCACAACAACAACAACCAAAGAAAAACTTGACGAGCCCCAACCCCGCCCGTCAATGTGATGAACATCCACTGTGATTTTCATCTTCAATTCACCAACAAATTGATATTATTGAGGACCTTTCACTGACGTTGAACCAAAAAGATGATGAAATACTTCCTCCAGATGTGGTCCACAGAGCCCAATCAGGAAGAGACTGTTGTGAGGGTGTTTCTTTTTGAAGAAAAATAATCTTCATATGCACAGCAAGGTAAATTGAAAATTTCTTGTTGAGCTTCTTGATATTCATTCATGTTAAGATTGGTGAAATTCTTCAGGAGTAGAATGGATGGCCAAACATTGTGATGGACGATTTCCATCCAAAATAATGTCAAGAAACTGTTCAAAGCAACTCAACGTGGAGAACAAGTAAATGCTGAGGTTTTTGCAAATGTCAGCCTCATATTCATAGTAATATCATAAAACTCTTCTTTCAATTTCAAATTAACTTCCAAAAACAGGATATTGAGTAATGACTGAAAATGAGACACCGCATTATTTCAAAATCAAAGCATCATCAAATCAACTTCAACAGAAACCCACAATAAAACCAATATACCGCTGCTCAAGCATCCAAGTTAAACACTTTCTCATCAGTTAAAAACAAATACAATCGTCAAAATAATAAATCAGAAATAAGGACTTTCATGTTAAATTTCAAATAAATTTTGATGGAAAAAAAAATCCGTAACAAAAAACAGAGTATTGAGCAGTAATTTGAAATATCACATTGCATTGATTGACACCCAAAGTAAAGTGAAAGTATAAACTTAGATTACACCAAATAATGACCCCATGATTATTTTGCGCACATTTTGGATAAACACATTTACATCAGATGAAAAATAAATAGAATCATGAAAATATCAAATAAAAACACCTCAAAATACATTCTCTTGTGACTATAATGTGTATCGCTTCTTAGAAATATCAAAATGCAACACAACACCAAAGTTTGAAAAACATATCAGGTGATTTGCACCAACAAAAATAGAGGAATAATATCTCATGTGGTGAGCAAGATACAGTTTCTGATAAAATATAGCCGTGATCGAACGATAAAAAACAGGGAAACACAAAAAAGGGAAACTTGAATGAATGAATGAATGATCGTTTTAAGGCCATTTTCCCCGCTAGAGCAGACGTTAGCCTTGCGGGCCCCATGACAATCATGGTTCCCTGTTTGAGGCAATGTTTTTATGGCCGGATGCCCTGTCTGGCCCCAACCCTTAGTCGCCTATTACGATGCGCAGGGATACGGCGTACCTATTCTAACCGGGGTACACACCGGGATCATTCATCCCAGCAAGCTGGTACACAATTTGCCGACCTCGGAAGGATGACAGGCTGAGTCAACCCCCCTGGTGTTAATTTAGCGATCGTCCGGGATTCGAACCCAGGATCCTCGGATCCTAAGCCGGCACCCTAACCGCTAACCCAACACCAAGCTAAAAAAAAGGAAACTTGCTCAGACAATAAAGAGATAGAAATTGTATATCCGGTTCAGTGAAAAGCATTGAGGGAAATAAATCATTCACAACAACAACAAACAAAGAAAAACTTGATGAGCCCCAACCCCGCCCGTCAAAGTGATGAACATCCACTGTGATTGTCATCTCCAGCTCACCAACAAATTGATATTATTGAAGATTTTTCACGAACCTTGAACCAAAAAGATGATGAAATACTTCCTTCAGATGTGGTCAACAGAGCCCAACCATGAACAGAGGTTTGTCAGAGGTTTTGTCTCTGAAAAACAATTTTCATATGCAGAGCAAGGAAAACTGCAAATTTGTCTTTTCACATCGTGATATTCATTCATGTTCAGATTGGTGAAATTCATCAGGAAGAAATTGATGGCAGACACCATGGTGACGATTTCAATTAAAAATAATTACAAAAAACTGTTGAAAATAACTAAACGTGGAGAACACGTAAATGCTGAGGTTTTTGCAAATGTCAGCTTCATATTCATAGTAACATCACAAAACTCTTCTTTCAAATTCAAATTGACTTCCAAAAACAGGATATTGAGTCATGATTGAAAATGAGACACCACATTATTTCAAAATCAAAGCATCATCAAATCAACTTCAACAGGAAACCACAATAAAACCAATATACCGCTGCTCAAGCATACAAGTTAAACACTTTCGCATCAGTTAAAAACAAATACAATCGTCAAAATAATGAATCAGGAATAAGGACGTCCATGTTAAATATCAAATAAATTTTGATGGAAAAAAAATTCCGTTACAAAAAACAGAGTATTGAGAAGTAATTTGAAATATCACATTGCGTTGATTTACACCCAAAGTAAAGTGAACGTATAAACTTAGATTACACCAAATAATGACCCCATGATTATTTTGCTCACCATTTTGGATAAACACATTTACATCAGTTCAAAAAGAACTAGCATCATGAAAATATCAATTAAAAACACCTCAAAATACATTCTCTTGTGACTATAATGTATATCTCTTCTTAGAAATATCAAAATTCAACACAACACCAAAGTTTGAAAAACAAATCAGGTGATTTCCACCAACAAAAATAGAGGAATAATATCTCATGTGGTGAGCAAGACGCAGTTTCTGATAAAATATAGCCGTGATTGAATGATAAAAAACAGGGAAACACAAAAAAGGAAACTTGCTTCGACAATAAAAAGATAGAAATTGTATATCCGGTTCAGTGAACAGCATGAAGGGAAATGTTACGGATTCCGGATTTATGTGAATTACTATTCAGGTCATTGCTTATGAATGTTGATTCTATTAAAGGTTGTTGTGGTTAAATGGTTAGAGGCGCTCCTGATAACAGGAGACCAGAAACGGGATGGTGAACCGGAAGAAAAAAAGAGACAAGGTCGAGAGAGAAGCGGCCATCTTGATCCTCGCCCAGCTCCGACATGAGCAGCGTCGATATTGATCAGCGTTGGGAACGCTGAGTTTGAAAAGCCCGTCTGGCGAGAGGAGTTACCTGCGCGGGGTAATTACCGGTTACGCGTCAAGTTGCTGGGGGTTCCTGCACGGAACCAAGCGTCCAGCACCGTTCACCTAATCGTCTACAAGGACGCGTACGGCAGGCGCCTGGGGCCTCGCGCGCTTTGCGAGCCCCGGAGCCGCGATCACGAGCACCGACCTCGGTGGGCTGCCGAGGAGGTGTCCCCCAGCAGCAGCCGTTCCCGGTACGGGACGTGCATGGTTGAAGCACTTCAGGAAGGGTCCGTTCAACCGACCGCGTGCGGAGATCGAACTACAGGGGCCCCGAGACATTGTGAGAGACATTGACCATGGGGGGAGCCGTGAGTGGGGCTCAAGGGAGGAATATATAAGATGGCCATCTTAGAGCTATTGTTGATGAGTCTACATCTTAGTAATATTGTTGATTGAGGGTTGATTGTTGTTGATTGATTGGGAATATATTATCCATTAATCCGGATCCTTGGTGTGGGGGTTTCTTATTGACTTGAATTGTTGGGTCTTTCATATTGATTGCGTTACGAAAGCGTATAAATCATATATCTTTCTGGCGGGGTTCCTCCCACGGTCCGTGGGTCACCAAGACCAGGTAGTTACCGGGAGGACCACGTAACAGAACTGGGGGCTCGTCCAATTGAATTCCGGGATATAAAATTGTATAAAATAATACAATAATATTTTTATTAATTTAAATTTATTAATTAAGTATTAATTGGTAAATGTTTGGGAAATTGTGGTAAAGTCTTGGGTGAAGGTTAACAGGTGTTAACGATAGGCACCATGGCGTTTGTGGCACAGAACTTTGCGGTAACCCCGAGTGAGGCACAGTTCCGAGCGTTACTAAAATCGGACCTCTTGAAATTGGCCAAACATTTTAACTTGGAGGTCCGAACTAATTTGAGGAAGGCAGAGTTGCAGACCGCGGTGATACAATCTATGGTGGGATTAGGAACATGGGACGAGTTAGCCTGGGAGTGGCTACCCGAAGAACCAGAAGACGTTGAGCTCCGGAAACTGGAGTTGCAATTACGGAGCCAGGAACGGATCAAAGAAGAAGAAAGGAAAGCAGAAAAGGAAAGAGCAGAAGAAGAAAGGAAAGCAGAAAAGGAAAGATCAGAAGAGGAAAGGAAAGCAGAAGAGAGGAGAGAAGAGAAACAAGCAGAGGAAAGGAGAGTGGAACGAGAACTCCAGGAAAGGTTAGAATAGACAGGTCCATGCCAGGCAGAAATGGCGCCGTTTTCCAGTCAAGGTTTTCTCAGTGGATTTATATACTTTTGATCATACTCTGTCGAATAAGCTTGTGGGCCACCCTGAAATTTGCCTCAAATCCAAGATGGCGGCCAAAAATCCAAAATGGCCACCAGAATAGCTAAAATAGTATTTCTGAGAGTTGCTTTTACCCATAGATGATTTTTTTTCAACTGATTGTGGCCTATTATGATAAAGAAAGATAACTCAGTCATAACTCAGCCATAAAAATTAACAATCGGTACTTTATTAACAAAATGGCCGCCGGGCAACTTCCGTATTACGGAAACTGCTATAACTTCAGTTCCGAGTGTGATATGATTATAATTTTGGTGTCCAGTCATATGTTTTTGGGGTCAAGGAATCCATATTTGTACTTTTTATTTCAGTGAAATATATATTACAATACATTTTGATTCAATTTCTTGGTTTCCATTTCAGATTCCTTGAATCCGGATGCAAAGAAATGATTCCATGAATGCGGACGCAAAGAAATGATTCCATGAATCCTGGCTTAGCAGATACAGTGAATCCTCATAAAATTACTACATAAAGACAAAACTTTTTTGGCACAGGAGAAAAGGGTTGCACAATGGCATCCACGCCGATTTTGAGTTTAGCAAGGGGCGACAAACCGTTGTGCTGCCTCTGTAATGAAACTATTAAGGACGTTGAGTCAGCTTATAATATGACTGAGGAGGGATTGCAGTCTATTCAAGAATTAGCGGGAAGATGGGTTAAAGTTGACAAGAGTCTGTGTACTCAGGCACCATATGCTGAATTTCAATCAGCCGCTGTGAGACTATCTAGTGCAGGCCATGATGTCAAGATTCATGAGAACTGTAGAATCACATTTCGGAACAGAATTGCCCGAAAGGAAGCCCAGTCTCGCAAACTTCCCGTTTCCAGTTCAG
Organism: Myxine glutinosa; assembly: GCF_964187855.1. Taxonomy (NCBI): domain Eukaryota; kingdom Metazoa; phylum Chordata; class Myxini; order Myxiniformes; family Myxinidae; genus Myxine; species Myxine glutinosa. The sequence continues at coordinate 760,417 of NW_027616352.1, forward strand.
AGAATATTCATGAGTCGAATGAACCAGTTGCTGCTCCCGCGTATAGGATACGCAGGGGGTCACTTGAGAAAAAGCAAATCTGTTTCGTGTGCAACGTGGATACGAAAGATGACAGTAAACCGTACAATAGTGGTGGTCTTGGTAGATGCTCCGAGAAGAATGCTGTCAGTAAAGTAGAACGTTCAAAGGACATGAAAATCAAAGATGAAGGAGATAAGTTCCATGATGCAGCGAAGCGACTCGATGTTATTCTGAGTGGAGCATCATATGACATGTTTGCAGTTGATGTGTACTATCATAAAAGTTGTTATGACAATTTTACCTATGCATATGATAGAAAGTTGCTGTCAGCGGATGCAGCAGAGAAGGATAGATTAGCTACCGAGGTTATGGACAGCTTTTTCAAACTGTTTCACCGCATGGTAGTCAAGGATCAAAAGGCGTATTTCCTGAGAGAATTGATTGAGGACATAAAGGAGATCAGTGAAGACAATGAACTTGAGGACCCTCCGATTTCAAAAACCTGCATGTTGAAAAAACGACTGACTGAGAAATTTGGTGACGCCATCGACTTCCACTTGTTTGGGAACCGGCTAGTTGTCCATTCCACTGCGGTCAATCCGATATCGTATTCTGCGGCTACAATTGAAGGAAATGGTCTACGTGAATCTGATTTGACAATAGCATTTTCAAAGCTGATTCGTCGTAAACTTTCACAGAGGTATGATATCAAATGGCCTCTTGAACCAGATGAGCTGTTTGATCTACTCGATAGTCACAGACCTCTTCACTGTATCTTCAATGCCATTTCTTGGTCAATCAATCCCAGGAGATCTACAAACGCATTTGGGTATGCTACGGCTACAAGCAACGCTGAAGCGGAGAAAATTTCAGCTATAACTCAGAGCTGGGAAAAAATGGTCAAAGGTGAGCGATCACCATTAGGAACTGCTTTGAGTTTGACCATACATAGAATCACTGGTAGCAAAGAGGCAACTACTCTCTTGAATCGATGTGGCGTTGGAATACCATACACAGATGTCCGTGACTTGAACAATAATTGGGCAAAGTCCATCAGCATGGAGCACAAGAAGATGCTACCTCCAGGTTTCGTCAAGGGTCGAAGTGTACATATAACATTTGATAACTCAGATGGTAAACAGCAGACGCTGACGGGAGCCCAAACTACTCATCACACAACTGGTACAATATTCCAGGCTGTACATGCTGATGATACCGCCGCTGGCAACACTTCAAAACTTAAACAGTCCAATATCATTGAGCAAGAGGAGCCTGACTATGGAGCATCCAAAATCCCTAAGAAAAGAGCACCCCCTCCATCCTTTCCCGACTTCAATGATGACTACAGAGATTCACAAGTGTTACACGATGCTCTGGAACGGAATATTGCTTGGGTTCTCGTTGGTACTGTTGGTGACGACTGCCTAGAAGAATACTTTCCTGAGATTGATAAAGACGTGCTGGGACCTGTAGGTTCTTGGACTTCATTCATGAAAACTGTGACTGATTGCTCCACTACAAAGTGCAAGTTGGAGTATCTTCCTGTCGTTCCATTGCCCCCGGGAGACAATGTGATTAAATGGTACATGGACATGATAGTACAGATTGCTGAAGATCTTGAACTGGACTATATTTTTGCACATGCAGATGAGGCAATCAACAGCAAAATGTTGATCATTTCATGGCTATATCAGCATCAGGAGAGGTATGACAAAATAATACCACTCATGGGAGGATTCCATACCATTCTGGTGAACCTCAAGATTCTCTTCAAGAAGTATGGATGTCTTGGTTTGAAGGACTGGTGGGTAGATGCCGGAGCTATTGCCGATGGTTCTGTTGCTCAAGCATTTGAAGGACGTCACTACGCAAGAAGCATTCGTCTACACAAACAGTCATTTGAGGCCCTACTGAGGCACAGGATGAAATCACAAGATGTTGCTTCCATATTGGACGAGTATACGAGAGAAGTGGTCGCCAACCTCAGGTTCAATCCAAATAAGACAAGTCTTGAATCAGTTCTGCAGTTACCTATTTTCAAGGACATCTGTACCTCACTGATGCAATCAGCAGGAACTCAGGCCAAAATGATAGCAGAATATCTTAAGGACGTATCAGCAATGTTGTGCCTCATAGCAGCTGTAAGGGAGAAGAGCATTGAAACACACCTGGCAGCAGAGAGAACGCTTCTTCCAAAGTGCTTTGCTTTCGGGCACATCAACTATGCTAGGTACCTGACATTCCAACACGTCAATCTCCAAAATCTGAAGGTGAATCACAAAGATGCCTGGGATGATCTGTTGCAAAATGGATTCGGAGGGTCGATGACTGGCGAGCCCTTTTCTACGATCCATGGGGACTTGATCACTGAGACCACAATCAACAGAGAGGTTAAAGTCCGGGGTGGTCCAATGCAAGGCGGTTACAGTACCAGCAAGCAGACAACAGATGCGTTCATAAAAACGAGTCACTTAATGGCAAAGCTCAGAGGAAGATTGAAGGAAAGGTTGCATATCCTGACCTCTTCAACTCACAAGGAAACAACAATAGGGGCACGGAGGCAGCATGACAACATGGTTCGCAACCTAGTCATCCAATTGGATAAGTACTTTGACCCTTTTCTGATTGGTTCTGCGCGTCACATGAAAACTGGAGTGGAAATTAACCAAGGTATTGTCAGTGGATTGTTGTCATCAACCGAAGCAGGAGAGAAACAATTCCAAGACTTTGTTAACCTTAGACTCAAGGCTACTGGAGAAGGCAGAATGAACATTTTTGACAGGATTGTGAATCTCAAGATCAAAACGGGCATGGAGAAGGTCAAGAAAAATCCAAAGGCAGTGAACGTTCTCAAGGAGGATCGACAAGCATTTGGTGTGTTGGTAGGAAAGGCAACTACCCCTGAAGAGGCACATTCACACCCCCTGACAACTATTCCACTTGCCCTTGCCACACCAGAACGAGACATTCGACAAGGTTCTAAAGCAGCGCTGAGGAACTACTTTATTGAGGAATCTTCATCAACTACAGAGGAACCGCCAAATAGAAGCAACTGGCTGATTGACGGAATGGCAGCTGTAAAGTCAATCCCGGCTCAACAGACTTGGGGAGAATACACTGATGCCCTATTGAAATTCTGCATGCCACCAAGCCAGTCAAACCCAAAACAGCTTGGGATCATATTTGATTCCTACTGTACGTCCACTACAAAGGAGTTAACCCAACGACGCCGAGGGATCTCTGGTAGAAGAACCCACATCACAAGCCCCGAGCAGAGTATGCCCAGAGGCAAAGATTGGGACGCATTTCTGCATAATGCTGAAAACAAGACTGAGCTGATTAAATTTATGGTCACTTACTTCAAAAGTGATTCAGTCAGATCGAAACTCAGAATTCCACTCACCGTGACAGAGGAACAGAATACATGGTTGATCACGCAAACTAAGTTTGAACAACTTGAATCCTGCAACCATCATGAGGCTGACACCAGGCTTGTTCTTCATGCAAGCAAGTGCGAAGGTCCGGTTGTGATTAAGGCTTCAGATACAGATGTACTGATCCTCTTGAGCTATGCCTATTCTGTCTGCAAACCACCACAAGACTGGTTCATGAAGATTGACCATCGGTACGTCAGTGTCAAGAAACTAACGACTCATTTTGGAGATGAAGTGTGTCAAACTCTCCCAGCATATCATAGCATTACTGGATGTGACACGACATCATTCCCATTTCGCATCGGCAAAATCAAGCCATTGAAGAAGATGTTGAAACAAGAGAAATCCCATCTACTCTCTCAGCTGGGCAGATCAAATCAATCTTTTCAAGATGCTACCAGTGCTAAATGCTTCTTCAGAACCTGCATGTATTCTGGAAGTGAACAAGAAAGCTTTGTTGAAACAAGGATCCGAACGTACAACACTCAAAAGGTGAAATCTAGTTCCAGCATCCTTCCAGACGAGAGTAGCACCAATGAACACCTCAAGAGGAGTGACCTTCAGGCATGGGTGTGGTACCAGTGTCTCAAGCAAAACATTGAGTATCCTTCTATCACTGACAGAGGATGGGAAAATACAGATGATGGTATCAGGCCAATATGGTTTACCTGCCCGCAACTCCCTCCAAGCCTCTCCAAGAAAAAGAGCAAGAAAAGACAAATTCAAAGTAAGTATACTAAAAATATATCATTACTTTGATCATTGCTTTTCGTTCCTGTCATAAAGTTCCTCCAATGTATTCCCACTGGCAGTGCATTCATCCAGATTAAATATGTGTAACCTTCCACTTACAGGTCTCGCGGAGTATGATGCAGATTTAGAAGATGCAGTAGAAGAGAGAAGCCAGCCTTCAAGGAAGAAGAGACACAGGAATACAAGCAGAAAACATGTACAAGACAGTGAAGTTCACTGTAGAGAAAGAGAAAAGCAAGGTAGATAAGTCCAAAATGCAATCGTAATTTTGTTATTTTTATATGATTTACTGTTTTGAATCCCGACTATATCCATTCACATTTTTTATAGGTATCGGTGGGGCAGAAGAAAGAGCAGAAGAATCTGAAGTTGATGAAGAGTACCAAGGAGATGGGGAAAATTCGGAGAGCACCATGGAACAACTTTCTTCGGATACCTGTGGACTTTATTCAGACTTTCAGAGTGAAGAGAGTGATCTTGATCTTGATCTTAGTAACTGAGGATTATGTGCCTTTTGAACAACATATTTTTCCCAAAGCATAACCAAAGCCGGGGATCATATTGAATGGGAATTCAGATACATTTTATAAACCTGTGTAGTTTGGTAGACGAAGCAAAACTGACTAGGAGCCGTTCAGCGGCAGCCATCTTGGATTTATTGTTCATCCATGATTTAGGGGATGATCTATTGAGCTAGTGTCATGATAAACCAACTAAATGGATAACCAGACTTTGGAAACCAAGAAATTGAATCAAAATGTATTGTAATATATATTATGGAGCACAAGACATGACTGAATCTGCCACATCGGTGGCCAGTATTGGCAGCCATCTTAGATTTCTTTATGAACCAATGATTTCACTGAAATAAAAAGTACAAATATGGATTCCTTGACCCCAAAAACATATGACTGGACACCAAAATTATAATCATATCACACTCGGAACTGAAGTTATAGCAGTTTCCGTAATACGGAAGTTGCCCGGCGGCCATTTTGTTAATAAAGTACCGATTGTTAATTTTTATGGCTGAGTTATGACTGAGTTATCTTTCTTTATCATAATAGGCCACAATCAGTTGAAAAAAAATCATCTATGGGTAAAAGCAACTCTCAGAAATACTATTTTAGCTATTCTGGTGGCCATTTTGGATTTTTGGCCGCCATCTTGGATTTGAGGCAAATTTCAGGGTGGCCCACAAGCTTATTCGACAGAGTATGATCAAAAGTATATAAATCCACTGAGAAAACCTTGACTGGAAAACGGCGCCATTTCTGCCTGGCATGGACCTGTCTAGAAAGGATGAAAACAGAGGAAAGGAAAGCAGAAAAGGAAAGAGCAGAAGAAGAAAGGAGAGTGGAACGAGAACTCAAGGAAAGGTTAGAAGGGAGAAAAGCAGAGGAGAGGAGAGCTGCAAGGGAACTCGAAGCAGAGGAGAGAAAAGCTGAAAGGGAATTAAAGGAACGTGACATGGCGCTTCAGAAAGAAATTAAATTCAAGGAGCTGGAGTTAATGAGAGAACGGGGAGAGGTTCCACCCTTGCTGACTGGGCCGACACCTCGCCAGAACACCTGGGATGTGGGCATACATGTGAGGCTGGTTCCACCCTTCAGTGAAAAGGAAGTCGCTAAATTTTTTCCACACTTTGAGAAAGTGGCTCGACAGTTAAACTGGCCGGAGGAGGCCTGGACCATACTAGTGCAAAGTGTGCTGGTGGGTAAAGCTCAAGATATTTATTCGGCGCTACCAATGGACCAATGTGCAGATTATGAGGTATTGAAGAAGCACATTCTCAAAGCCTATGAGTTGGTTCCTGAAGCTTACCGGCAAAAATTCAGGAATGCCAGGAAGAGGGAGAGTGAGACCCATGTGGAGTTTGCCAGAGTGAAAGAAAACATGTTTGATAGGTGGTGTGAGTCAAAAGGAGTCGGGAAAGACTTCGAAGCATTGCGTGACTTGATCCTGGTGGAGGAATTTCAACAGTGTGTCCACGAGGACATCAAAGTGTACCTGCAGGAAAAGAAAGTACCAAAGTTGTGGGACGCAGCCACCATGGCAGATGATTATGCCTTAACACACCGGATAGGGGTCCACAAACCTAACTCCTCGCCTAGACTTCAGCAGGGGAGTTATGGAACACCCGGTGTGGAGAACGACAATACATGGCGGCGGCCTCGAGAGGATTATGGGGACAACTCTGACACCCCAACTGTTCGAAATCAGGGGGCTACGGGCCCAAGACAAACTTATTTCCCGGGGAGCCCGAGGCAGACCACGAGTTTTTCCTCCGGGCCTACTTGCGCCTTTTGCAAAAAACCTGGACACTTGATGTCCAGTTGTTACCTCATGAAAAGGGACAACCCAGAGCGGAGTCCGACTAGTACAACTCCGAATGCGATGGCAAACGTAAGAAATCGCCCACAGAAGAGTTACCAACCATTTATTTATGAGGGGTTTGTCTCACTAGAGGGAGACTTGACTAACCCAAGACCGGTTAGGGTATTGAGGTACACAGGAGCCAATCAATCCTTAATGCTTGAAGGCATTTTGACATTGTCAAAGAGTACAGCAACTGGTGATAGTGTTCGGTTACAAGGGATCGGTGGCTGTGTTAGTGCCCCACTTCATGTCATCCATTTGGAATCCGAATTGGTGTCAGGACCGGTCACCGTCGGTTTACAAGCCACGCTTCCTGTAGAGGGAGTATCTGTGGTTATCGGGAATGATTTGGCCGGGGGTCAGGTTTATGGTAACCCGAGGGTTGGTAAAGAGCCCAGCAGGGAAAATAACACCACACCAGCTCGGGAGGGTGACAAAAGTACCAAGTTATTTGTAGGGGGACTGAACTTCAAAACAAAGGAAGAAGTTCTGACCTCTGTCTTCAACAGATATGGGCCGCTGGTGGAAGTGCGGTTGGTAAAAGACAGGGAAACGCAACGGTCAAGAGAGTTCGGCTTTGTCACGTTTGCAAGCGCTAAAGACGCCAGAGAGGCAGAGAAGAATTGGAATGGTAAGGATTTGGAGGGTCGGACCATAACAGTAGGGAAGGCATTTCGTAGGCGTCGAGAGGTCTACAGAAGAGGACCACTTGGCGGTAGTTTTGGTGTTGGCAGCAGCCGATATTACTATGGAGGCTCCCAGAGTTACGGCATCCCCCGAAAGAATGATTGTCAGAGCACTGGCCAAGACGGAGACCGCCAGTCAGGTGACTACTGGGGCAAGTGGTCCCACCGTAACTGTTAGGAGTCCGGAGAAGTTGAAGCACTATATACGGCGGAGCCGCCGAGCCTGGGCTCCTACACGGACTAACCGTGAACGCTACGTTCTTAAAGGCGTCCAGGTAGTGAACTTTCCTGCACGGACTAACCGTGAACTCCACGTTCTTAAAGGCGTCCATGTAATACACTTTCCTCCCCGGACTAACCGTGAACTGCACATTCCTTAAGGCGTCCATGTAGTGTATACTCAGCTTGGCCTCCCGAAAAAGTGCTATCGAGTTGTTTAACTTTGGGGTTTTGGTCACCACCCCTAAACCGGCATTCAAGAGAAACTAGAAGTGTGACGCTTGGTCCAGAGTGAATTACCTTTGGAATCTCTGGGGGTTTTGTGAAATATTGTTGCTTTGTTTTTTGAGATGTGATAATTGTGTCCGGGGGAACTGATGATTTGGGGTGTGAGTTAGCTTGTTTGTTTATCAAATTTGGCCTGCAAAGAAAGTTTTCGCTGGGTTCAAACTTTCTTTCTTGAAGGGGGGGAGTGTTATGGATTCCGGCTTTATGTGAATTACTATTCAGGTCATTGCTTATTAATGTTTATTCTATTAAAGGTTGTTGTGGTTAAATGGTTAGAGGCGCTCCTGATAACAGGAGACCGGAAACGGGATGGTGAACCGGAAGAAAAAAAGAGACAAGGTCGAGAGAGAAGCGGCCATCTTGATCCTCGCCCAGCTCCGACACGAGCGGCGTCGATATTGATCAGCGTTGGGAACGCTGAGTTTGAAAAGCCCATCTGGCAAGAGGAGTTACCTGCGCGGGGTAATTACCGGTTACGCGTCAAGTTGCTGGGGGTTCCTGCACGAAACCAAGTGTCCGGCACCGTTCACCTAATCGTCTACAAGGACGCGTACGGCAGGCGCCTGGGGCCTCGCGCGCTTTGCGAGCCCCGGAGCCACGATCACGAGCACCGACCTCGGTGGGCTGCCGAGGAGGTGTCCCCCAGCAGCAGCCGTTCCCGGTACGGGACGTGCATGGTTGAAGCACGTCAGGAAGGGTCCGTTCAACCGCCCACGTGCGGAGATCGAACTACAGGGGCCCCGAGACATTGTGAGAGACATTGACCATGGAGGGAGCCGTGAGTGGGGCTCAAGGGAGGAATATATAAGATGGCCATCTTAGAGATATTGTTGATGAGTCTACATCTTAGTAATATTGTTGATTGAGGGTTGATTGTTGCTGATTGATTGGGAATATATCATCCATTAATCCGGATCCTTGGTGTGGGGGTTTCTTATTGACTTGAATTGTTGGGTCTTTCATATTGATTGCGTTACGAAAGCGTATAAATCATATATCTTTCTGGCGGGGTTCCTCCCACGGTCCGGGGGTCACCAAGACCAGGTAGTTACCGGGAGGACCACGTAACGGAAACAAAATCATTCACAACAACAACAACCAAAGAAAAACTTGACGAGCCCCAACCCCGCCCGTCAATGTGATGAACATCCACTGTGATTTTCATCTTCAATTCACCAACAAATTGATATTATTGAGGATCTTTCACTGACCTTGAACCAAAAAGATGATGAAATACTTCCTCCAGATGTGGTCCACAGAGCCCAATCAGGAAGAGACTGTTGTGAGGGTGTTTCTTTTTGAAGAAAAATAATCTTCATATGCACAGCAAGGTAAATTGATATTTCTTGTTGAACTTCTTGATATTCATTCATGTTAAGATTGGTGAAATTCTTCAGGAGTAGAATGGATGGCCAAACATTGTGATGGACGATTTCCATTCAAAATAATGTCAAGAAACTGTTCAAAGCAACTCAACGTGGAGAACAAGTAAATGCTGAGGTTTTTGCAAATGTCAGCCTCATATTCATAGTAATATCATAAAACTCTTCTTTCAATTTCAAATTAACTTCCAAAAACAGGATATTGAGTAATGACTGAAAATGAGACACCGCATTATTTCAAAATCAAAGCATCATCAAATCAACTTCAACAGAAACCCACAATAAAACCAATATACCGCTGCGCAAGCATCCAAGATAAACAGCAACTCATCAGTTTAAAACAAATATAATCATCAAAATAATAAATCAGAAATAAGGACGTCCATGTTAAATATCAAATTTAAAATCTATTTTGATGAAAAAAATATAAATAAAATTCGCTAACACAAAAAAATAGAGAAACACCCAAAGTAAAGTGAAAATATAACCTTAAATAACACCAAATAATAACCCCATCATATTTTTGCTCACCATTTTGGATAAACACATTTAAATCAGTTCAAAAAGAACTAGAATCATGAAAATATCAAATAAAAACACCTCAAAATACATTCTCTTGTGACTATAATGTATATCTCTTCTTAGAAATATCAAAATTCAACCAAACACAAAAGTTTGAAAAACATATCAGGTGATTTCCTCCAACAAAAATAGAGGAATAATATGTCATGTGGTGAGAAAGATACAGTTTCTGATATAATATAGCCGTGATTGAACGATAAAAAACAGGGAAACACAAAAAAGGAAACTTGAATAAATGAATGAATGATCGTTTTAAGGCCATTTTCCCCGCTAGAGCAGAGGTTAGCCTTGCGGGCCCCATGACAATCATGGTTCCCTGTTTGAGGCAATGTTTTTACGGCCGGATGCCCTTCCTGGCACCAACCCTTAGTCGCCTCTTACGATGCGCACGGATACGGGTACCTATTCTAACCGGGGTACACACCGGGATCATTCATCCCAGCAAGCAGGTACTCAATTTGCCGACCTCGGAAGGATGACAGGCTGAGTCAACCCCCCTTGTGTTAATTTAGCGATCTACAGGGATTCGAACCCAGGATCCTCGGATCCCAAGCCGGCACCCTAACAGCTAAGCCAACACCAGGCTTAAAAAAAAAGGAAACTTGCTTCGACAATAAAGAGATAGAAATTGTATATCCGGTTCAGTAAAAAGCATTCAGGGAAATAAATCATTCACAACAACAACAACCAAAGAAAAACTTGACGAGCCCCAACCCCGCCTGTCAATGTGATGAACATCCACTGTGATTTTCATCTTCAATTCACCAACAAATTGATATTATTGAGGATCTTTCACTGACCTTGAACCAAAAAGAGGATGAAATACTTAGTCCAGATGTGGTCAACAGAGCCCAACCAGGAAGAGACTGTTGTGAGGATGTTTCTTTTTGAAGAAAAATAATCTTCATATGCACAGCAAGGTAAACTGAAAATTTCTCATTGAGCTTCTTGATATTCATTCATGTTAAGATTGGTGAAATTCTTCAGGAGTAGAATTGATGGCCAAACAGTGTGATGGACGATTTCCATTCAAAATAATGTTAAGAAACTGTTCGAAGTAACTCAACGTGGAGAACAAGTAAATGCTGAGGTTTTTGCAAATGTCAGCCTCATATTCATAGTAATATCATAAAACTCTTCTTTCAATGTCAAATTAACTTCCAAAACAGGATATTGAGTAATGACTGAAAATGAGACACCGCATTATTTTAAAATCAAAGCATCATCAAATCAACTTCAACAGAAACCCACAATAAAACCAATAGACCGCTGCTCAAGCATCCAAGTTAAACACCAACTCATCAGTTTAATACAAATATAATCATCAAAATAATAAATCAGAAATAAGGACGTCCATGTTAAATATCAAATTTAAAATCTATTTTGATGAAAAAAAATATAAATAAAATTCCCGAACACAAAAAACAGAGAAACACCCAAAGTAAAGTGAAAATATAACCTTAAATAACACCAAATAATAAGTCCATCATATTTTTGCTCACCATTTTGAATAAACACATTTACATCAGTTCAAAAAGAACGAGAATCATGAAAATATTGTTACGGATCTCAGAGACAGCACTCCCCTTAGCAAGGGGGAGGGGGAGTTAATCCCCTTGGCCTGTTAAGCTGGCCGTATCTGGTCCTGGTACTTATAACGCTCTTTTGCAGGGTGAAATTGGTCAGGGTTATTGGTCAAGGTGTTCTCCCGAATACCTTTACCAATCCCTCCGCAAAACAGGGAGACAAGTATCGCTCGAACCACGGACAAGATGGTATTTGCCGAGCGGTTTAGCAATCCGCAGCTCGAGCCATTAACAAAGGACTAAACCCGACTATTGCGGTTGGCCGAATCGTGCCACAGGTACTCAATCGAAAGAAGGGACTAAAGCGATCGGGGGAAAGAAGAAACCAAAGTAAGGAATACCAGACATTTATTAACTATTTACAAAACCAAAACCATAGAAGAGGAAACGAAAGTAATATACAGTGAAGAAGAAGAAGACACAGGGCAGTCTTAAATTATCAACGCCCCAGACAGACAAACAGACTCACACGAAAGGGGAATAGCAGGCAGGAATGACTGGACGAAGGAGAAGGTTCCAAGTGGGACAGCAGGGCTGGAAGGTTCGGGTAGAGGCGCAGCAAGGAAGTCCGCTCCATGTCCACGCTCCGGGCTGGAAGCGAACAGCCAGGGGCAGCTTCACGTATTCGGTTTCACACACGGTCGGACAATGTCAATTGGCTACTGTATTGTTGTCGCCGTCACGGACCCACTCTTCTGCCTCACGATCCAGCGGTATGCTCGCTTGGTACCTCCCTCATCTGCCGGATTACATCTCTCCCTTGAAGCAGTCCATCCCAGCCGCTTTTATTGTTCGTGTTGGAATCAAGCCGCCGGCTCTGATGACACGCCTACCGGTTGGCTCACCTCGGCGCTGGTTGGCCGGCAAAGGGCTCGCTGACTCCACCTCTGCCGATGCGTAGACGTGCCACACCTTGTTCTGGTGGCTCCGCCCCCTTCTTCCTCGGCTTGACCGCATGGCTCATGGCGGTTTGGGGACAACAACCGCATCAAGGCAAGGAGCAGCGAACGCTGCTGGCAAACGAAGTACTGGGGCCTATCTTATTTGATTAATGCAACGCAGATTCAACTATTGGGAACAGATCCTTAACTGAAACACATAATAATGAAATAACTATGGAGAGGTCCTATGGTTCGCTACGTGTTGTACATGGACTAACAAGGGTGCGATCTTTAACAAGCCAATTGATGGGGATATTTACAGGGGAACATTTATAAGGGAAACATTTACTAAAATTTACTAGTGAAGGTTCTAAAAACCATAACAATATCAAATAAAAACACCTCAAATCACATTCTCTTGTGACTATAATGTATATCTCTTCTTAGAAATATCAAAATTGAACACAACACCAAAGTTTGAAAAACATATCAAGTGATTTCCACCAACAAAAATAGAGGAATAATATCTCATGTGGTGAGCAAGATACAGTTGCTGCTAAAATATAGCCGTGATTGAACGATATAAAAACAGGGAAACACAAAAAAGGAAACTTGCTCTGACAATGAAGAGATCGAAATTGTATATCTGGTTCAGTGAAAAGCATTAAGGGAAATAAATCATTCACAACAACAACAACCAAAGAAAAACTTGATGAGCCCCAACCCCGCCCGTCAATGTGATGAACATCCACTGTGATTTTCATCTCCAGCTCACCAACAAAGGATATTATTGAAGATTTTTCACGAACCTTGGAACCAAAAAGAAGAGGAAATACTTCCTTCAGATGTGGTCAACAGAGCTCAACCATGAACAGAGGTTTGTCAGAGGTTTTGTCTTTGAAAAATAATCTTCATATGCACAGCAAGGAAAACTGCAAATTTGTCTTTTCACATCGTGATATTCATTCATGTTCAGATTGGTGAAATTCTTTAGGAGGAAATTGATGGCAGACACTATGTTGACGATTTCAATTAAAAATAATTACAAAAAACTGTTGAAAAGAACTAAACGTGGAGAACACGTAAATGCTGAGGTTTTTGCAAATGTCAGCCTCATTTTCATAGTAACATCACAAAACTCTTCTTTCAAATTCAAATTGACTTCCAAAACAGGATATTGAGTGATGATTGAAAATGAGACACCACATTATTTCAAAATAAAAGCATCATCAAATCAACTTCAACAGAAACCCACAATAAAACCAATATACCGCTGCTCAAGCATCCAAGTTAAACACTTTCTCATCAGTTAAAAACAAATACAATCCTCAAAATAATGAATCAGAAATAAGGACGTCCATGTTAAATATCAAATAAATTCTGATGGAAAAAAATTTCCATCACAAAAAACAGAGTATTGAGCAGTAATTTGGAATACAACATTGCGTTGATTGACACCCAAAGTAAAGTGAAAGTATAAACTTAGATTCCACCAAATAATGACCCCATGATTATTTTGCTCACCATTTTGGATAAACACATTTACATCAGATGAAAAATAAATAGAATCATAAAAATATCAATTAAAAACACCTCAAAATACATTCACTTGTGACTATAATGTGTATCTCTTCTTAGAAATATCAAAATTCAACACAACACGAAAGTTTGAAAAACATATCAGGTGATTTCCACCAACAAAAATAGAGGAATAATATCTCATGTGGTGAGCAAGACGCAGTTTCTGATAAAATATAGCCGTGATTGAACAATAAAAAACAGGGAAACACAAAAAAGGAAACTTGCTTCGACAATAAAGAGATAGAAATTGTATATCCGGTTCAGCAAAAAGCATTAAGGGAAATAAATTATTCACAACAACAACAACCAAGGAAAAACTTGACGAGCCCCAACCCCGCCCGTTTTTCACTGTGATCCACTGTGATTTTCATCTTCAATTCACCAACAAATTGATATTATTGAGGATTTTTCACTGACCTTGAACCAAAAAGATGATGAAATACTTAGTCCAGATGTGGTCAACAGAGCCCAACCAGGAAGAGACTGTTGTGAGGATGTTTCTTTTTGAAGAAAAATAATCTTCATATGCACAGCAAGGTAAACTGAAAATTTCTCATTGAGCTTCTTGATATTCATTCATGTTAAGATTGGTGAAATTCTTCAGGAGTAGAATTGATGGCTGAACAGTGTGATGGACGATTTCCATTCAAAATAATGTTAAGAAACTGTTCGAAGTAACTCAACGTGGAGAACAAGTAAATGCTGAAGTTTTTGCAAATGTCAGCCTCATATTCATAGTAATATCATAAAACTCTTCTTTCAATGTCAAATTAACTTCCAAAACAGGATATTGAGTAATGACTGAAAATGAGACACCGCATTATTTCAAAATCAAAGCATCATCAAATCAACTTCAACAGAAACCCACAATAAAACCAATAGACCGCTGCTCAAGCATCCAAGTTAAACACCAACTCATCAGTTTAATACAAATATAATCATCAAAAGAATAAATCAGAAATAAGGACGTCCATGTTAAATATCAAATTAAAAATCTATTTTGATGAAAAAAAATATAAATAAAATTCCCGAACACAAAAAACAGAGAAACACCCAAAGTAAAGTGAAAATATAACCTTAAATAACACCAAATAATAAATCCATCATATTTTTGCTCACCATTTTGAATAAACACATTTACATCAGTTCAAAAAGAACGAGAATCATGAAAATATTGTTACGGATCTCAGAGACAGCACTCCCCTTAGCAAGGGGGAGGGGGAGTTAATCCCCTTGGCCTGTTAAGCTGGCCGTATCTGGTCCTGGTACTCATAACGCTCTTTTGCAGGGTGAAATTGGTCAGGGTTATTGGTCAAGGTGTTCTCCCGAATACCTTTACCAATCCCTCCACAAAACAGGGAGACAAGTACCGCTCGAACCACGGACAAGATGGTATTTGCCGAGCGGTTTAGCAATCCGCAGCTCGAGCCATTAACAAAGGACTAAACCCGACTATTGCGGTTGGCCGAATCGTGCCACAGGTACTCAATCGAATGAAGGGACAAAAGCGATTGGAGGAAAGAAGAAACCAAAGTAAGGAATACCAGACATTTATTAACTATTTACAAAACCAAAACCAAAGAAGAGTAAACGAAAGTAATATACAGTGAAGAAGAAGAAGACACAGGACAGGCTTAAGCAGTCTTATATAATTATCAACGCCCCAGACAGACAAACAGACTCACATGAAAGGGGAATAGCAGGCAGGAATGACTGGACGAAGGAGAAGGGTCCAAGTGGGACAGCAGGGCTGGAAGGTTCGGGTAGAGGCACAGCAAGGAGGTCCGCTCCATGTCCACGCTCCGGGCTGGAAGCGAACAGCCAGGGGCAGCTTCACGTATTCGGTTTCACACACGGTCGGACAATGTCAATTGGCTACTGTATTGTTGTCGCCGTCACGGACCCACTCTTCTGCCTCACGATCCAGCGGTATGCTCGCTTGGTACCTCCCTCATCTGCCGGATTACGTCTTTCCCTTGAAGCAGTCCATCCCAGCCGCTTTTATTGTTCGTGTTGGAATCAAGCCGCCTGCTCTGATGACACGCCTACCGGTTGGCTCACCTCGGCGCTGGTTGGCCGGCAAAGGGCTCGCTGACTCCACCTCTGCCGATGCGTCGACGTGCCACACTTTGTTCTGGTGGCTCCTCCCCCTTCTTCCTCGGCTTGACCGCATGGCTCATGGCGGTTTGGGGACAACAACCGCATCAAGGCAAGGAGCAGCGAACGCTGCTGGCAAACGAAGTACTGGGGCCTATCTTATTTGATTAATGCAACGCAGATTCAACTATTGGGAACAGATCCTTAACTGAAACACATAATAATGAAATAACTATGGAGAGGTCCTATGGTTCGCTACGTGTTGTACATGGACTAACAAGGGTGCGATCTTTAACAAGCCAATTGATGGGGATATTTACAGGGGAACATTTATAAGGGAAACATTTACTAAAATTTACTAGTGAAGGTTCTAAAAACCATAACAATATCAAATAAAAACACCTCAAATCACATTCTCTTGTGACTATAATGTATATCTCTTCTTAGAAATATCAAAATTGAACACAACACCAAAGTTTGAAAAACATATCAGGTGATTTCCACCAACAAAAATAGAGGAATAATATCTCATGTGGTGAGCAAGATACAGTTGCTGCTAAAATATAGCCGTGATTGAACGATATAAAAACAGGGAAACACAAAAAAGGAAACTTGCTCTGACAATGAAGAGATCGAAATTGTATATCTGGTTCAGTGAAAAGCATTAAGGGAAATAAATCATTCACAACAACAACAACCAAAGAAAAACTTGATGAGCCCCAACCCCGCCCGTCAATGTGATGAACATCCACTGTGATTTTCATCTCCAGCTCACCAACAAAGGATATTATTGAAGATTTTTCACGAACCTTGGAACCAAAAAGAAGAGGAAATACTTCCTTCAGATGTGGTCAACAGAGCTCAACCATGAACAGAGGTTTGTCAGAGGTTTTGTCTTTGAAAAATAATCTTCATATGCACAGCAAGGAAAACTGCAAATTTGTCTTTTCACATCGTGATATTCATTCATGTTCAGATTGGTGAAATTCTTTAGGAGGAAATTGATGGCAGACACTATGTTGACGATTTCAATTAAAAATAATTACAAAAAACTGTTGAAAAGAACTAAACGTGGAGAACACGTAAATGCTGAGGTTTTTGCAAATGTCAGCCTCATTTTCATAGTAACATCACAAAACTCTTCTTTCAAATTCAAATTGACTTCCAAAACAGGATATTGAGTGATGATTGAAAATGAGACACCACATTATTTCAAAATAAAAGCATCATCAAATCAACTTCAACAGAAACCCACAATAAAACCAATATACCGCTGCTCAAGCATCCAAGTTAAACACTTTCTCATCAGTTAAAAACAAATACAATCCTCAAAATAATGAATCAGAAATAAGGACGTCCATGTTAAATATCAAATAAATTCTGATGGAAAAAAATTTCCATCACAAAAAACAGAGTATTGAGCAGTAATTTGGAATACAACATTGCGTTGATTGACACCCAAAGTAAAGTGAAAGTATAAACTTAGATTCCACCAAATAATGACCCCATGATTATTTTGCTCACCATTTTGGATAAACACATTTACATCAGATGAAAAATAAATAGAATCATAAAAATATCAATTAAAAACACCTCAAAATACATTCACTTGTGACTATAATGTGTATCTCTTCTTAGAAATATCAAAATTCAACACAACACGAAAGTTTGAAAAACATATCAGGTGATTTCCACCAACAAAAATAGAGGAATAATATCTCATGTGGTGAGCAAGACGCAGTTTCTGATAAAATATAGCCGTGATTGAACGATAAAAAACAGGGAAACACAAAAAAGGAAACTTGCTTCGACAATAAAGAGATAGAAATTGTATATCCGGTTCAGCAAAAAGCATTAAGGGAAATAAATTATTCACAACAACAACAACCAAGGAAAAACTTGACGAGCCCCAACCCCGCCCGTCAATGTGATGAACATCCACTGTGATTTTCATCTTCAATTCACCAACAAATTGATATTATTGAGGATCTTTCACTGACCTTGAACCAAAAAGATGATGAAATACTTAGTCCAGATGTGGTCAACAGAGCCCAACCAGGAAGAGACTGTTGTGAGGATGTTTCTTTTTGAAGAAAAATAATCTTCATATGCACAGCAAGGTAAACTGAAAATTTCTCATTGAGCTTCTTGATATTCATTCATGTTAAGATTGGTGAAATTCTTCAGGAGTAGAATTGATGGCCAAACAGTGTGATGGACGATTTCCATTCAAAATAATGTTAAGAAACTGTTCGAAGTAACTCAACGTGGAGAACAAGTAAATGCTGAAGTTTTTGCAAATGTCAGCCTCATATTCATAGTAATATCATAAAACTCTTCTTTCAATGTCAAATTAACTTCCAAAACAGGATATTGAGTAATGACTGAAAATGAGACACCGCATTATTTCAAAATCAAAGCATCATCAAATCAACTTCAACAGAAACCCACAATAAAACCAATAGACCGCTGCTCAAGCATCCAAGTTAAACACCAACTCATCAGTTTAATACAAATATAATCATCAAAAGAATAAATCAGAAATAAGGACGTCCATGTTAAATATCAAATTAAAAATCTATTTTGATGAAAAAAAATATAAATAAAATTCCCGAACACAAAAAACAGAGAAACACCCAAAGTAAAGTGAAAATATAACCTTAAATAACACCAAATAATAAATCCATCATATTTTTGCTCACCATTTTGAATAAACACATTTACATCAGTTCAAAAAGAACGAGAATCATGAAAATATTGTTACGGATCTCAGAGACAGCACTCCCCTTAGCAAGGGGGAGGGGGAGTTAATCCCCTTGGCCTGTTAAGCTGGCCGTATCTGGTCCTGGTACTCATAACGCTCTTTTGCAGGGTGAAATTGGTCAGGGTTATTGGTCAAGGTGTTCTCCCGAATACCTTTACCAATCCCTCCACAAAACAGGGAGACAAGTACCGCTCGAACCACGGACAAGATGGTATTTGCCGAGCGGTTTAGCAATCCGCAGCTCGAGCCATTAACAAAGGACTAAACCCGACTATTGCGGTTGGCCGAATCGTGCCACAGGTACTCAATCGAAAGAAGGGACAAAAGCGATTGGAGGAAAGAAGAAACCAAAGTAAGGAATACCAGACATTTATTAACTATTTACAAAACCAAAACCAAAGAAGAGTAAACGAAAGTAATATACAGTGAAGAAGAAGAAGACACAGGACAGGCTTAAGCAGTCTTATATAATTATCAACGCCCCAGACAGACAAACAGACTCACATGAAAGGGGAATAGCAGGCAGGAATGACTGGACGAAGGAGAAGGGTCCAAGTGGGACAGCAGGGCTGGAAGGTTCGGGTAGAGGCACAGCAAGGAGGTCCGCTCCATGTCCACGCTCCGGGCTGGAAGCGAACAGCCAGGGGCAGCTTCACGTATTCGGTTTCACACACGGTCGGACAATGTCAATTGGCTACTGTATTGTTGTCGCCGTCACGGACCCACTCTTCTGCCTCACGATCCAGCGGTATGCTCGCTTGGTACCTCCCTCATCTGCCGGATTACGTCTTTCCCTTGAAGCAGTCCATCCCAGCCGCTTTTATTGTTCGTGTTGGAATCAAGCCGCCTGCTCTGATGACACGCCTACCGGTTGGCTCACCTCGGCGCTGGTTGGCCGGCAAAGGGCTCGCTGACTCCACCTCTGCCGATGCGTCGACGTGCCACACTTTGTTCTGGTGGCTCCTCCCCCTTCTTCCTCGGCTTGACCGCATGGCTCATGGCAGTTTGGGGCCAACAACCGCATCAAGGCAAGGAGCAGCGAACGCTGCTGGCAAACGAAGTACTGGGGCCTATCTTATTTGATTAATGCAACGCAGATTCAACTATTGGGAACAGATCCTTAACTGAAACACATAATAATGAAATAACTATGGAGAGGTCCTATGGTTCGCTACGTGTTGTACATGGACTAACTAGGGTGCGATCTTTAACAAGCCAATTGATGGGGCTATTTACAGGGGAACATTTATAAGGGAAACATTTACTAAAATTTACTAGTGAAGGTTCTAAAAACCATAACAATATCTAATAAAAACACCTCAATTCAACGAGCTGGATTTAATGAGAGAACGGGGAGAGGTACCACCCTTGCTGATGGGGTCGACACCTAGCCAGAACACCTGGGATGTGGGCAGACATGTGAGGCTGGTTCCACCCTTCAGTGAAAAGGAAGTCACTAAATTTTTTCCACACTTTGAGAAAGTGGCTCGACAGTTAAACTGGCCGGAGGAGGCCTGGACCATTCTAGTGCAAAGTGTGCTGGTGGGTAAAGCTCAAGAGATTTATTC
Source organism: Myxine glutinosa (assembly GCF_964187855.1). Taxonomy (NCBI): domain Eukaryota; kingdom Metazoa; phylum Chordata; class Myxini; order Myxiniformes; family Myxinidae; genus Myxine; species Myxine glutinosa. The sequence goes on from NW_027616352.1 coordinate 780,638, forward strand.
GGCGCTACCAATGGACCAATGTGCAGATTATGAGGTTTTGAAGAAGCACATCCTCAAAGCCTATGAGTTGGTTCCGGAAGCTTACCGGCAAAAATTCAGGAATGCCAGGAAGAGGGAGAGTGAAACCCATGTGGAGTTTGCCAGAGTGAAGGAAAACATGTTTGATCGGTGGTGTGAGTCAAAAGGAGTCGGGAAAGACTTTGAAACATTGCGTGACTTGATCCTGGTGGAGGAATTTCAACAGTGTGTCCACGAGGACATCAAAGTGTACCTGCAGGAAAAGAAAGTACCAAAGTTGTGGGACGCAGCCACCATGGCAGATGATTATGCCTTAACACACCGGATAGGGGTCCACACACCTAGCTCCTCGCCTAGACTTCAGCAGGGGAGTTATGGAACACCCGGTGCGGAGAACGACAATACATGGCGGCGGCCTCGAGAGGATTATGGGGACAACGCGGATACCCCACCTGTTCGAAATCAGAGGGCTACGGGCCCAAGACAAACTTATTTTTCGGGGGGCCCGAGGCAGACCACGAGTTTTTCCTCCGGGCCTACTTGCGCTTTTTGCAAGAAACCTGGACACTTGATGTCCAGTTGTTACCTCATGAAAAGGGAAGACCCAGAGCGGAGTCCGACTATTACCACTCCGAATGCGATGGCAAGCGTAAGAAATCGCCCATAGAAGAGTTACCAACCATTTATTTATGAGGGGTTGGTCTCACTCAAGGGAGACTTGACTAACCCAAGACCGGTTAGGGTTTTGAGGGACACAGGAGCCCATCAATCCTTAATGCTTGAAGGCATTTTGCCATTGTCAAAGAGTACCGCAACTGGTGATAGTGTTCGGTTACAAGGGATCGGTGGCTGTGTTAGGGCCCCACTTCATGTCATCCATTTGGAATTCCGATTTGGTGTCAGGACCGGTCACCCTCGGTTTACAAGCCACGCTTCCTGTAGAGGGAGTATCTGTGATTATCGGGAATGATTTGGCCGGGGGGCAAATTTATGGTAACCCGAGGGTGGGTAAAGAGCCCCGCAGGGGAAATAACACCACCCCCGCTCGGGATGGCGACAAAAGTTCCAAGTTATTTGTAGGGGGACTGAACTTCAACACAGAGGAAGAAGTTCTGACCTCTGTCTTCAACAGATATGGGCCACTGCTGGAAGTGCGGGTGGTAAAAGACAGGGAAACGCAACGGTCAAGAGGGTTCGGCTTTGTCACGTTTGCAAGCACAAGAGACGCCAGAGAGGCAGAGAAGAATTGGAATGGTAAGGATTTGGAGGGTCGGACCATAACAGTAGGGAAGGCATTTCGTAGGCGTCGAGAGGTCTACAGAAGAGGACAACTTGGCAGTAGTTTTGGGGTTGGCAGCAGCCGATATTACTATGGAGGCTCCCAGAGTTAGAGCACCTCCCGAAAGAATGAACGTCAGAGCACTGGCCGAGAAGGAGACCGCCAGTCAGGTAACGGCTGGGACCAGGGGTCCCACCGTAACTGTTAGGAGTCTGGAGAAGTTGAAGCACTATATACGGGGGAGCCGCCAAGCCGGGGCTCCTACACAGACTAACCGTGAACGCCACGTTCTTAAAGGCGTCCAGGTAGTGAACTTTCCTCCCCGGACTAACCGTGAACTCCACATTCCTTAAGGCGTCCATTTAGGGAATACTCAGCTGGGCCTCCCGAAAAAGTGCTATCGAGAGGTTTAAATTTGGGGGCTTTGGTCACCCCCTCTTAACCGTCATTCAAGAGAAACTAGAAATGGTTGACGCTTGGTCCAGAGGGAATTAATCTATGGGATTGTGTAAAATTTTGTTGCTTTATTTTTAAGTGATAACTGTGCCTGGGGGGAACTGATGATTTGGGGGGGGGGGGGGGGGTGAGTTATCTGGTTTGTTTATCCAAGTTGGCCGGCAAAGAAACTTCTCGCTGGGTTCAAACTTTCTTTCTTGAAGGGGGGGGGAGTGTTACGGATTTATGTGAATTACTATTCAGGTCTTTGCTTATTAATGTGTAGTCGATTAAAGGTTGTTGTGATTAAAGGGTCAGGAGCCCTTCTGGGAAAAAGGAGACCGGAAACGGAAGAAAAAAAGACACGAGGTCCGGGAGAAGCGGCGATCTTCCTCTTCCTCGCCGAGCTCCGACGCGAGCGGTATCGATATTGAGCAACGTAACAGAATCGGCGTTTGAAAGCCCGACTGGCGAAAGGAGTTACCTGCGCGGGGTAATTACCCCTTTACACGTCAAGTTGCCGTGGGTTCGTGCACGGAACCAAGCGTCCGGCACAGTTCGCCTCACCGTCTACAAGGACGCGTACGGGTCGCACCTGGGCCTCGCGCACTGGGCAAGCCGCACGTTGCTTTGCCCGCTTTGCTTGGCAAGGAGGTGTGCGCTGCAGCCATGTTCCCGGTACGCGACGTGTACGTTGGGGGAGCACGTCAGCCAGGGGTTCGTTCAACCGCCCGTGTGTGGAGAAGCTGAACTCCACCTTGGTCTGGAGGGGCCCAGAGACATTGTGAGGGACAGTGACCACAAGGGGTCGTGAGTGGGGAAAAGGGGGAACATATATAAGATGGCCATCTTAGTAATATTGGATTGATTGTTGATGGTTGTTGATTGCTTGGGGAATATATTATTGATTACTCCGGATCCTTGGTGTGGGGTTTCTTATTGACTGGAATTCATATTGATTGCGTTACGAAAGCGTATAAATCATATATCTTTCTGGCGGAGTTCCTCTCACGGTCCGGGGGTCACCGAGACCAGGTAGTCACCGGGAGGACCACGTAATAACAACAACAACCAAAGAAAAACTTGGCGAGCCCCAACCCCGCCCGTCAATGTGATGAACATCCACTGTGATTTTCATCTCCAGCTCACCAACAAAGGATATTATTGAAGATTTTTCACGAACCTTGAACCAAAAAGAAGAGGAAATACTTCCTTCAGATGTGGTCAACAGAGCCCAACCATGAACAGAGGTTTGTCAGAGGTTTTGTCTCTGAAAAAGAATCTTCATATGCACAGCAAGGAAAACTGCTAATTTGTATTTACACATCGTGATATTCATTCATGTTCAGATTGGTGAAATTCTTCAGGAGGAAATTGATGGCAGACACTGGTGACGATTTCAATTAAAAATAATTACAAAAAACTGTTGAAAAGAACTAAACGTGGAGAACACGTAATTGCTAAGGTTTTTGCAAATGTCAGCCTCATATTCATATTAACATCACAAAACTCTTCTTTCAAATTCAAATCGACTTCCAAAAACAGGATATTGAGTCATGATTGAAAATGAAACACCGCATTATTTCAAAATCAAAGCATCATCAAATCAACTTCAACACAAACCCACAATAAAACCATTATACCGCTGCTCAAGCATTCAAGTTAAACACTTTCGCATCAGTTAAAAACAAATACAATCGTCAAAACAATGAAACAGAAATAAGGACGTTCATGTTAAATTTCAAATACATTTTGATGGAAAAAAAATTCCGTAACAAAAAACAGAGTATTGAGCAGTAATTTGAAATATCACATTGCATTCATTGACACCCAAAGTAAAGTGAAAGTATAAACTTAGATTACACCAAATAATGACCCCATGATTATTTTGCGCACATTTTGGATGAACACATTTACATCAGATGAAAAATAAATAGAATCATGAAAATATCAAATAAAAACACCTCAAAATACATTCTCTTGTGACTATAATGTGTATCGCTTCTTAGAAATATCAAAATTCAACACAACACCAAAGTTTGAAAAACATATCAGGTGATTTCCACCAACAAAAATAGAGGAATAATATCTCATGTGGTGAGCAAGATACAGTTTCTGATAAAATATAGCCGTGATTGAACGATATAAAAACAGGGAAACACAAAAAAGGGAAACTTGAATGAATGAATGAATGATCGTTTTAAGGCCATTTTCCCCGCTAGAGCAGGGGTTAGCCTTGCGGGCCCCATGACAATCATGGTTCCCTGTTTGAGGCAATGTTTTTATGGCCGGATGCCCTGTCTGGCCCCAACCCTTAGTCGCCTATTACGATGCGCAGGGATACGGCGTACCTATTCTAACCGGGGTACACACCGGGATCATTCATCCCAGCAAGCTGGTACACAATTTGCCGACCTCGGAAGGATGACAGGCTGAGTCAACCCCCCTGGTGTTAATTTAGCGATCGTCCGGGATTCGAACCCAGGATCCTCGGATCCCAAGCCGGCACCCTAACCGCTAACCCAACACCAAGCTAAAAAAAAGGAAACTTGCTCAGACAATAAAGAGATAGAAATTGTATATCCGGTTCAGTGAAAAGCATTGAGGGAAATAAATCATTCACAACAACAACAACCAAAGAAAAACTTGACGAGCCCCAACCCCACCTGTCAATGTGATGAACATCCAATGTGATTTTCATCTTCAATTCACCAACAAAGGATATTATTGAGGATCTTTCACTGACCTTGAACCAAAAAGATGATGAAATACTTCGTCCAGATGTGGTCAACGGAACCCAATCAGGAAGAGACTGTTGTGATGGTGTTTGTTTTTGAAAAAAAATAATCTTCATATGCACAGCAAGGTAAACTGAAAATTTCTCATTGAGCTTCTTGATATTCATTCATGTTAAGATTGGTGAAATTCTTCAGGAGTAGAATTGATGGCTGAACAGTGTGATGGACGATTTCCATTCAAAATAATGTTAAGAAACTGTTCAAAGTAACTCAATGTGGAGAACAAGTAAATGCTGAGGTTTTTGCAAATGTCAGCCTCATATTCATAGTAATGTCATAAAACTCTTCTTTCAATTTCAATTTAACTTCCAAAAACAGGATATTGAGTCATGACTGAAAATGAGACACCGCATTATTTCAAAATCAAAGCATCATCAAATCAAATTCAACAGAAACCCACAATAAAACCAATATAACGCTGCTCAAGCATCCAAGTTAAACACCAACTCATCAGTTTAAAACAAATATAATCATCAAAATAATAAATCAGAAATAAGGACGTCCAAGTTAAATATCAAATTTAAAATCTATTTTGATGAAAAAAAATATTAATAAAATTCCCAACCACAAAACACAGAGAAACACACAAAGTATAGTGAAAATATAACCTTAAATAACACCAAATAAGAACCCCATCATATTATTGCTCACCATTTTGGATAAACACATTTACATCAGTTCAAAAAGAACTAGAATCATGAAAATATCAAATAAAAAAACCTCAAAATACATTATCTTGTGACTATAATGTATATCTCTTCTAAGAAATATCAAAATTCAACACAACACCAAAGTTTGAAAAACATATCAGGTGATTTCCACCAACAAAAATAGAGGAATAATATCTCATGTGGTGAGCAAGATACAGTTTCTGATAAAATATAGCCGTGATTGAACGATATAAAAACAGGGAAACACAAAAAAGGGAAACTTGAATGAATGAATGAATGATCGTTTTAAGGCCATTTTACCTGCGAGAGCAGGGGTTAGCCTTGTGGGCCCCATGACAATCATGGTTCCCTGTTTGAGGCAATGTTTTTATGGCCGGATGCCCTTCCTGGCCCCAACCCTTAGTCGCCTCTTACGATACGCAGGGATACGGCATACCTATTCTAACCGGGGTACACACCAGGACCATTCATCCCAGCAAGCTGGTACACAATTTGCCGACCTCGGAAGGATGACAGGCTGAGTCAACCCCCCTGGTGTTAATTTAGCGATCTTCCGGGATTCGAACCCAGGATCCTCGGATCCCGAGCCAGCACCCTAACCGCTAAGTGAACACCAAGCTTAAAAAAAAGGAAACTTGCTCAGACAATAAAGAGATAGAAATTGTATATCCGGTTCAGTGAAAAGCATTGAGGGAAATAAATCATTCACAACAACAACAACCAAAGAAAAACTTGACGAGCCCCAACCCCACCCGTCAATGTGATGAACATCCAATGTGATTTCCATCTTCAATTCACCAAAAAGGATATTATTGAGGATCTTTCACTGACCTTGAACCAAAAAGATGATGAAATAATTAGTCCAGATGTGGTCAACGGAGCCCAACCAGGAAGAGGCTGTTGTGAGGGTGTTTCTTTTTGAAGAAAAATAATCTTCATATGCACAGCAAGGTAAACTGAAAATTTCTCATTGAGCTTCTTGATATTCATTCATGTTAAGATTGGTGAAATTCTTCAGGAGTAGAATTGATGGCTGAACAGTGTGATGGACGATTTCCATTCAAAATAATGTTAAGAAACTGTTCAAAGTAACTCAATGTGGAGAACAAGTAAATGCTGAGGTTTTTGCAAATGTCAGCCTCATATTCATAGTAATATCATAAAACTCTTCTTTCAATTTCAAATTAACTTCCAAAAACAGGATATTGAGTAATGACTGAAAATGAGACACCGCATTATTTCAATATCAAAGCATCATCAAATCAACTTCAACAGAAACCCACAATGAAACCAATATACCGCTGCTCAAGCATCCAAGATAAACACCAACTCATCAGTTTAAAACAAATATAATCATCAAAATAATAAATCAGAAATAAGGACGTCCATGTTAAATATCAAATTTAAAATCTATTTTGATGAAAAAAGATATTAATAAAATTCGCTAACACAAAAAAATAGAGAAACACCCAAAGTAAAGTGAAAATATAACCTTAAATAACACCATATAATAGCCCCCATCATATTTTTGCTCTCCATTTTGGATAAACACATTTACATCAGTTCAAAAAGAACTAGAATCATGAAAATCTATATAATAATACCGTAAGGACTCGACTTTGTTATCCCTTTTACGCCGCACCCAGTGACCCGATGCCCACGGCACTAATGCATTTATGATCTACGAACTGCGCTCTTTGTTTATCACCTACAGCCATACTCGAAAAATCTGAATTAGCCGACGTTGGGACCCAAAATCATCCGATTAACGGCCGATACGACGCCATCTTACGACTCCATCGTATTGGCGTCTGCTGGGTGAAGGCGCAGCAAGCCGTCCACTGATTGGACAGTCGAAGGCGACAGTAAGCCGTCCACTGAGTGGACAATCCTGAGCATGCATTCCGCCATTTGTGCCGGTGTCGTCGATCGTGCTGTACGCTAACCTCATCAGGTGGGTTTACCATAATTTCTTCCATATACTGTGATTACAACGAAGTGAAACCGATCAGCAGCCCATCAGTATCATATAAAGCAATAAATACCAAGGCTTCAGCTTCTGAAAGCTTAAAACAAAGTGTACTTCGCCGAGTGACGAAACGTAGGCGTAGGCCTCGGCCCTACCTATCCAGTTGTTGTTTCCGTTGTGAAAGGGGGGAAAAAAACAAACATTTTGGCCTCAGACCTTTGAGAGTACGTCGTTCCGTGAACTTTTTGAACGGGCCTCGTATGCCATGCTTCGTCAACGTTGGGTTGTTTTTAAATGATTTGAAGGATTACCTTAAGCACCGTGAATAGAGCAGTTTATTGTTCCTCAAAGACTGGCTGCTACGTGCTAGCCAGTGTGTAAGTTGACTCAATATGATGGTAACTTTGCTATTTAGTCAGGTTCACTATGTTTTTTCGTTCAAAATTTTGGTAGATTAGCAAAACTATACATTTTTGGAATATTCAGAACATGAGGAATCCAAAAGTTAATGTTTAGATTTGCGTCGACACCTTTGCGAAAATGACACTCAGGACAGAGATGAAGATCTGTAAAAGCATATTCCTGAATGGTATAGACCTCGTAGATCCTGTGTATAGGACTTATAGTTCAATCTGATACTACCTATAACTTCCTATAACAACCTATAACTTCAAAGGACTTGCAATATCATGTATTATGTAATACAGTTATATCACAAATATAAAGACAATGGTTTTCAATTACCTTTGTTTGTTGCTTTTCTATAATCCTGAGCACTATTTTGAGGCCTTTATTGGATTCCTTGACCCAGAAAACATAGGATTAGCATATTTAATTAAGTCTCTAGGTTGACTAGAAGCCGAGATCGCGCAAAATATGTATTTTATGGCGGCCATTTTCAAAATCCAAAATGGCGGCCATGCAGGTGTCTGTGCAAATGCCAACATGGATTTTCAGATTGTACATGCTCTGAAGATTCCAAAAATGTACAGGTTTGCTAATCCCAAAATTTTGAAAGAAATTATATTTGTTAACATAGTGAACCTGACTATCTTCATCACTGTCCTGAGTGTCATTTTCGCAAAGGTGTCTACGCAAATGTAAACATTAATTTTTGGATTCCTCATGCTCTGAATATTCCAAAAATGTATAGTTTTGCTAATCTACCAAAATTATATTTGTTAACATAGTGAACCTGACTAATTCCTGCGTTGTCTCTGAATCAGCTGGCTGAGTCATATTGGCGTAGGGTAGGTCATGATCAGCCCCCCCCCCCCCTTCGTTTCACCAACTCCTGCATCTGCCACCGTTCATGATTATCAAAGTAGGCTTTACCCTGTTCACGATAAGGTAGAAATCAGAGTTGTATATGAAGAGATAAAAGGATGGCATTGACTTCGAGACGGTACGTGATATTTTTAAAAGTATATCGTAGCGTTGTCATTTAAGTAGATTGCAATAAATACGTTGTTCATATACGCACTCTTCATTCTCATCTTTCTTCCTAACTCTTACTCGGACAAGCAAATCCCCTATGCCATCCATAATGGTACACTCTATCCATACACCACATCCTCCCTTCCGTGGATGTTCCACGGGTTTCGGCTAGTATCAAATAAAAACACCTCAAAATACATTCTCTTGTGACTATAATGTATATCTCTTCTTAGAAATATCAAAATTCAACACTACACCAAAGTTTGAAAAACATATCAGGTGATTTCCACCAACAAAAATACAGGAATAATATCTCATGTGGTGAGCAAGATACATTTTCTGATAAAATATAGCCGTGATTGAACGATAAAAAACAGGGAAACACAAAAAAGGAAACTTGCTTCGACAATAAAGAGATAGAAATTGTGTATCCGGTTCAGTGAAAAGCATTAAGGGAAATAAATCATTCACAACAACAACAACCAAAGAAAAACTTGTCGAGCCCCAACCCCGCCCGTCAAAGTGATGAACATCCACTGTGATTTTCATCTCCAGCTCACCAACAAATTGATATTATTGAAGATTTTTCACGAACCTTGAACCAAAAAGATGATGAAATACTTCCTTCAGATGTGGTCAACAGAGCCCAACCATGAACAGAGGTTTGTCAGAGGTTTTGTCTCTGAAAAACAGTTTTCATATGCAGAGCAAGGAAAACTGCAAATTAGTCTTTTCACATCGTGATATTCATTCATGTTCAGATTGGTGAAATTCATCAGGAAGAAATTGATGGCAGACACCATGGTGACGATTTCAATTAAAAATAATTACAAAAAACTGTTGAAAATAACTAAACGTGGAGAACACGTAAATGCTGAGGTTTTTGCAAATGTCAGCTTCATATTCATAGTAACATCACAAAACTCTTCTTTCAAATTCAAATTGACTTCCAAAAACAGGATATTGAGTCATGATTGAAAATGAGACACCGCATTATTTCAAAATCAAAGCATCATCAAATCAACTTCAACAGGAAACCACAATAAAACCAATATACCGCTGCTCAAGCATACAAGTTAAACACTTTTGCATCAGTTAAAAACAAATACAATCGTCAAAATAATGAATCAGAAATAAGGACGTCCATGTTAAATATCAAATAAATTTTGATGGAAAAAAAATTCCGTTACAAAAAACAGAGTATTGAGAAGTAATTTGAAATATCACATTGCGTTGATTTACACCCAAAGCAAAGTGAACGTATAAACTTAGATTACACCAAATAATGACCCCATGATTATTTTGCTCACCATTTTGGATAAACACATTTACATCAGTTCAAAAAGAACTAGCATCATGAAAATATCAATTAAAAACACCTCAAAATACATTCTCTTGTGACTATAATGTACTAGCAGAGGTACCCGGCTTTGCACGGGAGTGGGAGGAGGAGGGGAGGGGGAAGAGGAGGGGAGGGGAACGGGGGGAGGGGGGAGGGGGAAGCGGGGGAGGAGGAGGGGAGGGGGAAGAGGAGGGGAGGGGAATGGGGGGGAGGGGGAAGGGGGGGGAGGGGGGGAGGGGAAGGGGGGAGGGAAGGGTGCGGGGGTGCCCAGGGGAAGAAGGGCCCCTCCCCTCCCCCTCCCCCCCCTTTCCCCTCCCCCTTCCCCCTCCCCCTCCCCCTTCCCCCTCCCCCTCCCCCCTCCCATCCCCTTCCCCCTCGTTCCCCTCCCCTTCTCTTCCCCCTCCCCTCCTCCTCCCCCTTCACACCAGGGGGGTTGACTCAGCCTGTCATCCCACCGAGGTCGGAAGTCGGAACTCATTGTCGTCAAATAAATGTAGCCTGTATGTTTCACTCTTTGTCACATGCCGTTGGTCCCATGTCAATCGGATGAAGTTGAAAAATTAACGTTACGAAGGTTCTCTGGGACGTACTGATTCCGAATAATGAAGTTGAAAAATTAACGTTCCGAAATACGCTAATTACGCTAACAGAAGCGCTGGAGGGAGCACTGCGCTCCCTCCCTTAGATTCCCTCCCTCTTCTGCTAGCGCTAATTACGCGTAACACACTAATTTTAAAACCCGAAGTTTTTTTAATTTTAAGGTGTGCTGTAGTCAGAAGCGCTAGAAGCGCTGCGCTCCCTCCCTTCGAATCCCTCTCTCTTCTGCAAGTGCTAATAATACGCTAATTTTAAAACCCGAAATTTTTTAAATGTTTATGTATCCGTGACATTCCTGGGACCATCCCGAGTCGAACAGTACTTTCCGCTCGCAAATCCGTCCACGGGTTCTCGAGATCTTAGAGATCATAGATAGAGGCCAACTCTACTTTATATATATAGATATCTCTTCTTAGAAATATCAAAATTCAACACAACACCAAAGTTTGAAAAACAAATCAGGTGATTTCCTCCAACAAAAATAGAGGAATAATATCTCATGTGGTGAGCAAGACGCAGTTTCTGATAAAATATAGCCGTGATTGAATGATAAAAAACAGGGAAACACAAAAAAGGAAACTTGCTTCGACAATAAAAAGATAGAAATTGTATATCCGGTTCAGTGAACAGCATGAAGGGAAATGTTACGGATTCCGGATTTATGTGAATTACTATTCAGGTCATTGCTTATGAATGTTGATTCTATTTAAGGTTGTTGTGGTTAAATGGTTAGAGGCGCTCCTGATAACAGGAGACCGGAAACGGGATGGTGAACCGGAAGAAAAAAAGAGACAAGGTCGAGAGAGAAGCGGCCATCTTGATCCTCGCCCAGCTCCGACACGAGCAGCGTCGATATTGATCAGCGTTGGGAACGCTGAGTTTGAAAAGCCCGTCTGGCGAGAGGAGTTACCTGCGCGGGGTAATTACCGGTTACGCGTCAAGTTGCTGGGGGTTCCTGCACGGAACCAAGCGTCTGGCACCGTTCACCTAATCGTCTACAAGGACGAGTACGGCAGGCGCCTGGGGCCTCGCGCGCTTTGCGAGCCCCGGAGCCACGATCACGAGCACCGACCTCGGTGGGCTGCCGAGGAGGTGTCCCCCAGCAGCAGCCGTTCCCGGTACGGGACGTGCACGGTTGAAGCACTTCAGGAAGGGTCCGTTCAACCGACCGCGTGCGGAGATCGAACTACAGGGGCCCCGAGACATTGTGAGAGACATTGACCATGGGGGGAGCCGTGAGTGGGGCTCAAGGGAGGAATATATAAGATGGCCATCTTAGAGCTATTGTTGATGAGTCTACATCTTAGTAATATTGTTGATTGAGGGTTGATTGTTGTTGATTGATTGGGAATATATTATCCATTAATCCGGATCCTTGGTGTGGGGGTTTCTTATTGACTTGAATTGTTGGGTCTTTCATATTGATTGCGTTACGAAAGCGTATAAATCATATATCTTTCTGGCGGGGTTCCTCCCACGGTCCGTGGGTCACCAAGACCAGGTAGTTACCGGGAGGACCACGTAACAGAACTGGGGGCTCGTCCAATTGAATTCCGGGATATAAAATTGTATAAAATAATACAATAATATTTTTATTAATTTAAATTTATTAATTAAGTATTAATTGGTAAATGTTTGGGAAATTGTGGTAAAGTCTTGGGTGAAGGTTAACAGGTGTTAACGATAGGCACCATGGCGTTTGTGGCACAGAACTTTGCGGTAACCCCGAGTGAGGCACAGTTCCGAGCGTTACTAAAATCGGACCTCTTGAAATTGGCCAAACATTTTAACTTGGAGGTCCGAACTAATTTGAGGAAGGCAGAGTTGCAGACCGCGGTGATACAATCTATGGTGGGATTAGGAACATGGGACGAGTTAGCCTGGGAGTGGCTACCCGAAGAACCAGAAGACGTTGAGCTCCGGAAACTGGAGTTGCAATTACGGAGCCAGGAACGGATCAAAGAAGAAGAAAGGAAAGCAGAAAAGGAAAGAGCAGAAGAAGAAAGGAAAGCAGAAAAGGAAAGATCAGAAGAGGAAAGGAAAGCAGAAGAGAGGAGAGAAGAGAAACAAGCAGAGGAAAGGAGAGTGGAACGAGAACTCCAGGAAAGGTTAGAAAGGATGAAAACAGAGGAAAGGAAAGCAGAAAAGGAAAGAGCAGAAGAAGAAAGGAGAGTGGAACGAGAACTCAAGGAAAGGTTAGAAGGGAGAAAAGCAGAGGAGAGGAGAGCTGCAAGGGAACTCGAAGCAGAGGAGAGAAAAGCTGAAAGGGAATTAAAGGAACGTGACATGGCGCTTCAGAAAGAAATTAAATTCAAGGAGCTGGAGTTAATGAGAGAACGGGGAGAGGTTCCACCCTTGCTGACTGGGCCGACACCTCGCCAGAACACCTGGGATGTGGGCAGACATGTGAGGCTGGTTCCACCCTTCAGTGAAAAGGAAGTCGCTAATTTTTTTCCACACTTTGAGAAAGTGGCTCGACAGTTAAACTGGCCGGAGGAGGCCTGGACCATACTAGTGCAAAGTGTGCTGGTGGGTAAAGCTCAAGATATTTATTCGGCGCTACCAATGGACCAATGTGCAGATTATGAGGTATTGAAGAAGCACATTCTCAAAGCCTATGAGTTGGTTCCTGAAGCTTACCGGCAAAAATTCAGGAATGCCAGGAAGAGGGAGAGTGAGACCCATGTGGAGTTTGCCAGAGTGAAAGAAAACATGTTTGATAGGTGGTGTGAGTCAAAAGGAGTCGGGAAAGACTTCAAAGCATTGCGTGACTTGATCCTGGTGGAGGAATTTCAACAGTGTGTCCACGAGGACATCAAAGTGTACCTGCAGGAAAAGAAAGTACCAAAGTTGTGGGACGCAGCCACCATGGCAGATGATTATGCCTTAACACACCGGATAGGGGTCCACAAACCTAACTCCTCGCCTAGACTTCAGCAGGGGAGTTATGGAACACCCGGTGTGGAGAACGACAATACATGGCGGCGGCCTCGAGAGGATTATGGGGACAACTCTGACACCCCAACTGTTCGAAATCAGGGGGCTACGGGCCCAAGACAAACTTATTTCCCGGGGAGCCCGAGGCAGACCACGAGTTTTTCCTCCGGGCCTACTTGCGCCTTTTGCAAAAAACCTGGACACTTGATGTCCAGTTGTTACCTCATGAAAAGGGACAACCCAGAGCGGAGTCCGACTAGTACAACTCCGAATGCGATGGCAAACGTAAGAAATCGCCCACAGAAGAGTTACCAACCATTTATTTATGAGGGGTTTGTCTCACTAGAGGGAGACTTGACTAACCCAAGACCGGTTAGGGTATTGAGGTACACAGGAGCCCATCAATCCTTAATGCTTGAAGGCATTTTGACATTGTCAAAGAGTACAGCAACTGGTGATAGTGTTCGGTTACAAGGGATCGGTGGCTGTGTTAGTGCCCCACTTCATGTCATCCATTTGGAATCCGAATTGGTGTCAGGACCGGTCACCGTCGGTTTACAAGCCACGCTTCCTGTAGAGGGAGTATCTGTGGTTATCGGGAATGATTTGGCCGGGGGTCAAGTTTATGGTAACCCGAGGGTTGGTAAAGAGCCCAGCAGGGAAAATAACACCACACCAGCTCGGGAGGGTGACAAAAGTACAAAGTTATTTGTAGGGGGACTGAACTTCAAAACAAAGGAAGAAGTTCTGACCTCTGTCTTCAACAGATATGGGCCGCTGGTGGAAGTGCGGTTGGTAAAAGACAGGGAAACGCAACGGTCAAGAGGGTTCGTCTTTGTCACGTTTGCAAGCGCAAAAGACGCCAGAGAGGCAGAGAAGAATTGGAATGGTAAGGATTTGGAGGGTCGGACCATAACAGTAGGGAAGGCATTTCATAGGCGTCGAGAGGTCTACAGAAGAGGACCACTTGGCGGTAGTTTTGGTGTTGGCAGCAGCCGATATTACTATGGAGGCTCCCAGAGTTACGGCATCCCCCGAAAGAATGATTGTCAGAGCACTGGCCAAGACGGAGACCGCCAGTCAGGTGACTACTGGGGCAAGTGGTCCCACCGTAACTGTTAGGAGTCCGGAGAAGTTGAAGCACTATATACGGCAGAGCCGCCGAGCCTGGGCTCCTACACGGACTAACCGTGAACGCTACGTTCTTAAAGGCGTCCAGGTAGTGAACTTTCCTGCACGGACTAACCGTGAACTCCACGTTCTTAAAGGCGTCCATGTAATACACTTTCCTCCCCGGACTAACCGTGAACTCCACATTCCTTAAGGCATCCATGTAGTGTATACTCAGCTTGGCCTCCCGAAAAAGTGCTATCGAGTTGTTTAACTTTGGGGTTTTGGTCACCACCCCTTAACCGGCATTCAAGAGAAACTAGAAGTGTGACGCTTGGTCCAGAGTGAATTACCTTTGGAATCTCTGGGGGTTTTGTGAAATATTGTTGCTTTGTTTTTTGAGATGTGATAATTGTGTCCGGGGGAACTGATGATTTGGGGTGTGAGTTAGCTTGTTTGTTTATCAAATTTGGCCTGCAAAGAAAGTTTTCGCTGGGTTCAAACTTTCTTTCTTGAAGGGGGGGAGTGTTATGGATTCCGGCTTTATGTGAATTACTATTCAGGTCATTGCTTATTAATGTTTATTCTATTAAAGGTTGTTGTGGTTAAATGGTTAGAGGCGCTCCTGATAACAGGAGACCGGAAACGGGATGGTGAACCGGAAGATAAAAAAGAGACAAGGTCGAGAGAGAAGCGGCCATCTTGATCCTCGCCCAGCTCCGACACGAGCGGCGTCGATATTGATCAGCGTTGGGAACGCTGAGTTTGAAAAGCCCGTCTGGCGAGAGGAGTTACCTGCGCGGGGTAATTACCGGTTACGCGTCAAGTTGCTGGGGGTTCCTGCAAGAAACCAAGTGTCCGGCACCGTTCACCTAATCGTCTACAAGGACGCGTACGGCAGGCGCCTGGGGCCTCGCGCGCTTTGCGAGCCCCGGAGCCACGATCACGAGCACCGACCTCGGTGGGCTGCCGAGGAGGTGTCCCCCAGCAGCAGCCGTTCCCGGTACGGGACGTGCATGGTTGAAGCACGTCAGGAAGGGTCCGTTCAACCGCCCGCGTGCGGAGATCGAACTACAGGGGCCCTGAGACATTGTGAGAGACATTGACCATGGAGGGAGCCGTGAGTGGGGCTCAAGGGAGGAATATATAAGATGGCCATCTTAGAGCTATTGTTGATGAGTCTACATCTTAGTAATATTGTTGATTGAGGGTTGATTGTTGTTGATTGATTGGGAATATATCATCCATTAATCCGGATCCTTGGTGTGGGGGTTTCTTATTGACTTGAATTGTTGGGTCTTTCATATTGATTGCGTTATGAAAGCGTATAAATCATATATCTTTCTGGCGCGGTTCCTCCCACGGTCCGGGGGTCACCAAGACCAGGTAGTTACCGGGAGGACCACGTAACAGAAACAAAATCATTCACAACAACAACAACCAAAGAAAAACTTGACGAGCCCCAACCCCGCCCGTCAATGTGATGAACATCCACTGTGATTTTCATCTTCAATTCACCAACAAATTGATATTATTGAGGACCTTTCACTGACGTTGAACCAAAAAGATGATGAAATACTTCCTCCAGATGTGGTCCACAGAGCCCAATCAGGAAGAGACTGTTGTGAGGGTGTTTCTTTTTGAAGAAAAATAATCTTCATATGCACAGCAAGGTAAATTGAAAATTTCTTGTTGAGCTTCTTGGTATTCATTCATGTTAAGATTGGTGAAATTCTTCAGGAGTAGAATGGATGGCCAAACATTGTGATGGACGATTTCCATTCAAAATAATGTCAAGAAACTGTTCAAAGCAACTCAACGTGGAGAACAAGTAAATGCTGAGGTTTTTGCAAATGTCAGCCTCATATTCATAGTAATATCATAAAACTCTTCTTTCAATTTCAAATTAACTTCCAAAAACAGGATATTGAGTAATGACTGAAAATGAGACACCGCATTATTTCAAAATCAAAGCATCATCAAATCAACTTCAACAGAAACCCACAATAAAACCAATATACCGCTGCTCAAGCATCCAAGTTAAACACTTTCTCATCAGTTAAAAACAAATACAATCGTCAAAATAATAAATCAGAAATAAGGACTTTCATGTTAAATTTCAAATAAATTTTGATGGAAAAAAAAATCCGTAACAAAAAACAGAGTATTGAGCAGTAATTTGAAATATCACATTGCATTGATTGACACCCAAAGTAAAGTGAAAGTATAAACTTAGATTACACCAAATAATGACCCCATGATTATTTTGCGCACATTTTGGATAAACACATTTACATCAGATGAAAAATAAATAGAATCATGAAAATATCAAATAAAAACACCTCAAAATACATTCTCTTGTGACTATAATGTGTATCGCTTCTTAGAAATATCAAAATGCAACACAACACCAAAGTTTGAAAAACATATCAGGTGATTTGCACCAACAAAAATAGAGGAATAATATCTCATGTGGTGAGCAAGATACAGTTTCTGATAAAATATAGCCGTGATCGAACGATAAAAAACAGGGAAACACAAAAAAGGGAAACTTGAATGAATGAATGAATGATCGTTTTAAGGCCATTTTCCCCGCTAGAGCAGACGTTAGCCTTGCGGGCCCCATGACAATCATGGTTCCCTGTTTGAGGCAATGTTTTTATGGCCGGATGCCCTGTCTGGCCCCAACCCTTAGTCGCCTATTATGATGCGCAGGGATACGGCGTACCTATTCTAACCGGGGTACACACCGGGATCATTCATCCCAGCAAGCTGGTACACAATTTGCCGACCTCGGAAGGATGACAGGCTGAGTCAACCCCCCTGGTGTTAATTTAGCGATCGTCCGGGATTCGAACCCAGGATCCTCGGATCCTAAGCCGGCACCCTAACCGCTAACCCAACACCAAGCTAAAAAAAAGGAAACTTGCTCAGACAATAAAGAGATAGAAATTGTATATCCGGTTCAGTGAAAAGCATTGAGGGAAATAAATCATTCACAACAACAACAAACAAAGAAAAACTTGATGAGCCCCAACCCCGCCCGTCAAAGTGATGAACATCCACTGTGATTTTCATCTCCAGCTCACCAACAAATTGATATTATTGAAGATTTTTCACGAACCTTGAACCAAAAAGATGATGAAATACTTCCTTCAGATGTGGTCAACAGAGCCCAACCATGAACAGAGGTTTGTCAGAGGTTTTGTCTCTGAAAAACAATTTTCATATGCAGAGCAAGGAAAACTGCAAATTTGTCTTTTCACATCGTGATATTCATTCATGTTCAGATTGGTGAAATTCATCAGGAAGAAATTGATGGCAGACACCATGGTGACGATTTCAATTAAAAATAATTACAAAAAACTGTTGAAAATAACTAAACGTGGAGAACACGTAAATGCTGAGGTTTTTGCAAATGTCAGCTTCATATTCATAGTAACATCACAAAACTCTTCTTTCAAATTCAAATTGACTTCCAAAAACAGGATATTGAGTCATGATTGAAAATGAGACACCGCATTATTTCAAAATCAAAGCATCATCAAATCAACTTCAACAGGAAACCACAATAAAACCAATATACCGCTGCTCAAGCATACAAGTTAAACACTTTCGCATCAGTTAAAAACAAATACAATCGTCAAAATAATGAATCAGGAATAAGGACGTCCATGTTAAATATCAAATAAATTTTGATGGAAAAAAAATTCCGTTACAAAAAACAGAGTATTGAGAAGTAATTTGAAATATCACATTGCGTTGATTTACACCCAAAGTAAAGTGAACGTATAAATTTAGATTACACCAAATAATGACCCCATGATTATTTTGCTCACCATTTTGGATAAACACATTTACATCAGTTCAAAAAGAACTAGCATCATGAAAATATCAATTAAAAACACCTCAAAATACATTCTCTTGTGACTATAATGTATATCTCTTCTTAGAAATATCAAAATTCAACACAACACCAAAGTTTGAAAAACAAATCAGGTGATTTCCACCAACAAAAATAGAGGAATAATATCTCATGTGGTGAGCAAGACGCAGTTTCTGATAAAATATAGCCGTGATTGAATGATAAAAAACAGGGAAACACAAAAAAGGAAACTTGCTTCGACAATAAAAAGATAGAAATTGTATATCCGGTTCAGTGAACAGCATGAAGGGAAATGTTACGGATTCCGGATTTATGTGAATTACTATTCAGGTCATTGCTTATGAATGTTGATTCTATTAAAGGTTGTTGTGGTTAAATGGTTAGAGGCGCTCCTGATAACAGGAGACCAGAAACGGGATGGTGAACCGGAAGAAAAAAAGAGACAAGGTCGAGAGAGAAGCGGCCATCTTGATCCTCGCCCAGCTCCGACATGAGCAGCGTCGATATTGATCAGCGTTGGGAACGCTGAGTTTGAAAAGCCCGTCTGGCGAGAGGAGTTACCTGCGCGGGGTAATTACCGGTTACGCGTCAAGTTGCTGGGGGTTCCTGCACGGAACCAAGCGTCCGGCACCGTTCACCTAATCGTCTACAAGGACGCGTACGGCAGGCGCCTGGGGCCTCGCGCGCTTTGCGAGCCCCGGAGCCGCGATCACGAGCACCGACCTCGGTGGGCTGCCGAGGAGGTGTCCCCCAGCAGCAGCCGTTCCCGGTACGGGACGTGCATGGTTGAAGCACTTCAGGAAGGGTCCGTTCAACCGACCGCGTGCGGAGATCGAACTACAGGGGCCCCGAGACATTGTGAGAGACATTGACCATGGGGGGAGCCGTGAGTGGGGCTCAAGGGAGGAATATATAAGATGGCCATCTTAGAGCTATTGTTGATGAGTCTACATCTTAGTAATATTGTTGATTGAGGGTTGATTGTTGTTGATTGATTGGGAATATATTATCCATTAATCCGGATCCTTGGTGTGGGGGTTTCTTATTGACTTGAATTGTTGGGTCTTTCATATTGATTGCGTTACGAAAGCGTATAAATCATATATCTTTCTGGCGGGGTTCCTCCCACGGTCCGTGGGTCACCAAGACCAGGTAGTTACCGGGAGGACCACGTAACAGAACTGGGGGCTCGTCCAATTGAATTCCGGGATATAAAATTGTATAAAATAATACAATAATATTTTTATTAATTTAAATTTATTAATTAAGTATTAATTGGTAAATGTTTGGGAAATTGTGGTAAAGTCTTGGGTGAAGGTTAACAGGTGTTAACGATAGGCACCATGGCGTTTGTGGCACAGAACTTTGCGGTAACCCCGAGTGAGGCACAGTTCCGAGCGTTACTAAAATCGGACCTCTTGAAATTGGCCAAACATTTTAACTTGGAGGTCCGAACTAATTTGAGGAAGGCAGAGTTGCAGACCGCGGTGATACAATCTATGGTGGGATTAGGAACATGGGACGAGTTAGCCTGGGAGTGGCTACCCGAAGAACCAGAAGACGTTGAGCTCCGGAAACTGGAGTTGCAATTACGGAGCCAGGAACGGATCAAAGAAGAAGAAAGGAAAGCAGAAAAGGAAAGAGCAGAAGAAGAAAGGAAAGCAGAAAAGGAAAGATCAGAAGAGGAAAGGAAAGCAGAAGAGAGGAGAGAAGAGAAACAAGCAGAGGAAAGGAGAGTGGAACGAGAACTCCAGGAAAGGTTAGAAGGGAGAAAAGCAGAGGAGAGGAGAGCTGCAAGGGAACTCGAAGCAGAGGAGAGAAAAGCTGAAAGGGAATTAAAGGAACGTGACATGGCGCTTCAGAAAGAAATTAAATTCAAGGAGCTGGAGTTAATGAGAGAACGGGGAGAGGTTCCACCCTTGCTGACTGGGCCGACACCTCGCCAGAACACCTGGGATGTGGGCATACATGTGAGGCTGGTTCCACCCTTCAGTGAAAAGGAAGTCGCTAAATTTTTTCCACACTTTGAGAAAGTGGCTCGACAGTTAAACTGGCCGGAGGAGGCCTGGACCATACTAGTGCAAAGTGTGCTGGTGGGTAAAGCTCAAGATATTTATTCGGCGCTACCAATGGACCAATGTGCAGATTATGAGGTATTGAAGAAGCACATTCTCAAAGCCTATGAGTTGGTTCCTGAAGCTTACCGGCAAAAATTCAGGAATGCCAGGAAGAGGGAGAGTGAGACCCATGTGGAGTTTGCCAGAGTGAAAGAAAACATGTTTGATAGGTGGTGTGAGTCAAAAGGAGTCGGGAAAGACTTCGAAGCATTGCGTGACTTGATCCTGGTGGAGGAATTTCAACAGTGTGTCCACGAGGACATCAAAGTGTACCTGCAGGAAAAGAAAGTACCAAAGTTGTGGGACGCAGCCACCATGGCAGATGATTATGCCTTAACACACCGGATAGGGGTCCACAAACCTAACTCCTCGCCTAGACTTCAGCAGGGGAGTTATGGAACACCCGGTGTGGAGAACGACAATACATGGCGGCGGCCTCGAGAGGATTATGGGGACAACTCTGACACCCCAACTGTTCGAAATCAGGGGGCTACGGGCCCAAGACAAACTTATTTCCCGGGGAGCCCGAGGCAGACCACGAGTTTTTCCTCCGGGCCTACTTGCGCCTTTTGCAAAAAACCTGGACACTTGATGTCCAGTTGTTACCTCATGAAAAGGGACAACCCAGAGCGGAGTCCGACTAGTACAACTCCGAATGCGATGGCAAACGTAAGAAATCGCCCACAGAAGAGTTACCAACCATTTATTTATGAGGGGTTTGTCTCACTAGAGGGAGACTTGACTAACCCAAGACCGGTTAGGGTATTGAGGTACACAGGAGCCCATCAATCCTTAATGCTTGAAGGCATTTTGACATTGTCAAAGAGTACAGCAACTGGTGATAGTGTTCGGTTACAAGGGATCGGTGGCTGTGTTAGTGCCCCACTTCATGTCATCCATTTGGAATCCGAATTGGTGTCAGGACCGGTCACCGTCGGTTTACAAGCCACGCTTCCTGTAGAGGGAGTATCTGTGGTTATCGGGAATGATTTGGCCGGGGGTCAGGTTTATGGTAACCCGAGGGTTGGTAAAGAGCCCAGCAGGGAAAATAACACCACACCAGCTCGGGAGGGTGACAAAAGTACCAAGTTATTTGTAGGGGGACTGAACTTCAAAACAAAGGAAGAAGTTCTGACCTCTGTCTTCAACAGATATGGGCCGCTGGTGGAAGTGCGGTTGGTAAAAGACAGGGAAACGCAACGGTCAAGAGAGTTCGGCTTTGTCACGTTTGCAAGCGCTAAAGACGCCAGAGAGGCAGAGAAGAATTGGAATGGTAAGGATTTGGAGGGTCGGACCATAACAGTAGGGAAGGCATTTCGTAGGCGTCGAGAGGTCTACAGAAGAGGACCACTTGGCGGTAGTTTTGGTGTTGGCAGCAGCCGATATTACTATGGAGGCTCCCAGAGTTACGGCATCCCCCGAAAGAATGATTGTCAGAGCACTGGCCAAGACGGAGACCGCCAGTCAGGTGACTACTGGGGCAAGTGGTCCCACCGTAACTGTTAGGAGTCCGGAGAAGTTGAAGCACTATATACGGCGGAGCCGCCGAGCCTGGGCTCCTACACGGACTAACCGTGAACGCTACGTTCTTAAAGGCGTCCAGGTAGTGAACTTTCCTGCACGGACTAACCGTGAACTCCACGTTCTTAAAGGCGTCCATGTAATACACTTTCCTCCCCGGACTAACCGTGAACTGCACATTCCTTAAGGCGTCCATGTAGTGTATACTCAGCTTGGCCTCCCGAAAAAGTGCTATCGAGTTGTTTAACTTTGGGGTTTTGGTCACCACCCCTAAACCGGCATTCAAGAGAAACTAGAAGTGTGACGCTTGGTCCAGAGTGAATTACCTTTGGAATCTCTGGGGGTTTTGTGAAATATTGTTGCTTTGTTTTTTGAGATGTGATAATTGTGTCCGGGGGAACTGATGATTTGGGGTGTGAGTTAGCTTGTTTGTTTATCAAATTTGGCCTGCAAAGAAAGTTTTCGCTGGGTTCAAACTTTCTTTCTTGAAGGGGGGGAGTGTTATGGATTCCGGCTTTATGTGAATTACTATTCAGGTCATTGCTTATTAATGTTTATTCTATTAAAGGTTGTTGTGGTTAAATGGTTAGAGGCGCTCCTGATAACAGGAGACCGGAAACGGGATGGTGAACCGGAAGAAAAAAAGAGACAAGGTCGAGAGAGAAGCGGCCATCTTGATCCTCGCCCAGCTCCGACACGAGCGGCGTCGATATTGATCAGCGTTGGGAACGCTGAGTTTGAAAAGCCCGTCTGGCGAGAGGAGTTACCTGCGCGGGGTAATTACCGGTTACGCGTCAAGTTGCTGGGGGTTCCTGCACGAAACCAAGTGTCCGGCACCGTTCACCTAATCGTCTACAAGGACGCGTACGGCAGGCGCCTGGGGCCTCACGCGCTTTGCGAGCCCCGGAGCCACGATCACGAGCACCGACCTCGGTGGGCTGCCGAGGAGGTGTCCCCCAGCAGCAGCCGTTCCCGGTACGGGACGTGCATGGTTGAAGCACGTCAGGAAGGGTCCGTTCAACCGCCCACGTGCGGAGATCGAACTACAGGGGCCCCGAGACATTGTGAGAGACATTGACCATGGAGGGAGCCGTGAGTGGGGCTCAAGGGAGGAATATATAAGATGGCCATCTTAGAGATATTGTTGATGAGTCTACATCTTAGTAATATTGTTGATTGAGGGTTGATTGTTGCTGATTGATTGGGAATATATCATCCATTAATCCGGATCCTTGGTGTGGGGGTTTCTTATTGACTTGAATTGTTGGGTCTTTCATATTGATTGCGTTACGAAAGCGTATAAATCATATATCTTTCTGGCGGGGTTCCTCCCACGGTCCGGGGGTCACCAAGACCAGGTAGTTACCGGGAGGACCACGTAACGGAAACAAAATCATTCACAACAACAACAACCAAAGAAAAACTTGACGAGCCCCAACCCCGCCCGTCAATGTGATGAACATCCACTGTGATTTTCATCTTCAATTCACCAACAAATTGATATTATTGAGGATCTTTCACTGACCTTGAACCAAAAAGATGATGAAATACTTCCTCCAGATGTGGTCCACAGAGCCCAATCAGGAAGAGACTGTTGTGAGGGTGTTTCTTTTTGAAGAAAAATAATCTTCATATGCACAGCAAGGTAAATTGATATTTCTTGTTGAACTTCTTGATATTCATTCATGTTAAGATTGGTGAAATTCTTCAGGAGTAGAATGGATGGCCAAACATTGTGATGGACGATTTCCATTCAAAATAATGTCAAGAAACTGTTCAAAGCAACTCAACGTGGAGAACAAGTAAATGCTGAGGTTTTTGCAAATGTCAGCCTCATATTCATAGTAATATCATAAAACTCTTCTTTCAATTTCAAATTAACTTCCAAAAACAGGATATTGAGTAATGACTGAAAATGAGACACCGCATTATTTCAAAATCAAAGCATCATCAAATCAACTTCAACAGAAACCCACAATAAAACCAATATACCGCTGCTCAAGCATCCAAGATAAACAGCAACTCATCAGTTTAAAACAAATATAATCATCAAAATAATAAATCAGAAATAAGGACGTCCATGTTAAATATCAAATTTAAAATCTATTTTGATGAAAAAAATATAAATAAAATTCGCTAACACAAAAAAATAGAGAAACACCCAAAGTAAAGTGAAAATATAACCTTAAATAACACCAAATAATAACCCCATCATATTTTTGCTCACCATTTTGGATAAACACATTTAAATCAGTTCAAAAAGAACTAGAATCATGAAAATATCAAATAAAAACACCTCAAAATACATTCTCTTGTGACTATAATGTATATCTCTTCTTAGAAATATCAAAATTCAACCAAACACAAAAGTTTGAAAAACATATCAGGTGATTTCCTCCAACAAAAATAGAGGAATAATATGTCATGTGGTGAGAAAGATACAGTTTCTGATATAATATAGCCGTGATTGAACGATAAAAAACAGGGAAACACAAAAAAGGAAACTTGAATAAATGAATGAATGATCGTTTTAAGGCCATTTTCCCCGCTAGAGCAGAGGTTAGCCTTGCGGGCCCCATGACAATCATGGTTCCCTGTTTGAGGCAATGTTTTTACGGCCGGATGCCCTTCCTGGCACCAACCCTTAGTCGCCTCTTACGATGCGCACGGATACGGGTACCTATTCTAACCGGGGTACACACCGGGATCATTCATCCCAGCAAGCAGGTACTCAATTTGCCGACCTCGGAAGGATGACAGGCTGAGTCAACCCCCCTTGTGTTAATTTAGCGATCTACAGGGATTCGAACCCAGGATCCTCGGATCCCAAGCCGGCACCCTAACAGCTAAGCCAACACCAGGCTTAAAAAAAAAAGGAAACTTGCTTCGACAATAAAGAGATAGAAATTGTATATCCGGTTCAGTAAAAAGCATTCAGGGAAATAAATCATTCACAACAACAACAACCAAAGAAAAACTTGACGAGCCCCAACCCCGCCTGTCAATGTGATGAACATCCACTGTGATTTTCATCTTCAATTCACCAACAAATTGATATTATTGAGGATCTTTCACTGACCTTGAACCAAAAAGAGGATGAAATACTTAGTCCAGATGTGGTCAACAGAGCCCAACCAGGAAGAGGCTGCTGTGATGGTGTTTCTTTTTGAAGAAAAATAATCTTCATATGCACAGCAAGGTAAACTGAAAATTTCTCATTGAGCTTCTTGATATTCATTCATGTTAAGATTGGTGAAATTCTTCAGGAGTAGAATTGATGGCCAAACAGTGTGATGGACGATTTCCATTCAAAATAATGTTAAGAAACTGTTCGAAGTAACTCAACGTGGAGAACAAGTAAATGCTGAGGTTTTTGCAAATGTCAGCCTCATATTCATAGTAATATCATAAAACTCTTCTTTCAATGTCAAATTAACTTCCAAAACAGGATATTGAGTAATGACTGAAAATGAGACACCGCATTATTTTAAAATCAAAGCATCATCAAATCAACTTCAACAGAAACCCACAATAAAACCAATAGACCGCTGCTCAAGCATCCAAGTTAAACACCAACTCATCAGTTTAATACAAATATAATCATCAAAATAATAAATCAGAAATAAGGACGTCCATGTTAAATATCAAATTTAAAATCTATTTTGATGAAAAAAAATATAAATAAAATTCCCGAACACAAAAAACAGAGAAACACCCAAAGTAAAGTGAAAATATAACCTTAAATAACACCAAATAATAAGTCCATCATATTTTTGCTCACCATTTTGAATAAACACATTTACATCAGTTCAAAAAGAACGAGAATCATGAAAATATTGTTACGGATCTCAGAGACAGCACTCCCCTTAGCAAGGGGGAGGGGGAGTTAATCCCCTTGGCCTGTTAAGCTGGCCGTATCTGGTCCTGGTACTTATAACGCTCTTTTGCAGGGTGAAATTGGTCAGGGTTATTGGTCAAGGTGTTCTCCCGAATACCTTTACCAATCCCTCCGCAAAACAGGGAGACAAGTATCGCTCGAACCACGGACAAGATGGTATTTGCCGAGCGGTTTAGCAATCCGCAGCTCGAGCCATTAACAAAGGACTAAACCCGACTATTGCGGTTGGCCGAATCGTGCCACAGGTACTCAATCGAAAGAAGGGACTAAAGCGATCGGGGGAAAGAAGAAACCAAAGTAAGGAATACCAGACATTTATTAACTATTTACAAAACCAAAACCATAGAAGAGGAAACGAAAGTAATATACAGTGAAGAAGAAGAAGACACAGGGCAGTCTTAAATTATCAACGCCCCAGACAGACAAACAGACTCACACGAAAGGGGAATAGCAGGCAGGAATGACTGGACGAAGGAGAAGGTTCCAAGTGGGACAGCAGGGCTGGAAGGTTCGGGTAGAGGCGCAGCAAGGAAGTCCGCTCCATGTCCACGCTCCGGGCTGGAAGCGAACAGCCAGGGGCAGCTTCACGTATTGGGTTTCACACACGGTCGGACAATGTCAATTGGCTACTGTATTGTTGTCGCCGTCACGGACCCACTCTTCTGCCTCACGATCCAGTGGTATGCTCGCTTGGTACCTCCCTCATCTGCCGGATTACATCTCTCCCTTGAAGCAGTCCATCCCAGCCGCTTTTATTGTTCGTGTTGGAATCAAGCCGCCGGCTCTGATGACACGCCTACCGGTTGGCTCACCTCGGCGCTGGTTGGCCGGCAAAGGGCTCGCTGACTCCACCTCTGCCGATGCGTAGACGTGCCACACCTTGTTCTGGTGGCTCCGCCCCCTTCTT
The DNA here is from genome assembly GCF_964187855.1 of Myxine glutinosa. Classification (NCBI taxonomy): domain Eukaryota; kingdom Metazoa; phylum Chordata; class Myxini; order Myxiniformes; family Myxinidae; genus Myxine; species Myxine glutinosa. The sequence goes on from NW_027616352.1 coordinate 807,560, forward strand.
CCTCGGCTTGACCGCATGGCTCATGGCGGTTTGGGGACAACAACCGCATCAAGGCAAGGAGCAGCGAACGCTGCTGGCAAACGAAGTACTGGGGCCTATCTTATTTGATTAATGCAATGCAGATTCAACTATTGGGAACAGATCCTTAACTGAAACACATAATAATGAAATAACTATGGAGAGGTCCTATGGTTCGCTACGTGTTGTACATGGACTAACAAGGGTGCGATCTTTAACAAGCCAATTGATGGGGATATTTACAGGGGAACATTTATAAGGGAAACATTTACTAAAATTTACTAGTGAAGGTTCTAAAAACCATAACAATATCAAATAAAAACACCTCAAATCACATTCTCTTGTGACTATAATGTATATCTCTTCTTAGAAATATCAAAATTGAACACAACACCAAAGTTTGAAAAACATATCAGGTGATTTCCACCAACAAAAATAGAGGAATAATATCTCATGTGGTGAGCAAGATACAGTTGCTGATAAAATATAGCCGTGATTGAACGATATAAAAACAGGGAAACACAAAAAAGGAAACTTGCTCCGACAATGAAGAGATCGAAATTGTATATCTGGTTCAGTGAAAAGCATTAAGGGAAATAAATCATTCACAACAACAACAACCAAAGAAAAACTTGATGAGCCCCAACCCCGCCCGTCAATGTGATGAACATCCACTGTGATTTTCATCTCCAGCTCACCAACAAAGGATATTATTGAAGATTTTTCACGAACCTTGGAACCAAAAAGAAGAGGAAATACTTCCTTCAGATGTGGTCAACAGAGCTCAACCATGAACAGAGGTTTGTCAGAGGTTTTGTCATTGAAAAATAATCTTCATATGCACAGCAAGGAAAACTGAAAATTTGTCTTTTCACATCGTGATATTCATTCATGTTCAGATTGGTGAAATTATTTAGGAGGAAATTGATGGCAGACACTATGTTGACGATTTCAATTAAAAATAATTACAAAAAACTGTTGAAAAGAACTAAACGTGGAGAACACGTAAATGCTGAGGTTTTTGCAAATGTCAGCCTCATTTTCATAGTAACATCACAAAACTCTTCTTTCAAATTCAAATTGACTTCCAAATACAGGATATTGAGAGATGATTGAAAATGAGACACCACATTATTTCAAAATAAAAGCATCATCAAATCAACTTCAACAGAAACCCACAATAAAACCAATATACCGCTGCTCAAGCATCCAAGTTAAACACTTTCTCATCAGTTAAAAACAAATACAATCCTCAAAATAATGAATCAGAAATAAGGACGTCCATGTTAAATATCAAATAAATTTTGATGGAAAAAAATTTCCATCACAAAAAACAGAGTATTGAGCAGTAATTTGGAATACAACATTGCGTTGATTGACACCCAAAGTAAAGTGAAAGTATAAACTTAGATTCCACCAAATAATGACCCCATGATTATTTTGCTCACCATTTTGGATAAACACATTTACATCAGATGAAAAATAAATAGAATCATAAAAATATCAATTAAAAACACCTCAAAATACATTCACTTGTGACTATAATGTGTATCTCTTCTTAGAAATATCAAAATTCAACACAACACGAAAGTTTGAAAAACATATCAGGTGATTTCCACCAACAAAAATAGAGGAATAATATCTCATGTGGTGAGCAAGACGCAGTTTCTGATAAAATATAGCCGTGATTGAACAATAAAAAACAGGGAAACACAAAAAAGGAAACTTGCTTCGACAATAAAGAGATAGAAATTGTATATCCGGTTCAGCAAAAAGCATTAAGGGAAATAAATTATTCACAACAACAACAACCAAGGAAAAACTTGACGAGCCCCAACCCCGCTCGTTAATGTGATGAACATCCACTGTGATTTTCATCTTCAATTCACCAACAAATTGATATTATTGAGGATCTTTCACTGACCTTGAACCAAAAAGATGATGAAATACTTAGTCCAGATGTGGTCAACAGAGCCCAACCAGGAAGAGACTGTTGTGAGGATGTTTCTTTTTGAAGAAAAATAATCTTCATATGCACAGCAAGGTAAACTGAAAATTTCTCATTGAGCTTCTTGATATTCATTCATGTTAAGATTGGTGAAATTCTTCAGGAGTAGAATTGATGGCCAAACAGTGTGATGGACGATTTCCATTCAAAATAATGTTAAGAAACTGTTCGAAGTAACTCAACGTGGAGAACAAGTAAATGCTGAAGTTTTTGCAAATGTCAGCCTCATATTCATAGTAATATCATAAAACTCTTCTTTCAATGTCAAATTAACTTCCAAAACAGGATATTGAGTAATGACTGAAAATGAGACACCGCATTATTTCAAAATCAAAGCATCATCAAATCAACTTCAACAGAAACCCACAATAAAACCAATAGACCGCTGCTCAAGCATCCAAGTTAAACACCAACTCATCAGTTTAATACAAATATAATCATCAAAATAATAAATCAGAAATAAGGACGTCCATGTTAAATATCAAATTAAAAATCTATTTTGATGAAAAAAAATATAAATAAAATTCCCGAACACAAAAAACAGAGAAACACCCAAAGTAAAGTGAAAATATAACCTTAAATAACACCAAATAATAAATCCATCATATTTTTGCTCACCATTTTGAATAAACACATTTACATCAGTTCAAAAAGAACGAGAATCATGAAAATATTGTTACGGATCTCAGAGACAGCACTCCCCTTAGCAAGGGGGAGGGGGAGTTAATCCCCTTGGCCTGTTAAGCTGGCCGTATCTGGTCCTGGTACTCATAACGCTCTTTTGCAGGGTGAAATTGGTCAGGGTTATTGGTCAAGGTGTTCTCCCGAATACCTTTACCAATCCCTCCACAAAACAGGGAGACAAGTACCGCTCGAACCACGGACAAGATGGTATTTGCCGAGCGGTTTAGCAATCCGCAGCTCGAGCCATTAACAAAGGACTAAACCCGACTATTGCGGTTGGCCGAATCGTGCCACAGGTACTCAATCGAAAGAAGGGACTAAAGCGATTGGAGGAAAGAAGAAACCAAAGTAAGGAATACCAGACATTTATTAACTATTTACAAAACCAAAACCAAAGAAGAGTAAACGAAAGTAATATACAGTGAAGAAGAAGAAGACACAGGACAGGCTTAAGCAGTCTTATATTATCAACGCCCCAGACAGACAAACAGACTCACACGAAAGGGGAATAGCAGGCAGGAATGACTGGACGAAGGAGAAGGGTCCAAGTGGGACAGCAGGGCGGGAAGGTTCGGGTAGAGGCACAGCAAGGAGGTCCGCTCCATGTCCACGCTCCGGGCTGGAAGCGAACAGCCAGGGGCAGCTTCACGTATTCGGTTTCACACACGGTCGGACAATGTCAATTGGCTACTGTATTGTTGTCGCCGTCACGGACCCACTCTTCTGCCTCACGATCCAGCGGTATGCTCGCTTGGTACCTCCCTCATCTGCCGGATTACGTCTTTCCCTTGAAGCAGTCCATCCCAGCCGCTTTTATTGTTCGTGTTGGAATCAAGCCGCCTGCTCTGATGACACGCCTACCGGTTGGCTCACCTCGGCGCTGGTTGGCCGGCAAAGGGCTCGCTGACTCCACCTCTGCCGATGCGTCGACGTGCCACACTTTGTTCTGGTGGCTCCGCCCCCTTCTTCCTCGGCTTGACCGCATGGCTCATGGCAGTTTGGGGCCAACAACCGCATCAAGGCAAGGAGCAGCGAACGCTGCTGGCAAACGAAGTACTGGGGCCTATCTTATTTGATTAATGCAACGCAGATTGAACTATTGGGAACAGTTTTTTTTTTTTTTTTGTATACAAGATCGAGGCTCGTGAAAGAGCGAACATTAATCACACAGAAAGACAAACTGACACATAAAACATATAACATCGGGAGCGGTAGACAAGATGGGGAGAGAGGAGGAAGGACACAAACACAACATTTGAGAGCAGGGACCGAGAGACATGGAGACATCGAGAGATCTGAGAGAGGGCGAGGGCTTTGGGGGGGGGGGGGCATGGGAAGGGGGCGGTGGGAGAGGTATAAAACATATGGACATTGCCAGGACTTCCAGGAAAGAAGTTGGAATTTCAAACAAGGTGGATCTGGGGTGAATTAGCGGGGGTAGAAAAGATCAAGGTTTTGGATGGGGGAAGATAAGAGATGGTGGTGAACAGCTGTTTTAAAGACCTGGAGGGAGGAGTGGGATTGAAGGGAGTGAGGGAGTTTGTTCCAGAGGCGAGAGAAAAGAGGAATGAAAGAGTGAAGGTGAGCAGAGAGCCGAGATTTCGGCAGTTTAACCATCAGAGGGTTGCTGGCAGATCTTGTGTGACCTGTAGGAATATTTGGGGGACAGAGCACAGAGAGAGCTAGGGGTGCAAGGCCGGAGAGGAGTCGGTAGAAGACAGAAAGACCACCTACCTGCCTGCGGTGAGTGAGTAAAAGGCCCTCAGAGATAGCTTCATCGCGGGAGATTCCAATAATTCTGAAAGCTTTGGTTTCAACAGCGTGAAGCCGAGCTAGGTGTGAGGCAGGAACACCGGCCCATAGGGGAGAACAGTATTCCATTGAGCTGCGGATGAAAGCCTTGTATGTGGTGAGGAGCTCGGGTGTGCCGAGGAAGGACTTCGCACGACGGAGGATGCCCAGTCGGCGACTGGCTTTGGAGGCCAGCTTGGAAATGTGGTTTTCCCAAGAAAGATCATGGCAGATAGTGAGACCCAAAAGCTTGAGCGACAGAACTTCTTGGAGAGGATTGTTGAGAAAGTAGATGGGAGGGTTGTCCAGTCGATCTTTTCGGAGAGACATCGTAAGAGTGTGAGATTTGTCAGGATTGAAAGACATGTTCCACTTGTTTGACCAGTCTGTGATTTTGTCCAAGTCTTCAGAGAGTGAGGAGGCTGCAGACTGCCGATCTGAGGGAAGAGGAATGGAGCGGCAGAGAGTGGAGTCATCAGCAAAGAGATAGAGAGGATTTTCAAGAGAGTCAGAGAGATCATTGATGAAGACCAGAAAAAGCACGGGGCCCAGAACACTGCCTTGGGGAACTCCAGCCTGAACAGGAAGAGGAGATGAGAGAAACCCATTCAGGGCCACACATTGACGACGACTAGAGAGGAAGTCCGCCAGCCATGCGTGGAGATTTCCATGGATACCAAAGGAGGAGAGTTTGGTGAGCAGAGCGGGGTGCCAGACCGTGTCGAAGGCACGTGATATGTCGAGGGAGACAGCTCTAATTTCCTGTTTGGCATTGAGGACCTCCATCCATTGTTGAGACAGTAGAAGCGGCATGTCCAGAGTAGAGTGACCTGGTCTGAAACCAAATTGATGATCAGAGATCAAGCCATTGGAGAAGAGGAAAGATTTAATATCCGAAGCAATGATGGATTCCATGACTTTGCTGATAATTGGGAGAAGGCTGATTGGTCTGTAGTTGCTAGGATCTGTTTTTGCACCTTTTTTGTGCAAAGCGGTGATGTTGGCTGATTTCCAAGCAGATGGCAGTTGACCTTGAGCAAAAGAGAGGGTGAAGAGAACAGAGAGAGGGTGAGATAGAGCGGCAGAGCAGGATTTTAGGACCCGTGGGCTGATGCCGTCGGGTCCAGTTGCAGAATCAGAGTCGAGGGTTGACAGAAACTTTTCCACCTTGTCAGGAGGAAAGGACACGGAGTCCAGGAGCAGCAGGGTACGACTGGGTATGGTGGGTACAGAGAGGGATGGGTTTGGGACACAAGATTTAGAGGCAAACACAGAGTTGAGGCATTCAGCTTTTTCACGTGCGGAGTCAGCTGTGTAGCCATTTGAGGTAAGGGAGGGGATGGAGGGGGAACAAACACCAGAAACGGATTTGACCAGACGCCACCAGGATTTGGAAGAGGGAGACAGATAAGAGAGTTCGGTCTTGAGAACGGAGAGATATTGTTTCCTGGCTCTCCTGAGGGTGGACACACACTTGTTTCGGGTTTTGTGAAAGGAAATGAGATTTCCTTCCGTTGGATTTGCTTTCCAGGAGACGAAGGCAAGTTGTTTCTGGGCAACAGCCTCACCACAAGATTCCGTGTACCATGGACGGGAGGAAGGGTATGACAACTGAAGACGAGATGGGATAAATCTGTGCATGAGAGAGAGCAATTTACTTTGGAAGAATTCCCAGGATGAGTTGATGTCAGAGGTGGTAGAGATGGGAGACCAGTCCAGATGATTGATGGCTGCTTGAAGACCGTGCCAGTTGGCCTGAGTGAAATGCCAGACTCGTCGACGCTGAGCAGGCTCCCTGAGGATGGTCAGAGAGATGTCCACTTTAACAAGGACATGATCAGATGATCCGATTGGAGCAGAAGAAGAGCAGCAGACATTTTCAGAGAAGTTAGTCATAACCAAGTCCAGAAGAGAAGATGTTCCGTTGACTGAGATCCGGGTCGGGAAATTGACAGATTGTGTCAGTCCCAGTGAGTCGCAGAAGTCCTTTGCTGAGGAGCCATGGCTGGTGAGAGAGGTACCCACACCCAGCCAACTGGCATGATGACAGTTGAAATCACCACATATGAGGAAGAGAGAGTTGGGATGAGTAGATAGAAGTTGGTCCATATTATCAGACAGCGAGATGTAGATGGAGTCATCACTGTTTGGTGGACGGTACAACACACATATGAACAAGAGGTGGGAGCGAAGGGGAAGCCGTAGCCAGAGGTATTCCTGGGGATGAGGTGGAGAGAGTGCAGTGCAGGGCGAGTGAGGAAGAGAGTTTTTGATAAAGATAGCAACCCCGCCTCCAGGACGAGGCTCAGGTCTATCATACCGGAGGAGGGAGTAGCCCGGGAGAGATACTAAGGAATCAGAGACATCATAAAGGAGGAAAGTTTCTGTTAAGCAGATCACGTCTGGTTTGACAGAAGCAACCTGTATGGAGAGATCAGTTAAGTTTGAACGAAGGCCCCGGATGTTTGAGATCCATACCGTTAATGAAGAGGAAGGAGGAGCATCAGATACAGAACAGGGGGGAGGAGGGGTAGGGTAAGATGTGGAAGAGGTGGAAGAGGTAGGGAGAGCTGTTGAAGGTGTGTCAGAGATTTCAGAATAGCTCGGAGAAAGGGAAGGATGGGGCGGACAAAAGGTTTGATGGTGATTGGGTGAGGCACAATGAGGTGTTATTTGAGGAGGGGGAAGAGCGAGGCAGAAGGTTGGGGGAGATGGAGGTGAGAGTTGGAAGGGGGAAGAAGCGGGGAGGACGCTTTGAGGAGGGGGAGTGAGAGGGGGGAAATTGAGAAGCAATGAGGGTGGGGTGATTTGAAGGGGAGGGGTGAGGGGGAGTTTGGGAGGGAAGGGACAAGGGGAGGGATTTGAAAGGGATGGGATATGGGGGAGATTTGGAGGGGAGGGGTGAGGGAGGAGTCTAGGAGGGGAGGGGCGAGGGGCGTCTTGGCGGGGAGGGGTGAGGGGGTAGTTTAGGAGGGAGGGGGCAAGGGGGGAGATTTGAAAGGGATGGGTGATGGGGAAGATTTGGAGGGGAGGGGTGATGGGGAAGATTTGGAGGGGAGGGGTTATGGGGAAGATTTGGAGGGGAGGGGTGAGATTGGATTTTAGAAAGTGTACGATTTATGGGAAACGAACATTTATTGCAAAATGAGTTTCTTGTGACCTTCGAGTTAAAAATACGTTTAAGGATGCTGGATGGAGGATGGAGTGCAGGAGAGTTTAGGGAATGTAGAAAAAAGGCACTATAGGAGATGGATATTTTTTTTGGGATGAATTGATTTGGTGAGCAAGTCGAAAGCAGCCTTTTAAAGAAGAAGAAGAAAAAGGTGTTATAAAATATGACGGAATACATAACTTGAGGGGAAAGTGTAAACATTGAAGGTTAATAACAGTGAAAACTATCTGGGGAAATGGGGGAGAAACACGTGGTCGAAGAACGAACGAACGAATAAGAATGAATAAAGGAATGAGAACAGAGAAGGAAATGTATTTTTTTTTTTTTTGAGTTGAGATTTACACAAGGAAGTAGGCTATGGGTGAAAAGACTGGGAATACAGAGAACGAAAGTTATTGGATCACAAACGACGGACCGCTGAGAGAAAAACAAAGCCTCAAGGTTGTACTGTGTACACTGTACAAGGCCTCAAGACACGACACGAATTAACACGATTTTCAATACAGGTATGAAAGATTTGCACCGAAAAATCTTCGTCGGGACACAATATACATACAACACCATAAATAAATACAGTTTTAACGAAACTACAAATGGGAACAATCACTTAACTTCGATTTCAAATCGTTCGCGACGCGGCAAAGGCCTTACTCGCGACACGGCAAACAGACGATCAATTTATGAAAGATAAACACCGAGAAACAACCAAAGTTGCACACAATAACTTCACACGCCGAAAGGTAAATACAGTTTCGACAAAATACAATTGTGAACAGACTTAACTTCGAAAAACGTGGAGACCGTGTGGAGCATCGAAAATCCCTCCCACCGTCTCCGAGATCTCGCAAGACTCCACGAGATCCTTAACTGAAACACATAATAATGAAATAACTATGGAGAGGTCCTATGGTTCGCTACGTGTTGTACATGGACTAACTAGGGTGCGATCTTTAACAAGCCAATTGATGGGGATATTTACAGGGGAACATTTATAAGGGAAACATTTACTAAAATTTACTCGTGAAGGTTCTAAAAACCGTAACAATATCAAATAAAAACACCTCAAATCACATTCTCTTGTGACTAAAATGTATATCATTCTCTTCTTAGAAATATCAAAATTCAACACAACACCAAAGTTTGAAAAACATATCAGGTGATTTCCACCAACAAAAATAGAGGAATAATATCTCATGTGGTGACCAAGATACAGTTGCTAATAAAATATAGCCGTGATTGAACGATATAAAAACAGGGAAACACAAAAAAGGAAACTTGCTCCGACAATAAAGAGATAGAAATTGTATATCCGGTTCGGTGAAAAGCATTAAGGGAAATAAATCATTCACAACAACAACAACCAAAGAAAAACTTGACGAGCCCCAACCCCGCCCGTCAATGTGATGAACATCCAGTGTGATTTCCATCTTCAATTCACCAACAAAGGATATTATTCAGGACAAAAATAGAGGAATAATATCTCATGTGGTGAGCAAGATACAGTTTCTGATAAAATATAGCTGTGATTCAACGATAAAAAACAGGCAAACACAAAAAAGGAAACTTGAATGAATGAATGAATGATCGTTTAAAGGCCATTTTCCCCGCTAGAGCAGACGTTAGCCTTGCGGGCCCCATGACAATCATGGTTCCCTGTTTGAGGCAATGTTTTTATGGCCGGATGCCCTTCCTGGCACCAACCCTGAGTCGCCTCTTACGATGCGCACGGATACGGCGTCCCTATTCTAACCGGGGTACACACAGTGATCATTCATCCCAGCAAGCTGGTACTCAATTTGCTGACCTCGGAAGGATGACAGGCTGAGTCAACCCCCCTTGTGTTAATTTAGCGATCGACAGGGATTCGAACCCAGGATCCTCGGATCCCAAGCCGGCACCCTAACCGCTAAGCCAACACCAGGCTTTAAAAAAAGGAAACTTGCTTCGACAATAAAGAGATAGAAATTGTGTATCCGGTTCAGTGAAAAGCATTAAGGGAAATAAATCATTCACAAAAACAACAACCAAAGAAAAACTTGACGAGCCCCAACCCCGCCCGTCAATGTGATGAACATCCACTGTGATTTTCATCTCCAGCTCACCAACAAAGGATATTATTGAAGATTTTTCACGAACCTTGAACCAAAAAGAAGAGGAAATACTTCCTTCAGATGTGGTCAACAGAGCCCAACCATGAACAGAGGTTTGTCAGAGGTTTTTTCTCTGAAAAACAATCTTCATATGCACAGCAAGGAAAACTGCAAGTTTGTCTTTTCACATCGTGATATTCATTCATGTTCAGATTGGTGAAATTCTTCAGGAGGAAATTGATGGCAGACACTATGGTGACGATTTCAATTAAAAATAATTACAAAAAACTGTTGAAAAGAACTAAACGTGGAGAACACGTAAATGCTGAGGTTTTTGCAAATGTCAGCCTCATATTCATAGTAACATCACAAAACTCTTCTTTCAAATTCAAATTGACTTCCAAAAACAGGATATTGAGTAATGATTGAAAAGGAAACACCACGTTATTTCAAAATCAAAGCATCATCAAATCAACTTCAACAGAAACGCACAATAAAACCAATATACCACTGCTCAAGCATCCAAGTTAAACACTTTCTCATCAGTTAAAAACAAATACAATCATCAAAATAATAAATCAGAAATAAGGACGTTCATGTTAAATTTCAAATATATTTTGATGGAAAAAAAATTCCGTTACAAAAAACAGAGTATTGAGCAGTAATTTGAAATATCACATTGCGTTGATTGACACCCAAAGTAAAGTGAAAGTATAAACTTAGATTACACCAAATAATGACCCCATGATTATTTTGCGCACATTTTGGATAAACACATTTACATCAGATGAAAAATAAATAGAATCATAAAAATATCAATTAAAAACACCTCAAAATACATTCTCTTGTGACTATAATGTATATCTCTTCTTAGAAATATCAAAATTCAACACAACACCAAAGTTTGAAAAACAAATCAGGTGATTTCCACCAACAAAAATAGAGGAATAATATCTCATGTGGTGAGCAAGACGCAGTTTCTGATAAAATATAGCCGTGATTGAACAATAAAAAACAGGGAAACACAAAAAAGGAAACTTGCTTCGACAATAAAGAGATAGGAATTGTATATCCGGTTCAGTAAAAAGCATTAAGGGAAATAAATCATTCACAACAACAACAACAACCAAAGAAAAACTTGACGAGCCCCAACCCCACCCGTCAATGTGATGAACATCCACTGTGATTTTCATCTTCAATTCACCAACAAATTGATATTATTGAGGATCTTTCACTGACCTTGAACCAAAAAGATGATGAAATACTGAGTCTAGATGTGGTCAACAGAGCCCAACCAGGAAGAGACTGTTGTGAGGATGTTTCTTTTTGAAGAAAAATAATCTTCATATGCACAGCAAGGTAAACTGAAAATTTCTCATTGAGCTTCTTGATATTCATTCATGTTAAGATTGGTGAAATTCTTCAGGAGTAGAATTGATGGCCAAACAGTGTGATGGACGATTTCCATTCAAAATAATGTCAAGAAACTGTTCGAAGTAACTCAACGTGGAGAACAAGTAAATGCTGAAGTTTTTGCAAATGTCAGCCTTATATTCATAGTAATATCATAAAACTCTTCTTTCAATGTCAAATTAACTTCCAAAACAGGATATTGAGTAATGACTGAAAATGAGACACCGCATTATTTCAAAATCAAAGCATCATCAAATCAACTTCAACAGAAACCCACAATAAAACCAATAGACCGCTGCTCAAGCATCCAAGGTAAACACCAACTCATCAGTTTAAAACAAATATAATCATCAAAATAATAAATCAGAAATAAGGATGTCCATGTTAAATACCAAATTTATTTCAAATCTATTTTGATGAAAAAAATATTAATAAAATCCCCTAACACAAAAAACAGAGAAACACCCAAAGTAAAGTGAAAATATAACCTTAAATAACACCAAATAATGACCCCATCATATTTTTGATCACCATTTTGGATAAACACATTTACATCAGTTCAAAAAGAACTAGAATCATGAAAATATCAATTGAAAACACCTCAAAATACATTCTCTTGTGACTATAATGTATATCTCTTCTTAGAAATATCAAAATTGAACACAACACCAACGTTTGAAAAACATATCAGGTGATTTCTACCGATATAAATCGATCAATAATATCTCGTGAGGAGAGCAAGATGCAGTTTCTCATAAAATATAGCCGTGAATGAACGATATAAAAACAGTATATACAAAAAAGGGAACTTGGTTCCACAAAAGAGACAAAAACTGTTTCTCAGGTTCAATGAAAAACAAAACGGGAAAGAAATCATTCACAACAACAACAACCAAGAAAAACCTGACGTCATACCCAACAGCTTTTGGACTGTGCCCCGGAACGGAAGAATGTGGAACTGTAGGTATGAGAGAAGGGTCTCTGAAATAAGCATTTAGGAGTGAAAAGGGTTTGGGACTAAGCCTAGTGAAAACGAAGAGGAAGAGATTGTTATGAAGAAGAAGAAGAAAACGAATAAGAAGAGGAGGAGAAAGCAATGGCTGTGCCTAATAGAGGAGCAAGGAGAGAGGCCTTTTAAAATGCATTTTTAAATGCTTCTTCTGGTTTTTCACTGCCTTTTCAGTTTTTTTCGTTGTTTTTTTCTGGTTTGCTTAACATGCGAAGAAGCACGTGACACATTTGTTTGCCCTGTTGCCCAAAACTGCTTCTCCAACAGCACCACTTTCTAAGAAAGCAAGCAGTGTAACCTGGTGTCAGGAAACCTCGAAGAAGAAACTGGGCTGTTGTTCTCCCTCCTCTAAAACCTGGTGTCACCTGGTTATGTCCATCCCTGGTGTATGCTCCCCCTCAAACACTTCCCTCACATCAAATGGCACCACAGATGACTCCACCCGTGAGAAGGCTGAAGTTTGTGTCCCCAATCCCTCTCTCTTTTTCTCTGCACCTATCCTTCCCAGTCATACCCAACAGCTTTTGGACTGTGCCTCATTTGTTCCAGAGAAGGTGGAGAAGTCTGTGGAAAACCTGGACTCTGATACGGTAACTGGACCAGATGGCATCAGTTCATGAGTCCTAAAAACCTGCTCTTGCACATCCTCTCTCTGCTCTGTTCACCCTATTTCAATTGCCAGACATGATCTTCCATCTGCTTGGAAGTCAGCCAAGATCACGGCATTACATAAAAGGTACGAAAACAGATTACCTTAACTACCGACCAATTAGCACTTCCTTCGAATCATCACCATGGTCATGGACGCCATCATTGCAATTGACATAAAATAATTATTTTTGTCCAATGACCTCTTCTTATCTCATCGATTTGGATTTAGATCAGGTCACGCTACCTTGGACATATTGCTTCTCCTCCACAATAATTGATGGAGGCCCTGAATATCACACATATCTCGAGCTTTCGATAGAGTGGTATCCCGCCTTGCTCTCCAAACTCTGGACATATCTAGAGCTTTCATTACAGTCTGGCATCCCACCTTGCTCTCCGAGTTGTCTGCATATGGCACCCAAGGTCAATGCCGCGCATGGCTTCCTAATTTCCTCTACTATCATAGCCAACGTGTGGATCTCAACGGAATCCTTTCTAATCCTTTCCCTGTCAAGCCTGGAGTCCCCAAAGGCAGTGTTCTCGGCAAATCGCTTTTCTAATCTTCATCAATGATCTCACGAACTAGAAAATTGTCCTTATCTATTTGCTGATGACTTCATGCTCTGCTGTGGCATCCATCATCCATCTGAGAGACATGCTGCAGCTTCTTCCCTCTCTTCAAACAAAATCCCAAACTGGTCAAACACTTGGAAAATCCCCACACTCCCTCTCTCCCCTCTCTCCCATCTCTCCAATCTCTCCCATCTCTCCCCACTCTCCCCTCATTCCTCTTAAGGAAGTTCAGTCACTAAAACTCGTGGGTCTCACTGCCTGCCATGATCTCTCTTGGGAAAGCCACATTTCAAAGCTGGCCTCCAAATCCAGTTGCCAACTGGGAATTTTCCATTGTGCAAAGTCCTTCTTGATGGAATACTGCTCTCTCCTCTGGGTTGGCGCCCCTGCTTCACACCGAACTCAACTTGACACTGGAACACAAGGCCTTCAAGTTTATCGGAACTTGGCCTCATGAAGCTGAGTCTATGGGCCAATTATGTACTTCGCAATTGCCCATCGGTCATTGGTCTGTGTATATCTTCCGCCGCTTTTCTGATGTTGCACCTCCTGATCTGTGCTGTGTTCTAGCTCTTCCACGAGGAACGATTATGTATAAAAGATAAAGAAATAAATAATTGAAACAAATTGCTCCCCACAGTTCAGGAAGGAATTTGTAAATCGTTCATGGGGTCGGCCATAGCTTACCTACTCTTCACCATGGAAACCAATTATATGGGACTTCAGTTTAACGTCCACCTGTAGGAAGGCACACATATTGATGGTACGCTCTGCAGATGGAACACCATCAAGGCAGTTTATATGGGTCCATATTCAAACTCCAGCCAGAGAGCTCTGTAAAAAATGGTAATACAGGTTTAAATTAGGAGTGAAAAGGTGATATTCTTGGAACCATATAATTCCATAAAATGTGCATCAGGGTTTTGTTACAATTACAACAGGATAAATACCATTTGTTCATTCTTTTATTTTAGATGACGTCAGACCTCATATTTAAAGAGGGGGCAGTTCCTGTGTCTGTTGGTTCGGGGAACCTCGTGATGGGGCGTTAATGGAGAAAGGGTGCGCATGCGCAGAAGATGGAGAATGCCGAATAAAGAAAAGCCTCTTGATTCTCGTTCCTGTTGCTGTTTACTGAATCTAGGGACACGACAACCAACTCCATTTTCCTCCATTTACCAACCAATAACCACACATTAAACTCAACCACCAAACATATGCCTTCCCTCAAACTACCACCACAATTTTCCTCCATTTACCAACCACTAACCACCCCTTAAACTCAACCACCAAACATATGCATTTTCTCTAACTCCCACCACAACTTTCCTCCATTTACCAACCACTAACCACCCCTGCAACTCAACAACTAAACATATGCCTTTCCTCCAACTACCACAACAACCTTCCTCCATTTACCAGCCACTAACCCCTCCTTAAACTCAACCACCAAACATATGCATTTTCTCCAACTCCCACCACAACTTTCCTCCATTTAACAGCCACTAACCACCCCTAAAACTCAACAACTAAACGTATGCCTTTCCTCCAACTACCACCACAACCTTCCTCTATTTACCAACCACGAACCACCCCTTAAACTCAACAACTACACATATGCCTTTCCTCCAACTACCACAACAACTTTGCTCCATTTACCAACCACTAACCACCCCTTAAACTCAACAACTACACATATGCCTTTCCTCCAACTACCACCACAACTTTCCTCCATTTACCAACCACCTCTTAAACTCAACCACCAAACCTTTGCCTTTCCTCCAACTACCACCACCAGTTAGACCCTTGAATCCTTGATCCCGGTCAAGTTATTTCATGGAGAACGTGCTCTTCCTTATACTCATCGTTTTGCTCTGCGGAACGTCCTCACATCATCAAATGGACGTCATTTTAAACCTTTGAACATAATATACAATTTTAGAGATATTATCACAAAGTGCGACAAATTATGAACAAAACATTATCAATCTTACTTCGAGAAGAACAAGCATGTGAATGGAGGACAACTGAGCAGTGTGAATCTCTGCTAAAAACAAACTACCCCAGGGATCGACGTCACCTGCACTCACCTGGTTTGAAGATTCCGACCTGTAGTTTCACTTTGAGAGACGATTACAAACGAGACGGCGAGTTTAACGTCCTGGTCGAAGGTAAACAATAACAGAAGTGGTTCCTCAACCGATTGCAACCGAAACACACGTATTATTGGACATTGTGACATCACAATAACCGACGCTTGACTAAAGTTGTGACGTCACATGAGCTTAAGAAATTGTTCCTTTGATACCAAAATAAACACTCAATTGGAAATATATGACTTGGAAATCGCGGGATGTTTTTTTTTTTTTTAGTGGAGTTTTTAACTAATTAATCTCACGAAAAGTGCATTTAAAAAGTTCGTACATAATAAATAGATGAGCGTGATTGTTTCAGCCACGCCCAGCACAACTCCCGTTCCAGCATTGACGGGCTTGTTTGATACTTTAGCTGAAGAGGATAGTATGACCTGGGTGGAGATTCCAGTTAGCAAATAATGTAAGTATTAAATGTTTTTGAAGTACTCAAAGCCGTTTGTCACCATGGAAACGAAGATATTGCATTGAGACACAATATGGTTTATTCTTCGTGCTTTGAGTCAACATTGAACCAACCATACACTGCTTCAATCCAGGACCTTTACAGTCACGGCAAAGGGATTTCAGCGTTATGATTATATTTACTATATTATTAATATTAACGTTTGTATTATTATTATGAAAACGATACTACTGTATTAAGAAATCTGGGCTAATTTGTCTGAAGAAGCCTGATGGCAGGATGACCTGGCCGAGGGAAAAAACATGCGGGAAACTTCGGCAATTACCCTTGAGAACCCATTTCAATTACCCTTTACAATTACCCTTTAGAACCCATTACAATTGTACTTTAGAACCCATTACAATTGCACTTTAGAACCCATTACAATTGCACTTTAGAACCCATTACAATTACCCTTTAGAACCCATTACAATTGCACTTTAGAACCCATTACAATTATCCTTTAGAATTACCCTTTAGAACCCATTACAATTATCCTTTAGAATTACCCTTTAGAACCCATTACAATTACCCTTTAGAACAGATTACAATTACCCTTTAGAACCCTTTACAATTACCCTTTAGAACCCATAAATTAAAAGAAACTTCCCTCCAGCTTTACACCTGGAGATAAATTCACCTGTTGATTTGCGATGTGATTTGTCCTGAAATAATTCCGATGTTGCATCTCGCTCACATTTAAATTTCGACACGTTAACTCGGATCTCCCATATCCTGGAATTTAATTTGTGCATAAACATGCGTCTCACATCATTTTTTGAAAACAATAATCTGATCCCATCTGATCATACCCAAGCTCTCGTGTCAATGCAATCACCAACCACACACGATCTACTATCCCTTGACAAGGCAGGTGATGCATCAAGGTGTGTGCCATCCCTCCGATGGACGTTAAAAAGGTGTCCCACCTGGACGTAAGATCCCACAGTGTTTTTCGTGAAGAGTAGGTGAGCCATGGAACAAATTATGAAAACATCTTGAAACAAATTCAAAATTCCTGCCCTCACCTTCAAGGGGCACTGCATCGGCGGCACGGATCCTGGATTTAGGTAATTTCACAAGAAGGGGATTGATGCGGAGGACCGTGTGAGCCCTGCAGAAACATGGGGAGAGGAGGGGATGGGGCGTGGTTTAACAAATAAACTGACGCTCTGCTCGCAAAAATTTGGTTAGTGGGGCGTGGTTTAAAACCAGAAAGAACCAATCAACTCTGAGAACGTGAGGAGCGCAGGAGGGCAAGAGAGAAGAAGAAGAAGAAGCAGAAGTGGAGGCAGGAGAAGAGCCGGTTTACCCAGCGTTACTATTCTTTCGTTTCTCGAGGGTTTTTAGGAGCTAAAATGACTTGACAACGTGGAACAGATAAATAATTTACTTCACTGTTTTTGGGGGGTTTTTGTATGCAGAGTCGAGGCTCGTGTAAGAGCGAACACATTTAACATGAAAACATGCATGGACACATAAAACATACAACAAAAGGGAGCGGGAGACAAGAGGGGAAGAGAGAGGAAAGCATACAAGCACAACAACAGTATAGAACAGGGATGTCAGTAGATCTGTGGAAGGGAGAGGGCTGGTGGTGGGGTGGGGTGGGGTGGGGGGTTGGGGGGGGTGAGGTGAGGGGTAGAGGAGGGCAAGGGTACAAGGCATAAAACAAAAGAACACTGCCAGGAATTTCAGGAAAGAAGTTGGGGATTTAAAGAGGTGGATTTGGGGTGTTTCAACGGTGGGAGAAAAGATCAATGTTTTGGATGGGGGAAGATAAGAGATGGTGGTGAACAGCTGTTTTAAAGACCTGGAGGGAGGAGTGGGATTGAAGAGAGTGTGGGAGTTTGTTCCAGAGGCGGGAGAAAAGAGGCATGAAGGATTGAAGGTGAGCGGAGAGTCTTGATTTTGGCAGTTTCACAAGAAGAGGTTTGCTGGCAGTTCTTGTGCGTCCTGCAGGAATATTTGGGGGAAAGAGCACATACAGAGCAAGGGGAGCTAGGCCGGAGAGGAGTCAGTATCAGACAGAAAGTCGGAAGAAGACAGAAAGTCGGTAGAAGACAGAAAGTCGGTCGAAGACAGAAAGTCGGTTGAAAACAGATAGTCGGTGAAAGACAGAAAGACGGTAGAAGACCAAGCGATTGAAAGGCCCTCAAAATCTGCTTCATCACGGGAGATTCCATTGATTCTGAAAGCTTTGGTTTCAACAGCGTGAAGCCGTGCTAGGTGTGAGGCAGAAGTACCATCCCAGAGGGGAGAGCTGTATTACATTGAGCTGCCGATGAAAGCCTTGTATGTGGTGAGGAGCTCAGAAGTGTCCAGAAAGGACTCCACACGACGGAGGATGCATAGTCGGAAACTGGCTTTGGAGGCCAGCTTGGAAATGTGGTTTTCCCAGGAAAGATCATGGCAGATAGTGAGACTCAAAAGCCTGAGTGACAGAACTTATTCGAGAGAATTGTTGAGAAAGTAGATAGGAGGGTTTTCCAGATGGTCTTTTCGGAGAGACAAAGTGAGACTGTAAGATTCGTCAGGATTGAATGTCATGTTCCACGTGTTTGACCAGTTCGTGATTTTGTCGAGGCCTGTAGAAAGTGAGGAGGCTGCTGCCTACTGATCTGAGGGTTGAGATGTGGAGCGGCAGATAGTGGAGTCATCAGGAAAGAGATGGAGAGTATTTTCCAGAGAGTCGGGGAGATCATTAATGAAGACCAGAAAAGTGAACATACCTAGAACAGACCTAGAATTGAACATAACAAAAAATTTTGTTAATCCCTCCTTGGATAAATTTTTTAATCAGGGCATGGCTATGAGGGATACCAGGAAAAAAGTTATTGAAGAAAAGGGGTTCTTGAAGGAACATTCGACAATTATAGCCCTCAAGGAAGCGGTGGACGTCAAACCTTTTCCAAGTGTCCAATAAACTCTGATAGAATCTCGGAAGAGAGGCAAAATTTATATGCTCGAGGTCTATCAAAAGAAGCTGCCGATCATATCTCAGTCCACCAGCCTGTTGTAACAGAAAAAATGCAAAGGGCCGCCAGGGCAGCTGTTCAGCGAACAGTAGTCTCTGCAGAGAGTGCAGCCGAAAGGCCACAACCCGACCAGAGATATCAACAATGCCCTGGCCACCTTCCTTCCGGGGGTAGTACAATATCTCAGGCCTCAGCCAATGGTAGCCACTCCAAAAGAAGTTTACTAGCATTCGCTGAGTAGCCATAATTAGTTGGTTTGATGGCTGTAAAGCAATAATTCTGTGCCATAATTTTGTTGCAACCAGATTGTTTATGACAAGGGTACGGCCTCGATAGGAGATGGACCTCAGCAGTCCTTCCCATGCTTTCAATCTGTGCATAATTTGCTCCAACACTCCTTCCCAATTTTTCATTTCTGTTTCACGATTACCGATATGCACTCCAAGATATTTAACCCCGTCCGTTCTCCAGACCAGGTTGTGTGGGAGTGAGGGTGGTGATACACAAGAGAGATTGCCTTTGCCACACCATAATGCTGTACTTTTATTCCAATTGATCCCACCGGAAGAGGCTGCAGAAAAATCTCGCATACAACGTTGTAAAGTAGAGACATCATTGGAGCTTCTAATCAAAACACAGACATCATCAGCATAAGCCGTCTGCACAAATTCTGCTCCTTCTATACTTCTCATTCCCTGAGGTATTTGCTGTCTAATAGACCGAAGGAGTGGTTCAAGATCCAACAAAACAAACAAAACAAACAAACTTTTTTTTCTTCAAAACTTGAACAAAGTTCAAGTGGTTCAAGATTGAGAGAGAGAGAGAGAGTTGTGGATCCAACAAAGGATTTGTCTTATTGAGAGAGAGAGTTGTGGATCCAACAAAGGATTTGTCTTTTTGAGAGAGAGAGAGTTGTGGATCCAACAAAGGATTTGTCTTATTGAGAGAGTTGTGGATCCAACAAAGGATTTGTCTTATTGAGAGAGAGAGTTGTGGATCCAACAAAGGATTTGTCTTGTTGAGAGAGAGTGAGTTGTGGATCCAACATAGGATTTGTCTTATTGAGAGAGTTGTGGATCCAACAAAGGATTTGTCTTATTGAGAGAGAGAGAGTTGTGGATCCAACAAAGGATTTGTCTTATTGAGAGAGAGAGAGTTGTGGATCCAACAAAGGATTTGTCTTATTGAGAGAGAGAGTTGTGGATCCAACAAAGGATTTGTCTTATTGAGAGAGAGAGTTGTGGATCCAACAAAGGATTTGTCTTATTGAGAGAGAGAGAGTTGTGGATCCAACAAAGGATTTGTCTTATTGAGAGAGAGAGAGAGTTGTGGATCCAACAAAGGATTTGTCTTATTGAGAGAGAGAGTTGTGGATCCAACAAAGGATTTGTCTTATTGAGAGAGAGAGAGTTGTGGATCCAACAAAGGATTTGTCTTGTTGAGAGAGAGTGAGTTGTGGATCCAACAAAGGATTTGTCTTATTGAGAGAGAGAGAGAGAGAGTTGTGGATCCAACAAAGGATTTGTCTTATTGAGAGATAGAGAGTTGTGGATCCAACAAAGGATTTGTCTTATTGAGAGAGTTGTGGATCCAACAAACGATTTGTCTTGTTGAGAGAGAGAGAGTTGTGGATCCAACAAAGGATTTGTCTTATTGAGAGAGTTGTGGATCCAACAAAGGATTTGTCTTATTGGGAGAGAGAGTTGTTGATCCAACAAAGGATTTGTCTTATTGAGAGAGTTGTGGATCCCAACAAAGGATTTGTCTTATTGAGAGAGAGAGTTGTTGATCCAACAAAGGATTTGTCTTAATGAGAGAGAGAGAGTTGTGGATCCAACAAAGGATTTGTCTTATTGAGAGAGAGAGTTGTGGATCCAACAAAGGATTTGTCTTATTGAGAGAGAGAGTTGTGGATCCAACAAAGGATTTGTCTCATTGAGAGAGTTGTGGATCCAACAAAGGATTTGTCTCATTGAGAGAGTTGTGGATCCAACAAAGGATTTGTCTTATTGAGAGAGTTGTCGATCCAACAAAGGATTCGTCTTTTTGAGAGAGTTGTGGATCCAACAAAGGATTTGTCTTATTGAGAGAGTTGTGGATCCAACAAAGGATTCGTCTTATTGAGAGAGTTGTGGATCCAACAAACGATTTGTCTAATTGAGAGAGAGAGTTGTCGATCCAACAAAGGATTCGTCTTATTGAGAGAGTTGTCAATCCAACAAAGGATTCGTCTTATTGAGAGAGTTGTGGATCCAACAAAGGATTTGTCTTATTGAGAGAGTTGTCGATCCAACAAAGGATTCGTCTTATTGAGAGAGTTGTGGATCCAACAAAGGATTCGTCTTATTGAGAGAGTTGTCGATCCAACAAAGGATTTGTCTTATTGAGAGAGTTGTGGATCCAACAAAGGATTTGTCTTATTGAGAGAGTTGTGGATTCAACAAAGGATTTGTCTTATTGAGAGAGTTGTGGATCCAACAAAGGATTTGTCTTATTGAGAGAGTTGTGGATCCACCAAAGGATTTGTCTTATTGAGAGAGAGAGTTGTGGATCCAACAAAAGATTTGTCTTATTGAGAGAGAGAGTTGTGGATCCAACAAAGGATTTGTCTTATTGAGAGAGAGAGAGAGTTGTGGATCCAACAAAGGATTTGTCTTATTGAGAGAGAGAGTTGTGGATCCAACAAAGGATTTGTCTTATTGAGAGAGAGAGAGTTGTGGATCCAACAAAGGATTTGTCTTCTTGAGAGAGAGAGAGTTGTGGATCCAACAAAGGATTTGTCTTATTGAGAAAGAGAGAGTTGTGGATCCAACAAAGGATTTGTCTTATTGAGAGAGAGAGAGAGAGAGAGAGAGAGAGTTGTGGATCCAACAAAGCATTTGTCTTATTGAAAGAGAGAGAGTTGTCGATCCAACAAATGATTTGTCTTATTGAGAAAGAGAGAGTTGTGGATCCAACAAAGGATTTGTCTAATTGAGAGAGAGAGAGTTGTGGATCCAACAAAGGATTTGTCTTATTGAGGGAGTTGTGGATCCAACAAAGGATTTGTCTCATTGAGAGAGAGAGTTGTGGATCCAACAAAGGATTTGTCTTATTGAGGGAGTTGTGGATCCAACAAAGGATTTGTCTTATTGAGAGAGAGTGAGTTGTGGATCCAACAAAGGATTTGTCTTATTGAGAGAGAGAGTTGTGGATCCAACAAAGGATTTGTCTTATTGAGAGAGAGAGTTGTGGATCCAACAAAGGATTTGTCTTATTGAGAGAGAGAGTTGTGGATCCAACAAAGGATTTGTCTTATTGAGAGAGAGAGAGAGTTGTGGATCCAACAAAGGATTTGTCTTGTTGAGAGAGAGAGTTGTGGATCCAACAAAGGATTTGTCTTATTGAGAGAGAGAGAGTTGTGGATCCAACAAAGGATTTGTCTTATTGAGAGAGAGAGAGTTGTGGATCCAACAAAGGATTTGTCTTGTTGAGAGAGAGTGAGTTGTGGATCCAACAAAGGATTTGTCTTATTGAGAGAGAGAGAGAGTTGTGGATCCAACAAAGGATTTGTCTTATTGAGAGAGAGAGAGTTGTGGATCCAACAAAGGATTTGTCTTATTGAGAGAGTTGTGGATCCAACAAACGATTTGTCTTGTTGAGAGAGAGAGAGTTGTGGATCCAACAAAGGATTTGTCTTATTGAGAGAGTTGTGGATCCAACAAAGGATTTGTCTTATTGAGAGAGAGAGTTGTGGATCCAACAAAGGATTTGTCTTATTGAGAGAGAGAGTTGTTGATCCAACAAAGGATTTGTCTTAATGAGAGAGAGAGAGTTGTGGATCCAACAAAGGATTTGTCTTATTGAGAGAGAGAGTTGTGGATCCAACAAAGGATTTGTCTTATTGAGAGAGAGAGTTGTGGGATCCAACAAAGTATTTGTCTTATTGAGAGAGTTGTGGATCCAACAAAGGATTTGTCTCATTGAGAGAGTTGTGGATCCAACAAAGGATTTGTCTTATTGAGAGAGTTGTCGATCCAACAAAGGATTCGTCTTATTGAGAGAGTTGTGGATCCAACGAAGGATTTGTCTTATTGAGAGAGAGAGAGAGAGTTGTGGATCCAACAAAGGATTTGTCTTTTTGAGAGAGTTGTGGATCCAACGAAGGATTTGTCTTATTGAGAGTGTTGTGGATCCAACAAAGGATTTGTCTTATTGAGAGAGAGAGAGAGTTGTGGATCCAACAAAGGATTTGTCTTATTGAGAGAGTTGTGGATCCAACAAAGGATTTGTCTTATTGAGAGAGTTGTGGATCCAACAAAGGATTTGTCTTATTGAGAGAGTTGTGGATCCAACAAAGGATTTGTCTTATTGAGAGAGTTGTGGATCCAACAAAGGATTTGTCTAATTGAGAGAGAGAGTTGTCGATCCAACAAAGGATTCGTCTTATTGAGAGAGTTGTCGATCCAACAAAGGATTCGTCTTATTGAGAGAGTTGTGGATCCAACAAAGGATTTGTCTTATTGAGAGAGTTGTCGATCCAACAAAGGATTCGTCTTATTGAGAGAGTTGTGGATCCAACAAAGGATTCGTCTTATTGAGAGAGTTGTCGATCCAACAAAGGATTTGTCTTATTGAGAGAGTTGTGGATCCAACAAAGGATTTGTCTTATTGAGAGAGTTGTGGATCCAACAAAGGATTTGTCTTATTGAGAGAGTTGTGGATCCAACAAAGGATTTGTCTTATTGAGAGAGTTGTGGATCCAACAAAGGATTTGTCTTATTGAGAGAGAGAGAGTTGTGGATCAAACATTGCATCAGGTGTACACCAAACAAATCAAACATTGCATGAGGTGTACACCAAACAAATCAAACATTGCATCAGGTGTGCACCAAACAAATCAAACATGGTATCAGGTGTACACCAAGCAAATCAAACATGGTTTCAGGTGTACACCAAACAAATCAAATATTGTATCAGCTGTACACCAAACAAATCAAATATTGTATCAGGTGTACACCAAGCAAATCAAACATTAGGATAGGACATCAAGCCGGCTGTCCCATTATAAAGGAACACCCTAGCAGTGTTTAATACGGATGATCATCGTGGGCTCATCGTGGGATCCGATTACATTGTGAATGGAACTCAGACAAAGGTAAAATAAAACACTCCTCTCACCTACCCTGGAAGGGCACAAATGTTTCCCCTTTCAACAAACCTGAAAAAGTACCAAATGGGCCCTGCAATCTTTTCCTTTAGCTTTACCGAGGGTACATTTGAAAATCCCCACTTACCTGTTGATTCTGGATGATTTACTCCCGAGGTGCAGCAAGACCGCGATGAGAAAGCACGACATCTCTGGTGCACAACAACCAACCTCCTGATGTTTCCACGATGCATCGCTTTCTTTGTTGTTCCCTAATGTTACCAATAGCAACCATGACGCCCACGGCGGCCAAACTCGGCCCCGCCCACAGCAGCCTCACTCGGCCCCGCCCACTGCAGCCTCACTCGGCCCCGCCCACAGCAGCTTCACTCGGCCCCGCCCACAGCACCACACACTTCTCCCCTTAAGTCACATAGTCTTTCAAATATGCTGGTCGCACAATGTGTCTGGAAGAAACACGCGGGCATTGAGCCGTGGACACCACGGTGACGGTGAGGCATTGGACACAGATGACGGCTCCCCCAGACACCAAACTAGGCTCAACCAAAACTGGAGGAACATCCACACTACTCTCAATGCCATGAACATCCAGTTGCAGAAGGAGGGGCAGCTGATCTACAACTGATTCACACGACCTTTCCAGGTAATCGTGGCCGAAGTACGAACAAGGTAGTTAGCCGGACCGAAAACTCAGACCACAACAGCCGGCACCCATTTCTGTCGGTGCACATAGTCCAGTGCCATGACTGGCTGGTCCACCTTGAATGAACGAACATTGGTCGCCGCAACAACTTCAGGTGCAACAGGTCGAAGCAAATCCAGGCGCGACCGCAACTGTCGGCCATACATGCGGAATACAGGTGTTTCCTGTGTCGTAGAATGCACTGAATTCCGATGGGTATGCAAAAACATCAAGCCTGCTCTGCACAGATCGAACCGCTTGGACTCGACCCAAGGCATGTTTCAATGCTGACAAATGACTCGGCTTGGTCATTTGTATCTGGGTGGTCAGGTGCCGACCTCAGGTGTTTGATACCATTAGCACGCAAGAACACAGCAAACACCTCAGAAACAAACTGCGAACCATTATCCGAAACTAAAATCTCCGGAACCTCCTTGTTCACAAAAATACTCCGCAGATGCTCCACCGTGTACCCTGCCCAGGTGGACTCCATTATAGCTACTTCCGGCCACTTTGAGAGTAAGCATCATTTTCCGACTCAGAACCGACAAAATCAAGCTCTTCTGTTCTGTGGTTCTACCAACTCCACCAAAAACAACGCAAACTAGCCGTCAATAATAGGAAATACAAGAAATAATATATCCACCAATATCCTCTGAACTTTTACACGCATCGTCATAATATTTATAAAATATTATAATAATCGACTTTGTGCGAGGAAAGGCGAATAATAGTGCGGTGGCTTAGCAACTTTAATGTTACCAGCCGGACAAAAGTCCCAAATTTGGTACGGAGCTTCGTTTGGACCTATCAATTGATTTTAGCCTAGGAGCCATCCTGACCGTTTCAGATTTTCCAAGATGGCGGCCAAAATTCAAAATGACGCCAGAAAAACTGAAATATCATATATCTCTGGCTGTAGAAGTCACAGATAGACAAATGAGGTATCAAATCAGGGGGTTTTGAGGTCAGTGAAACTGATTCAGGGAAAGGTACATTGCATATGTCACTTATTTTCAAGATGGCGTCCAAAATCCAACATGGCCGCCAAAAAAAATTAAAATAATGATATGATATTCGTTCAAATGTGGCATCAGACCAGTATTTTTGCTGTGACTGACCTTATGATCTGGTAGAACATTTACACCGGCAAAGAGATGTACAACGGAGATTAGCCTTGCTACATTTGCACACTGTACAATCTCTTTTGCAGCCGCATTTGATAAATTCTCTGCAAGCACGAGAAGCTTCGGGAATTGTTGTCCAGACAGGTTCCCAAGATTCGGCGACTTCTTTCCAAGCATATCCAGCTGGACTTGGAAGTTTTTGTTGTGCTAACATGCTGGTAACCCAGATGCCAGCCTGGTACACTGCCCTCTTTGTGTGCTGCAGAAGTGCAGCACACAGTAGGTGGAATTTTGTCTACAGCTTGACTCTTCTGCGAGAAGAGCTCCATACGTGCACTGTTTACATTGGTCAAATTGCTTGTTTTGTCATACACTATGATAACGAGTCGCTCGATCTTCTTAAATGTTTCAGATTCCAAATCAACATGCTCAAATGGATGTGTGCCCAGGTGTACGAAAACATTTGTGATTGCATCATATACATGCCATGCTTGCCAGAATGATTTCTTTCCCTTCCCTCGAAATGCTGACGTGGTATCACATCCTGAGAAGGCGTGGAACATGGGTAGGGACCTTGATTTAGGTTCACCGAGGCATGCACAGATGGCATTGATACTGTAATGTGTGTAGTTCTTTCCCACACCGTAGGCTACCCATAGGTCTACATCTGAGTTAATAGGTGAAAGATCATGAAACATGCCAGTAAGAACAACAACAATGTCTGTGTCCACGGTGCGCACTTGGACAATTTTTGAACCATTCTCCAATGCATGCTTCACGTGAACCACGATCCTCGTGTCGGCCTCCTCCTGATTGCACATGGACATTTCGATCTCAGTTCCAATGCATATAACATTCTCTCCAGCTGTGATGTATACCGAACTGCCTGCGGGACAGTTGAACTCTGCTACCTTTGAGGAAAGAAATTCAAACAGTTCTTTCTTGTTGATAGGATCACGGAGGAAGTCATTCCAGTTTGTTGGCAGCTAGGTGTCACCAGATACCTTTCTGCGCGTTCCTTTCCCTCGTTTTTCCCTGGTTGACTCCTTCAAACTGTTTGGTATGTATGTATCCCACACAAGGTCCAGTCGTTTGGTGGTCTTTAGCTGTCGTTCCAGGTAGGGAATGAACACATTGTCTGCATATTCGTGGAATGTTCTGACATGTGTTACAGGCAAGCAGTGCACAATCACAGCACCGTCCAGGACTTTGCAGTCAAATGATGCAGGTGGCTCTGTCTGGTTCGGCTCCTCGATGCATTGCAACAATTGAGATTTTGTACCTGGCAGGTTCAGCTTGCCAAAGTCAGACAGGGAAGGAGGATATGACTGAACCTCATGTGCGAAGAAGTCATTGATATCACCATCCCTATTTTGCAAGGAGATGTATAACTGTCCGAAGAGTGCCATATTGTTCTCAAGCACTTTTACTTTCTTGCCGTCCTTGGATTTAGCTTTGACTTTTGTCGAGAATAAGGGTAGCGAATTCTTTGACATCGGATTGTGTATGGAGCGAGAGCGATCCACAAGGACTGTTGTCACATAGTCCTGATACTTTTTCGTACCAATGTCTTCCAGTGTACGGATTGTATTCACTACGGTCTTACTCGTGCAGTTACGACTGTCAAGAGTTACTAACTCGGGAAAATCATCCAGGAAAGGATTGCCCATCTTTTGTATGACTTTAGATAGGCTATCAACCTGTTGCTGGAACGCTTTCTGTGCGGCGAGTCCCTGTTCATGGTGCTCGAAATTCGTAGGGTTTTCCGGGTCATCATCAAGAATATATTCATTCTCGAACTGCTTCATGAGTCTGGCGAGTTCTGGTCCAGAGGTCATCCAACGTTTGAAGGCGACTGGATTTTCAGTTAGTCCTACTGCACCACCGGAACCCTTCACAACTTTGTTTTCCTGCTCGTGCGCTTCATCAACGGGTATAGCAGAATATCTGTGGGTTGACTTCGAGATTACCCAGTGATGGCGAGTCTCAAATTCATCTCTGATTGGTTTCGGCAGATATTTCATGTCTCTGATATGGACGGACAGCCACCTAGCATAGTTCACATGATCTAATGCAAAAAACAAAGGTACGAGCTCCTCCAGAACGCTAATGTACAGTGTGAAGTTCTTCTCCCGGTGGGCTCTTACAAATATGAGAATGAGGATCTCATATTGCGTAATCAAATCCCAGAACTTGAACGTGGGACAGTTTTTACACATTCTCTCATGCCAGTTATTAAAACTGTCGTTATCATTCGCACCGCTGGGATCCTTGTTGAATGCCTCAATGATAAGCTTCTTAAGGGTCAAAAGTGTAACTTGGTGAGCGTGTCTAGTTCTGGTCAGGTGAGCTGTTTTCAGGAATGAATCAGCAATTCCAGATGAGGCTACCTCAGCTTCAGTAAGGGCTGCTGTCCACCCGGAGCCTTGTAACAAATCTCAAACAGTGTTCCATAAAGCCATCTCAATGTGCAATCCTCCCATCATAACCACATGCACTTTCTCTCCATACGTATCTGGCCATTTCCATTGTACGTACTTGGCGAGCGTAAACAACGGTTGATCAAATGTTGTGACTGGGATTTGTCCTGGGTTAAGGTACTCTGTTGCTTGCCTTTGGACATCCATGCCATGTTTAATCATTGCAGGTGTGGCTGACTTTTCATAAAACAGAGGAAGTAGTGCACATACAGCTGACGGCTCTACTGTCACCTCTTGCTTAGAGGCATGATAGGCAGACCATGTAAGCGAATTATCCTTGCTCAGTTCCGTATCATTGACAAGTTGAAGACCATGTTCTATCCAGCCATATTCGTCACGTCTTGCATCTGGTAAAACAGATTTGAAGGGTTGAACATTATTCTGTGGAGCAGCAACATCGGTGGTCTTCAGCAAAACAGCAGGAACAGAGGCATAACTGTCTGGAAGCGAATGAGCCTGTGACCCAGAGGGTGGTATAGCAACAGGCTGTCTAGTCACACCAGGTTCCCTCTCACTTGGGAATTGGAAAAGACTTATTCCCGTGCCGTGGAAAGATGTCTTTGACGTGGTTGAGCTCGGATTATGGTCGAGATTGTCAAGAGCTCCTACAGTGAAGAGACCTTTCCGAAGAATAGTCAGAGCTACTGCACCATCATCTTCAAACCTCTCGCATACAGCTGTGGCGAGCCAGTCTTCAAGCTGCATCACCCTGTCGTAGGAAACACTGATACCCATTGTATGTAACTGTGGGATGATTTTCTTGCTCCTAGTCAGCGCATGTATATAGAGGCCAATATAAATTGTTAGCGGAGGTTCTCGGTCAAGAGTGTGCCGGACTTTCACAGGCGAATTAGGTTTCCTTTTCTTGGCGTTGTAGATGATGTTTTGCCCAATAGTTAGGCACACTTGTGACTCATTACTCTCTTGGTCTTTCAGATTAGGACCATTGAGAATCATGGAGACGAGAAATTTCAGACTAGAGGGTAATGAGTTCTCCTGACAACCTGGTGGAAACTGGCCAGTGAATTTGAATCCTTCATGATGGAAGATATCTTTTCTAACGATGTTTGCCGTGCGTGCCAGAATCAGGGCATCTTCTGAAAAGTCACGCTTTTTCATAGCATCTATTATCATGTCTTTCATTCCCTCTTTGAATATTAGAACGATGCCCTGCCCATCATGTTGCACTTGTGCATCAGAAAATCGTTCAAGTAACTGTTCCTTCAATCTGGTTTTGTTGATAGTCTTTTTGATGCCCAACGCCTCAAGCCGATTCACGTACAGTGAGTGTAACTCGGATAATTTGAAGATGAAAGTCCCGGCATTAACAGACATTTCAATGTAACTGGTGAGTTCAACAAATGCTCTAGACTCATTCATTACGTCATCAATGTTTACTGTTGCATGGTGTAACTGTCTCATGTGACTGCGATACCGATTTCTAAGGTTAGTCAAACATTTTAGATGATACTTCGCATCCATAGCTATGAGATCTCCACCAACAATCCTCGCAAGTAGTTGGGTATCTTGCAGTTCGTTGATCATAGCTCTTAGACTGGCATCCATATCATATGTTGAAAACAGATGGAGGTCACCTTCATCTGCGCCTTTCTCGCAAAACAAACATTGTCTAATCATGGTTATTGTCCGGCGCTTAATTTGTTGTCTACCATCGGGATTGGATTTCTTTTGCTTTCTTGCTCTTGCCAGTTTCTCATTGTTGAATTTTAAATGACACGATTTAAGCCACAATGCAGAATTGTTCACAAGTTCGTCAACACTTTGATCACTCCCAAACTTCAGTTCAGTTGGGAGCTGATCAATCTCACGGAAATGTTCGACATTACTCAAGAATGACTGGTAGGCAGATGTCTTATTATCAGCGTTTGGTCCTGGACTGAGAAGTGGACATTTTAACTGTTCATCTGTTTCTTGTTGGCAGATAATGCAGCGACTAAAGTCTACAGGTAGCTCCATGTTGATTTATCTGAAAAGACACAAATAGATAATTTCTGTTAATACTCTCATATCATCATTTTAACTAGCAATAGTACCCGTCTACGACGGATAGTACCCGTCATGCGTCATCAAAGCATGGTGTTTGTAAATAAACCATATGACCTGAGGGTGTGACGCGTATCCGGGTCACCGAACCCCCGCAAAGTAACGTTACTTTCCCCGTACCCCCCGAATTAGGATAGAAATCGAAAAAAACGGCCCACATTGACACGGTCAAAAACGATATCTATAGGTGTGCAAAGTGTCAAGTTAATCCATCCTTCGATGCCTGAGCCTTAGGCGAACAAACTTTTGAAGTCCTTGCATTATAGTATGATTTTCCTTGGCGGCCATATTGGATTTTGGACGCCAGCTTGAAAATAAGTGACATATGCAATGTACCTTTCCCTGAATCAGTTTCACTGACCTCAAAAACCCCTGATTTGATACCTCATTTGTCTATCTGTGACTTCTACAGCCAGAGATATATGATATTGTAGCGTGGTGCTACGCAAGCAACTTGTTTGCCAAAGAAGGTAAGCCACAACGCATAGGGTCAAAAGAGTCTTTATTGTAAAGCTCAAACTGTAGCACTGACTTGCTCGGGGCTGCGAGCCCCGTGTATATCCCGAGGCCACGCCTACCCCTCGGGCGTGGTTGACACCCTCTTGGTGCGTGGAATGATGTCACCGCGCCAGCGAGCCATCGTGTCCGCCACACGCGCTCCCCCAGAATTCCCGCGCACCTGAAGGGTCAGTTTGCGGGGCAAACGGATGACCCGGCCGAAGCGCCCTCTGGCGGCTGGCGGCATCTGGGATGCCGGGATGCCGTCTGGGATGCCGCTGGCGGCATCTGGGATGGGTGCAGGACAGGGTGGTGGCGTGCCGGCGGGGCTGGGTGGTGCCGGGGGTCCGCCCGCCGGGGGGCGGCCCCGACGCAGGGGCCGAGCCACTGGCGGGGGTGGTCCACGTCGAGGTGGGCCGGCTTGAGGCGGTCCACGGAAACGCGGTCAGGAGTACCGCCGATGTCCAGAGTGAAGTGTTTCGCCCCGGTCTCCAGCACGCGGAAGGACCCGTCGTACGGGGGCCGCAGCGGTGTCCAGTGGGCATCATGGCGGATGAACACGTACTCCGCCATGCGAAGCTCCGGGGTGACGTGCGTTGGCGGGCACCCGTGGTGCGCCGTCGGCACCGGGGCGAACCTCTAGGCGGTCTCCTGCAGTGCGGAGCGCTGCTGCGCCGCGGACCATTGGTGCCGTGGAGTCGGGGAGGAACTCGCCCGGCACCCGCAGCGGTTGTCCGAAGACCAACTCTGCCGCGGATGTGCGCAGGTCGTCCTGGGGCGCCGTCCTGAGGCCCAGCAGGACCCAGGGGAGCCTGTCGACCCAGCCGCCGTTGCGGAGGGTGGCCCGGAGCATGGCCTTTAAGGAGCGATGGAAGCGCTCGCACAGGCTGTTGGCCTGGGGGTGGTAGGCCGTGGTGCGGTGCAGCTCGACGCCGAGCCCCCGTGCGACCGCTCCCCAGAGCTCCGAGGTGTACTGGGGGCCACGGTCAGACGAGATGTCCGAGGGGGCGCCGAACCGGGCAACCCAGGTGGCGATGAACGCCTGCGCTACGTCCGCCGCCGTCCGATGCCGTCGTCGCCGCCAATGGCACGGCCTCCGGCCACCGGGTGGTGCGGTCCACCATGGTGAGGACGTGGGTGAAACCCAGCGAGGGGGGCAGAGGTCCCACCAAGTCTACGTGAACGTGGTCGAACCGACGTTCGGGCACAGTAAACGGGGCCAACGGGGCTTGGGTGTGGCGGTGCACCTTCGCGCGCTGGCACGCGAGGCACGTCCTGGTCCAATCGCGGACGGTCTTCCGGAGGCCATGCCAGACGAACTTGTTCGGCGCCCAGCCTCTGGGAGGCCTTCGTGCCCGGGTGGGACAGGCCGTGGATGGCGTCAAAAACCCGGCGCTGCCAGCCCGCGGGCACGATGGGGTGAGGCCGGCCGAGGGAGACGTCGCACAAGAGGGCCGTGCCCGCGCCGTCGAACGGCACCTCGGTGACGCGGAGGCCCGTGTTGGCGGTCCGCAAGGCCTGGACGTCGGGGTCGGCGGTCTGGTCCACCGCCATGCGGGCATAGTCGATCCCGAGGTGGACCGTGTGGGCGACGGACCGGGAAAGGCAATCCGCCACCGGGTTGTCCTTCCCCGCGACGTGCCGGATGTCCGTCGTGTACTCGGACACGGCCGAGAGGTGACGCTGCTGCCAGGCCGACCATGGCTCGGCGACCTTGGCCATCGCGAAGACCAGGGGCTTGTGGTCGACGAAGGCTGTGAACGAACGGCCATCGAGCAGATGGCGGAAATGCTGGACCGCCAGGTGAAGCCTGAGGAGCTCGCGGTCGAAGGTACTGTACCGCCGTTCGTGCGGGCGGAGCTGCCGGCTGAAAAACGCCAGCGGCTGCCAAGCTCCCTTCACCCATTGCTCGTGCACCGCGCCCACCGCGTAGTCCGACGCGTCGGTGGTGAGGGCGATCGGTGCATCGGGCGCCGGGTGCGCGAGCATGGTGGCGTTAGCCAAGGCGAGCTTCGCGCCCGCGAATGCCGCGTCCATCGGCTCGTTCCAAGCAACGTCACCTTTGTCCGGCTTCCCCCGGAGGGCCTCGTGCAGGGGGTGCAGGAGCTGGGCGATGCGGGGCAGGAACCGGTCATAAAAGTTCACCATGCCCAGGAACTCCTCGAGCCCCTTGATCGTGCAGGGGCACGGAAACCCCCTGACTGCCTCCACCTTGGCCGGTAAGGGAATGGCCCCGTGCCTGGTGACGCAGTGCCCCAAAAAGTCGATTTCGGCGACGCCGAACCGGCACTTGGCGGGGTTGATGATCAGGCCATGCTGGCCCAGGCGTTCGAAGAGCGTGCGGAGGTGGCGTAGGTGCTCTTCGCGGGACGCGCTGGCGACGAGGATATCGTCCAGGTAGACGTAGACAAAATCCAGGTCGCGCAGGACGCTGTCCATCAGTCGCTGGAACGCCTGAGCCGCATTCTTCAGACCGAAGGGCATCCGCAGGAACTCGAAGAGTCTGAATGGTGTGATGACCGCCGTCTTCAGGACGTCCTCTGGCCTGACGGGGACCTGATGGTAGCCGCGTATGAGGTCCACCTTCGAGAAGAAGGACATGCCCGCCAAACGGGCAGAAAAGTCCTGAATGTGGGGGACGGGGTAGCGGTCGGGAGTGGTGGCGTCATTGAGACGGCAATAGTCCCCGCACGGTCGCCATCCCCCGCCGGGCTTCGGCACGATGTGCAGCGGCAACGCCCAAGCACTCTCCGAGCGCCGAACGATGCCGAGTCGCTCCAGGGTAGCGAACGCCGCTTTTGCCACCGCCAGCTTCGTCGGCTCGAGGCGGCGTGCCCGGGCGTAGACCGGTGGCCCGACGGTGGGGATGTGATGGGTCACCCCGTGCTTGACGGCCCCCGCCGAGAAGGTGGGCCGCGTGAGGGCCGGGAAGCCGACGAGGAGGCGGGTGAATTCGTCCGCTGCCGGAAGCGTACAGATCAACGTGGCCGGAACCGAACCGTTCGGCAAGCCGCTTGGCAAGCCGCTCGGCGAGCTGCTCGTTGAGCTGCTCGACGAGCTGGGCAGCGCACAAGCGAGCGAGCTGAACGTCTCGGCCTGGACAAGACGTCTGCACTTTACGTCGACCAGGAGCCCATTAGCGCACAGGAAGTCCGTGCCAAGCAGTGCCATGGGCACGTCGGCGGTGACGAACGTCCATCGGAAAACCTGCCCTCCGAACCGCAGAGAGAGGCAGCGATTTCCGTACGTACGGATGGGCGTCCCGTTCGCGGCAAGCAGCGCGGTGCCCCGGCCCGCGGCAGGCTTGTCTGACGTACCGGCGGGAACGACACTCACCTGCGCTCCCGTGTCGCACAGGTAACGGCGCCCGGATAAGGTGTCCATTATGAACAGCAGGCTGCTCGAACGGCCGGCGCTCATCGCCACTATTGAGCGCCGGCCCGGTCGTTTCCCGACCTGTTGAAGGAGCATGGCGGATGACACTGCCGAGCCTCGTGGCCGAACTTGGCGTGGAACCAGCACCAGGTGGTGGAGCTGGAGGAGTGCGGCTGGCTCCGCCAGGCCGGTGGAGTTGGCGGTGTTCCCCGCGGTGGCGGTTTTCGCCGCGGCGGTGGGCGGGGCGTGGCGGCGGTCACGAGGTGCGTATCAGCATGCTGCGTATGCTGTGTAAGCTGATGCTGTGGATCAGCATCATCAGCAGAATCAGCCTCGAGGTCCGTGACGGCCGCACCGACTCTCGCCCGCATGTCCGCAGCCGCAAAGTACCTGTCCGCCTCGGCTGCCAATGCTCGGGGTTCCGTTAGCACGGTCCCGGCCAACGCTAGGCGAACCTGCGCTGGAAGTTGGCGACGGAAAAGCACCCGGAATAGAGAACCGGGGGCTTCGTCGCCCAACAGTGACAGCATTTGGTCCATTCGGACCGACGGGCGCGTGTCGCCGAGCTCGGGGAGATCCAGGAGGCGGTCGGCCCGTGCGTCGTCCGTGAGGCCGAACGTGGTTAGGAGCAGCCGCTTGAGTGCCTCGTACTTGTGGCCGTCCGGTGGGTGGCGAAGGACGGACACAACTCGAGCGGCCGTGCCGGGCCCGAGGGAGGCGACGACGTGGCAGTAGCGCGTGTCGTCGCCAGTGAGGCGCCGAAGCTGAAATTGGGCTTCGGCTTGGACAAACCAGACTTCGGCCTGGGCCTCCCAAAATTCGGGAAGTTTGATGAAGTTGGCCATGGCAATGGCGTCGTGTGTGGAAGGATCGCTCCGGCAGATCTAACGTCGAGGGTCACCAGTAAAGCGCGGCGTTACGCGCGCTGCTTGCGAGCAAGGAGGAAGCGGACAAGCGGTGACTTATAAGCGTCTTTATTTCAGGAGCTCACTGTAACACTAGCGCGCTCCGGGCTGCGCGCCCCGTGTATATCCTCAGGCCACGCCTACCCCTCGGGCGTGGCCGCCGCCCACTTGGTGCGCGGAATGATGTCACCACGCCAGTGGGCTTTCGTGTCCGCCACAATATGATATTTCAGTTTTGCTGGCGGCATTTTGAATGTTGGCCGCCATCTTGGAAAATCTTAAACGGTCACGATGGCTCCTAGGCTAAAATCAATTGATAGGTCCAAACGAAGCTCCATACCAAATTTGGGACTTTTGTCCGGCTTGTAACATTACGCCTAAAAATTGTTGCTCAGCCACCTGACTATAACAAACTCGACCATGACGCTGACAGAAGTTGTGCGATTAAACGATTGCGGAGCGCCCCCATTTGTTCCCTTCTCGCTTCTCGTAGTGCTTTGAGCCACGTCACGACAGACATACGTCATTGCAATGGCGGCCGTCTTCACCGGTTCGCATCTGATTGGTTAGCATCTGCTGCTTCCCGGTGGCGCGTCTGGTTGAGTCTCTTCTCATGTCTCTTCTGGTGTCCAATGCAAGCTCTGGCCCTGGGCATGTCAGTGGATGAACGCCTTCAACTGAGGTGTGAAATCTCGCTGTGTGTGTGTGTGGTGGTGGTGGTGGTGATTGTGTGTGTGTGTGTGTGTGTGGGGGGGAGGGGGGGGTTGTGTGTGTGTGTGGGGGGGAGGGGGGGGGTTGTGTGTGTGTGTGTGTGTGTGTGTGTGGGGGGGGGGGGGAGGGTTGTGTGTGTGGTGTGGTGGTTGTGTGTGTGGTGTGGTGGTTGTGTGTGTGTGTGGTGGTTGTGTGGTGGGGTGGTGGTTGTGTGGTGGGGTGGTGGTTGTGTGGTGGTTGTGTGTGGGTGTGTGGTGG
Organism: Myxine glutinosa; assembly: GCF_964187855.1. Taxonomy (NCBI): domain Eukaryota; kingdom Metazoa; phylum Chordata; class Myxini; order Myxiniformes; family Myxinidae; genus Myxine; species Myxine glutinosa. Next base: position 843,794 of record NW_027616352.1, read on the forward strand.
GGGTGGTGGTTGTGTGTGTGTGGTGGGGTGGTGGTTGTGTGTGGGTGTGTGGTGGGGTGGTGGTTGTGTGTGTGTGTGTGTGTGTGGTGGGGTGGTGGTTGTGTGTGGATGTGTGGTGGTTGTGTGTGGGTGTGTGGTGGGGTGGTGGTTGTGTGTGGGTGTGTGGTGGTTGTGTGTGGGTGTGTGGTGTGGTGGTTGTGTGTGGTGGGGTGGTGCTTTGTGTGTGGTGGGGTGGTGGTTTGTGTTTGGTGGGGTGGTGGTTGTGTGGTGGGGTGGTGTGTGTGGGTGTGTGGTGTGGTGGGGTGGTGGTTGTGTGTGTGTGTTGGGGTGGTGGTTGTGTGTGTGTGTGTTGGGGTGGTGGTTGTGTGTGTGTGTGTGTGTGTGTGTGTGTGTGTGTGTGTGTGTGTGTGTGTGTGTGTGTGTCACTGTATATGCTTGGACACAGGTGTGCATGCGTCGGCACAGAGGGTCAAAACACCAAAACGTCGGCAGATTGTCCCAACTCCTCTGAAGAATGGACCCGAGCTGATGATCCAAGCTGTCAGAAAATTGGTCACTTGCTTATCCTTTTACAAAGTGCTTCGTTTTGCCATATAACTGTCTTAGCCGATTAAATTATCCCTAATGTTGTGAGAAGCGGCTTCATGGGAAAATAACAATGTGTGCGTGCGTGAGAATACTTCAGAGTGATTGCATTGGTGTGTGTGCAAGGATTTGTGTTCCTGCGCTGATTTGATTATTTGCCATGATATCATATTTGTTGCATGTTTACCAACATTACAGTACATGCATTCCAACATGCACCCTGCTTTTTGTGAAAAGGTGCACGTGTGGCTCATATGGCAAGTCCTCAGTTGTTTGTGCTATTTTGTAGACTTCAATCTGGACGCACACCGAGTACATTAGGAAAAGCAAATCCTTTATTAATATCCATGGGTGTGAATCACAAGCATTTCCCAAAAAAACCTTCATTAATATTCTGAGAATCACAAACTGTGTACTGACTGTGGATATTCTGAGAAACATATACTGTGTGCTGACTGGATATTCTGAGAATCACACACTGTGTGCTGACTGTGGATATTCTGAGAATCATATACTGTGTGCTGACTGTGGATATTATGAGAATCACATACTGTGTACTGACTGTGGATATTCTGAGAATCACACACTGTGTACTGACTGTGGATATTCTGAGAAACACACACTGTGTACTGACTGTGGATATCCTGAGAATCACACACTGTGTACTGACTGTGGATATTCTGAGAATCACACACTGTGTACTGACTGTGGATATCCTGAGAATCACACACTGTGTACTGACTGTGGATATTCTGAGAATCACATACTGTGTACTGACTGTGGATATTCTGAGAATCACATACTGTGTACTGACTGTGGATATCCTGAGAATCACACACTGTGTACTGACTGTGGATATTCTGAGAATCACATACTGTGTACTGACTGTGGATATTCTGAGAATCACATACTGTGTACTGACTGTGGATATCCTGAGAATCACACACTGTGTACTGACTGTGGATATTCTGAGAATCACATACTGTGTACTGACTGTGGATATTCTGAGAATCACACACTGTGTACTGACTGTGGATATTCTGAGAAACACATACTGTGTACTGACTGTGGATATCCTGAGAATCACACACTGTGTACTGACTGTGGATATTCTAAGAATCACATACTGTGTACTGACTGTGGATATTCTGAGAAACACATACTGTGTACTGACTGTGGATATCCTGAGAATCACACACTGTGTACTGACTGTGGATATTCTGAGAATCACACACTGTGTACTGACTGTGGATATCCTGAGAATCACACACTGTGTACTGACTGTGGATATTCTGAGAATCATATACTGTGTACTGACTGTGGATATTCAGAGAAACACATACTGTGTACTGACTGTGGATATCCTGAGAATCACACACTGTGTACTGACTGTGGATATCCTGAGAATCACACACTGTGTGCTGACTGTGGATATTCTGAGAATCACATACTGTGTACTGACTGTGGATATTCTGAGAATCACACACTGTGTACTGACTGTGGATATTCTGAGAAACACATACTGTGTACTGACTGTGGATATCCTGAGAATCACACACTGTGTACTGACTGTGGATATTCTGAGAATCACATACTGTGTACTGACTGTGGATATTCTGAGAAACACATACTGTGTACTGACTGTGGATATCCTGAGAATCACACACTGTGTACTGACTGTGGATATTCTGAGAATCACACACTGTGTACTGACTGTGGATATCCTGAGAATCACACACTGTGTACTGACTGTGGATATTCTGAGAATCATATACTGTGTACTGACTGTGGATATTCTGAGAAACACATACTGTGTACTGACTGTGGATATCCTGAGAATCACACACTGTGTACTGACTGTGGATATCCTGAGAATCGCACACTGTGTACTGACTGTGGATATTCTGAGAATCACATACTGTGTACTGACTGTGGATATTCTGAGAAACACATACTGTGTACTGACTGTGGATATTCTGAGAATCACATACTGTGTACTGACTGTGGATATTCTGAGAATCACACACTGTGTACTGACTGTGGATATTCTGAGAATCACACACTGTGTACTGACTGTGGATATTCTGAGAAACACATACTGTGTACTGACTGTGGATATCCTGAGAATCACACACTGTGTACTGACTGCGGATATTCTGAGAATCACATACTGTGTACTGACTGTGGATATCCTGAGAATCACACACTGTGTACTGACTGTGGATATTCTGAGAATAACGTATACTGTGTACTGACTGTGGATATCCTGAGAATCACATACTGTGTACTGACTGTGGATATTCTGAGAATCACACACTGTGTACTGACTGTGGATATTCTGAGAATCACATACTGTGTACTGACTGTGGATATTCTGAGAAACACATACTGTGTACTGACTGTGGATATCCTGAGAATCACACACTGTGTACTGACTGTGGATATTCTGAGAATCACATACTGTGTACTGACTGTGGATATTCTGAGAATCACATACTGTGTACTGACTGTGGATATCCTGAGTCACTTGGTGATGTTAAATTGGGGTTGATTTTGCTGGTGAGTCCATGTTCTGTACATGGTGAGTCCATGTTCTCATCATTATTGTGTAACGTTTGGGCAAAACGCATTCACAGTTGAATCCATGTGTGACGTGCTCGCTCTTCTCGGCTGGGAGGGTCAAATCTTCGTTGAAGCTCCAATGACTTGCTGCCCTGTGTTCTCGCAACCACTGAAATTGGTTTAAAATACCTTTAGTCAGTGTAGTATACTGTTTATTCCACCAGGTGAGCACCAGGGCTGTTGCCCCGATGTTGTTTATATTATAGCCTGTAGTTTTATAGAAATTGGTTGTCATATAGCTGGCGTGTGTGTGTGTGTGTGTGTGTGTGTGTGTGTGTGTGTGTGTGTGTGTGTGTGTGTGTGTGTGTGTGTGTGTTAGTTACTGAAACTGAACGTAACTGAACGAAACTGTCAGCTGAACTAGCAAAATAATGTCATTGTCTTCCACGAATGGTTTAGTAAATTGCAGAAGCATAGCGTGGTACTTGGTAAGCAGTTTATGAGTGTAAACACTTCCATGGGATCGGGTGTCACTCCACTGCATCAGAGTCCACTGTACCACCTTTAGAGGCCATTTTTTTTTCCCGCAAGCGGGGGTTGGCCTTTTTCGGGAACTGTGGTTGTTGTTGTTTTTCGGTCCCCTTTTTGAAGCAATGTTTTACGGCCGGATGCCCTTCCTGACGCCAACCCTTTTTGCCGCCTTTAACGACAAGCAGGGAATTACCAGTGAACTGGTACTCAATTTGCCAACCTCGGAAGGATGACAGGCTGAGTCAACCCCCCTGGCGTTAATTCAGCGATTGACCGGGATTCAGAACCCAGGATCCTAGGATCCTAAGCCGGCACCCTAGCCGCTAGCCCAACACCAGGGATCTATTTACCTGCGATCTATTTTAAAATTCGCTCTAGATCAGCGGTCGGGAACCTATGGCTCGCGAGCCATATATGGCTCTTCCGGTGACGGCATATGGCTCCCAGACAATTTTGAGTTGAAAAAAAAAAAAAAAATCAGTTTGGAACTGATTTTAAAATACTTGTGATATTTCTTAATAATACTGTGTCATTTTAAAGTAAACAGAAATTAGTTTTGAAGATAAATTTCACGGGTCACCGGTCACCCGTGGGTCGGGTCGGGAACCAATGGCTCGCGAGCATGTCCGCGTCATTGTAAAGGTGAAGAAATCAATTTTATCAGATAGCCAACTAGTTTATCCGCTTCAACCCTTGTAACGGAAAAGATGGCGAAAAGAAAAAAAAGACGATGATTACCGTGCATTCCAGGCTGCGTGGACAGAGGAATTTGCATTTGGTGAGAGAGCAGGATCTGCGGTATGTCTAATATGCAATGATAAAATTGCATCGATGAAACGGTCAAATATAAAGCGGCACTTCGATATGCACCATGCTTCATTTGCATCGAAATATCCAGCGGGGGACAGCAGGAAAAGGGCATGCGAGGAGCTACAGCGGAGAGTGCAGACGAGTCAGCAGCAACTACGTGTGTGGACCAAGCAAGGTGACGGGAATTCCGCTAGCTTTGCGGGTGCTTTGGCAATAGTAAGGAATGGAAAGCCATTCACAGATGGCGAGTATGCCAAAACATTCATGCTTGATGTGGCCAATGAACTGTTTGATGACTTCCCAAATAAAGACAAGATAATCAAACGAATAAAAGACATGCCCCTGTCAGCAAGAACTGTGCACGATCGTAGCATCATGATGGCAAATCAAGTCGAGGAAACACAAATTAAGGACATAAACGCCGGGACATACTTTTCTCTCGCGTTAGATGAGTCAACAGACGTTAGCCATCTATCTCAGTGCAGTATAATTGCCAGGTATGCTGCAGGTGACACACTGCGTGAGGAAAGCTTGGCTGTTTTGCCAATGAAAGGGACAACAAGAGGAGAGGATTTATTCACGTCTTTCATGGAGTTTGCTAAAGAAAAAAAACTACCGATGGATAAACTTATTTCTGTCTGTACTGATGGTGCACCCTGTATGTTGGGGAAGAACAAAGGATTTGTAGCGCTTCTCCGTGAACATGAAAAGAGAGCCATCCTAAGTTTTCATTGCATCCTGCACCAGGAGGCGCTTTGCGCTCAGACGTGTGGCCAGGAGCTTGGTGATGTGATGTCGCTGGTCATTCGAGTGGTCAACTTTATTGTTGCCCGAGCTTTAAATGATCGCCAGTTTAAAGCTCTGTTAGAAGAAGTTGGGAATCATTATCCCGGTCTGCTTTTACACAGCAACGTGCGTTGGTTGTCAAGGGGGAAGGTGCTCAGCCGTTTTGCAGCTTGCCTGAGTGAAATCCGGACTTTTCTTGAAATGAAAGGCGTCAAGCATCCTGAGCTAGACAACACTGACTGGCTCCTGCAGTTTCACTATCTCGTGGACATAACTGGCCATCTGAACCAGCTCAATGTGAAAATGCAAGGTATTGGAAATACAATCTCATCCCTTCAACAAGCAGTGTTTGCATTTGAAAGCAAGCTGGAAGTCTTTCTCAGGGACATTGAAACAGGTCGTCTTCTGCACTTTGAAAGACTGCAACAATTTAGAGATGCATGCTTAGCAAGTGACTCCACTCAACATCTGGATCTCCAGCAGCTAGCTGGCTTTACGTCCAATCTCCTGCAGTCATTCAAAGCACGTTTTGGAGAATTTCGTGCGCGCACTGGTCTTTTCAAGTTCATCACTCATCCACATGAGTGTGCAGTGGACAAAATCGACCTGACATGCATCCCCGGGGTCTCTATCGGAGACTTTGAGCTGGAAGTTGCTGACCTGAAGGCATCAGACATGTGGATGAGTAAGTTCAAGTCACTTAATGGAGAGTTGGAAAGTCTTGCGCGACAGCGAGCAGAGCTGGCGAGGGAACACAAGTGGACAGAAATGAAAAATCTTCAACCTGAAGACCAGCTGATTCTTAAAACTTGGAACGAGCTTCCTGTGACATACCACACAATGCAGCGTGTGAGTATTGCCGTATTGACCATGTTTGGCTCTACATATGCATGTGAGCAGTCATTCTCGCATATGAGGAACATTAAGACCAACCTACGCTCACGTTTAACTGATGGAAGCCTCAACGCCTGCATGAAGCTCAACCTCACCACGTATGAACCAGACTACAAGGCCATCAGCAAAACCATGCAGCACCAGAAGTCGCATTAAAAGTAAGACATATTTAATTTATTATACGTTAAAAATACTATATGGCTCTCAATGAAATATATTTAGAAATATTTGGCTTTTATGGCTCTCCCAGTCAAAAAGGTTCCTGACCCCTGCTCTAGATGATGGACCCAGATTGCATATATCATATTCCCGTCAGGAAGAGATTCATTGTCACCCGGCAACGCCGGTACTTTTGCCAGTTACGAAGAAATAATATCACAAATATTACAAATACATTTGCACAAAATAAATATTTATATTATGATTGGTGTAAATCATGACAACACAGCAACTCAAGTTCAGTCAGCTCATTATCCTTGGTGAAAACAAGGTGGGCCTTACGCGAGCCGATTCACGCTCGTACAACTTATGATACGAGCCGGGACCCAGGGAACATCCGCACAATATACAATGTGACGAAGTCTTTAACCCCTCAGGAAAAATTTGAGGATTGACTAAAGTATTTCCCCAACTTTCCTCTGAAGGACACCCTTAATTTGACGATAAAACAGCTGATCACCACCATCTCTTATCTTCCCCCATCCAAAACCTTGATCTTTTATACCACGTTAATACACCCCAAATCCACCTCCTTCAAATTCCGTTTTCTTTCCTGAAAGTCCTAGTATTGTCCATCTTGTTTATCCCGTGTACCCCGCCTCAGCCCTCTCCCTTCCACAGATCTCCCCATGTCTATGTTCTTTACTATTGTGGTGCTTCCCTCTCCCGCTCCCTTTATTATATGTTGTATGTGTGCGATCTTTCACGAGCCATGCTTTAGTATACCAAAAAAAAATGGAATGTTAAACACAGACAGACGGATTGACGGATAAACAAGCGTATTATAATATAGGTACAGTCACGTGAAAAAGTAAGTACACCCCATGTAAAGTTTTGACTTTTTCAACATATTTCAACATACAGCTATTTGATCTTCATTTCAACAATATTGATAGATGAAGGTGATATAATATAACAAATATCATGAAACATTTACATTTTGTAGTCCATTGTATAATTAAAACAAGTACAAAAAGTTTTAATTAAAACAAAAGCCACGTCGATGTTACACAACGCCTAGATGAAGCTGTGCCTATAACGTCGATGTTATAGGCACAGGACATTCCTATTGATTCGATTACTTGATGTTATTTTTGTGCAAAGTGAAAATATATCTCGGCAATTTCCCATGTGTGGCGACGAATTTTTAATATATCTCGGCATTTTCCCGTCTGTTATTTCAGGCGGTGTATGACTGACCATGCCGTGATTATAAAAAAATATATCTCGGCAATTTCTCGTGTGTAGCGACACGTGAACGAAGCTATGCTCCTCTCTCCATATTATTGTGACGACATATAAATTAAATATTTCATCGTGACGATTGTCATCAAATGGACGAATTTTTAATATATCTCGGCATTTTCCCGTCTGTTATTTCAGGCGGTGTATGACTGACCATGCCGTGATTGTAAAAAAATATATCTCGGCAATTTCTCGTGTGTAGCGACACGTGAACGAAGCTAGGCTCCTCTCTCCACATTATTGTGACGACGTATAAATTAAATATTTCATCGTGACGATTGTCATCAAATGGACGAATTTTTAATATATCTCGGCATTTTCCCGTCTGTTATTTCGGGCGGTGTATGACTGACCATGCCGCGATTTAAACAAAATATATATATCTCGGCATTTTCCCGTCTGTTATTTCGGGCGGTGTATGACTGAGCATGCCGCGATTTAAAAACAATATATCTCAATGGACCTGAAGTTACAGGCCTTTGAGAATTCATTTCGTTCTATAAAGGGCAACTTTCATCGGATTTTCTTCCCGTTTTTTTCAACCGAGTCTAAAACTATGTTAGCGACTGTGAAAAATGAAATGATATATCGAATTTGATTTGAAATAAAACTGTGTGAGAGAGGAAGACACCACGGGCCTACAAAACAGGCCTCAAAGCTATGCGAGTTAATAAAATGGTGGATATTTGTTTATATGAAGCCTCTCCCACAATGGGTGGAGCTATGGTTCCCAGAATGGGTGGAGCTTTGAGGTTTTGTCCTCTCTGCAAGAACAAGAATAACAAGAAGAAGAAGAACAAGAAGAACAACAACAACAGCAGAGGGCACTCTAAGAGCAGCGTCTGCGACGCGGCTAATAAACATAAATGCAAATTTCGCATGTGGAAAAAGTAAGTACACCCCTACATTTATCACTACTTCAAATACCTAAAATTAGAATCAGGTGCACCAGCTCAGGTGCAAATGATTAGAACATCGTCAGATAGGATCTTTGGAGGAACCTGTCTTATTTAAACCTCAGACACTTAGTTTGGTTTGCTCTTTGTTGTTGAAGTGTGCAGCGTCACCATGCCTAGATCAAAAGAGCTCTCTGAGGCCTTCAGAAAGAAGGTTATAGATGCCTACGAGTCTGGGAAGGGATTTAAAAAGATCTCCAAACAATTTGAAATCAGTCATTCGACTGTCCGGAAGATCATCTACAAGTGGAGAAGATTCCAAACAACTGCCAACTTGTTCAGGCCAGGCCGCCCCAGCAAGTTCAGCCAGAGAGCAGACCGCAAGATGCTGAAAGAAGTCTCTGAGAACCCCAGAATGTCATCACGGGACCTAGAGGTAGCTCTTGCCACTGTTGATGTCAAACTGCACGAGTCTACCATTAGAAAGAGGCTGCACAAATGTGATCTACATGGGAGGTGTGCCAGGAGGAAACCTTTGCTGTCCAGAAAGAACATCAGGGCAAGACTAAAACTTGCCAATGAACACCTAGGCAAAGAACAGCACTTCTGGAACAATGTGCCCTGGACAGATGAGTCAAAGGTAGAGCTATTTGGCCACAGTACCAGAAGACATGTTTGGTGAAAACCAAAGACAGCATTTGACCACAACAACCTGATATCAACTCTAAAGCATGGTGGTGGAAATATTATGGTTTGGGGCAGCTTTGCTGCATCAGGGCCTGGGCAGCTCACCATCATATAATCGACTACAAATTCTTCATTGTACCAGAGTGTGCTTGAGGATAATGTGAGGCCATCTGTCGGAAAGTTGAAGCTCAACCGAAGGTGGACCTTGCAACATGACAATGACCCTAAATATACCAGTAAATCCACCAAGGAATGGCTGAAAAGAAAGAAATGGAGGGTTCTGGAATGGCCAAGTCAAAGCCCAGATCTAAATCCCATCGAGATGTTGTGGGGGGATTTGAAACAAGCTGTGCATGCAAGAAACCCCTCAACCATCGCACAGCTGAAAGAATTCTGCATGGAGGAGTGGGCAAAAATTTCTCCCAGTCGATGTCAGAGACTGGTAGACAGTTATAAGAAACGTCTACTTGAGGTTGTTTCTGCCAAAGGGGGCAATACCTCCTATTAGAGCCAAGGGTGTACTTACTTTTTCACGTGACTGTATATGTGACAATGAGCTGCCTCGACAACCAATCCTGGTCATTGCTAATGTGGTTACAAACGCATATGCTTCCATAAATTAAGATATAACTGGTGAAGAATTAACCTCCAAGTCTTCTTTTTGTAATAATATATACAATTATACATACAATGTCGATTTGAGGGTAAGAGGTAGGGGGTTGGGGGGGAGCAGGGTGGGGGCAGTGGGGTCAGTTATCCAACTGCCTCGATTGCTGCCACAGTTCCCCCCAAACATTAAGGAACAACCCAGTTTTGAAAATAAAAAACATGCCCACTGCCTGTGTGCATATATATTACATCATGGTTATATAGCTCAGATAGATTCCAATTACACTGGACCGTAGGCTGACACCGAAGGCCTGAAGCCTAAGGACTGAAGCCTGAGGCATATACGAGCTATGGCTTTCACAAGGTCCACGAGGCCAATCGGCTCCAACCTTTCGATATTTGATGATCCTTTTTACAGTCGCACTCACTTTAGTTGTTTTACACTCAACGGAAATCTTATCTGTAGGCCTAGCGATTGGGAATATTGGAGCTCCAAAGTCAGTCTTTGGCTTCATAAGCACCAAAATAGTGGCTGTATGATTTTTCAGGTTGCAATTGTGAGTTGAGTCAGGCCAGCTATTCCAACCAATGGATGGAAAGAAGCGTTACCCATGGAAGGACAGATGAACAAGTGTATTATTATAGTGGTTAGCAGGGACCTGTGGAAATTCCACGTAATGTAAAATTTGACGTCAAAACCTTGACTTCCCCCTACCCCATCCTCTCTCTCTCCTTCCCCACAATCCCTCCTCCTCATCCCCCTCCCTCCTCTTCCACCTCTCCCTCCTCGTTTCCTCTCTCTGTCCTCCTCTTCCTTCTCCCTCCTCCTCTTCCCTCTCACTCCTCCTTTCCCTCCCCCACCCCCCACTGCCAGGAATAGGTTTTAAATGGACCTATATAGTGTTTCAAAAGCTTTCAAAGTAGTCATGGCATAACTCTCCTCCATCTCATCTCCCTTTCTCTCTCCTTCCACATCCCTGAATGACCCCTCTCCTTTCTGTCCTCTTCTACCCCCTCATTTCCCCGCACCCAGGAAGAGCTTTCGAAGGGGTCTTATATAGTATGCACTATGCATGCATCACATTGTTAGAGGTCCCTCAAGGTTTTTAGAGGTCCCTTGAGGTGTTCCACATGAAATCAAAAGAAATCCAGGGGAAAATAGACAACGAAAACCCAAGGGGACAGGTCTGGACCCCTCTCCCTATGCCCGGGAAAAGCTTCCAAAAGGGTCCTCTAAAACAGTTTGCCTGCATCGCCCAAAACAGCAGCAGGACCCTCTTAATTTTTTCCGAGATTAAAGAAAATGTTAATTTCCCCCCAGATTTCTCCCAATTTCATTCCGAACAGTTTGAGGGATCTCTAAAAATGCAAACATGCCGAATAAACCTTATGGATAAGCAATCACCCAAGGGGACAGGTCCAAAAGCCACTCATCTATTTAGTTATTTAAAACGGATTTTTTTTCTAAAACGTCGAATTTTGTCCGATTTTCTTGGGATTTCTTTTAGTCGAGTCTTAAATAAACGATGTCAGCGACTGTGAAAAATGATAGCACAAAAAATGATGATATAAGAATAAATTGTAGCGTGGGATAACCCCAAAGGGTTTAGCTTTGTGAGGCCTTAAAACACGTGAAATTTTTAAACATTGATAAAATCAAAACCCGAGACCCTACAAACACACCCTCGATCTTATTCTTCTCAGGAAACACTGGTCTCTCCCACATGTCCAAACGTACACTCACTCATGTAACCACAGCACTGATGCAGGCAACTTACAGTGGTTCATGCCTACCAGAGGCCTGTGAGACCTGAGAACGAGCACAGAGAAAAACAAAAAATGGCAGCGATTTGATTTTGATTCCTCACCCAGACGGACAGACAGAGGGACAGACTGGCAGGAATATACAAGTAGATATAGATTGTTATTATTATTACACAGGAATTGATTGAAATGCCTGAAATTTTTTAGCCGCGTCGCAGACGCTGCTCATCGAGTGCCCTCTGCTGTTGTTGTTGTTGTTGTTGTTCTTCTTCTTCTTGTTCTTGCAGAGAAGACAAAACCTCAAAGCTCCACCCATTCTGTCAACCATAGTTCCACCCATTCTGGGAGAGCCTTCTATAAACAAATATCCACCATTTTATTAACTTGCATAGCTTTGAGGCCTGTTTTGTAGGCCTGTGGTGTCTTCCTCTCTCACACAGTTTTATTTCAAATCAAATTCGATATATCATTTCATTTTTCAGAGTCGCTAACATAGTTTTAGACTCGGTTGAAAAAAAACGGGAAGAAAATCCGATGAAAGTTGCCCTTTATAGAACGAAATGAATTCTCAAAGGCCTGTAACTTCAAGTCCATTGAGATATTTTTTTTAAAAATCACGGCATGCTCAGTCATACACCGTCCGAAATAACAGACGGGAAAATGCCGAGATATATATAGTTTGTTTAAATCGTGGCATGCTCAGTCATACACCGCCCGAAATAACAGACGGGAAAATGCCGAGATATATATATTTTGTTTAAATCGCGGCATGGTCAGTCATACACCGCCTGAAATAACAGACGGGAAAATGCCGAGATATATTAAGAATTCGTCGCCACACACGGGAAATTGCCGAGATATATTTTCACTTTGCACAAAAATAACATCAAGTAATCGAATCAATAGGAATGTCCTGTGCCTATAACATCGACGTTATAGGCACAGCTGCATCTAGGCATTGTGTAACATCGACGCGGCTTTTGTTTTAATTAAAACTTTTTGTACTTGTTTAACCAAAATATGGATATATATGGTTTTCTTTGAGATGATGTTCACAAAAAATGATTTCCTCGTCTTGATGTATTTATTTACCCCATTACATTTGCTGATTAATTTATACACCACCTTTCAGTCTTAAAATTTCAGTCCTTCCAACCTGGTGTTGGCTTAGCGGTTTGGGTTCCGGCTTGGGATCCTAGGATCCTGCGTTCGAATCCCGGTCGATCGCTGAATTAACGCTAGGGGGGTTGACTCAGCCTGTCATCCTTCCGAGGTCGGCAAATTGAGTACCAGCTCACTGGTAATTCCCTGTGTGTCGCAAGAGTCGACTAACAGGGTTGGTGGCAGGAAGGGCATCCGGCCATAAAACATTGCTTCAAAAAGGGGACCACGGTGCCCGAAAAAGGCCAACCCCTGCTCTGCAGGGAAAAATGGCCTCCAAAGGTGGTTCTTTCAGTCTTAAAATTTCAGTCCTTCCAGCCTGGTGTTGGCTTAGTGGTTTGGGTGCCGGCTTAGGATCCTAGGATCCTGGGTTCGAATCCCGGTCGATCGCTGAATTAACGCCAGGGGGGTTGACTCAGCCTGTCATCCTTCCGAGGTCGGCAAATTGAGTACCAGTTCACTGGTAATTCCCTGTGTGTCGCAAGAATCGACGAACAGGGTTGGTGGCAGGAAGGGCATCCGGCCGTAAAACATCGCTTCAAAAAGGGGACCATGGGATCCGAAAAAGGCCAACCCCTGCGCTGCAGGGAAAAATGGCCTCCAAAGGTGGTTCTTTCAGTCTTAAAATTTCCCCAGGCATTGATTGTTTGGGGCTGTAATGTTTGCTGAAAATGTTTGCAGCATTGTGAGCACCTTTTAATCAACACCTTTAATTAGACTCGCAGTCGAAGATTGTTTTAAATGCATTGATGACCATACGGGTGTCGAAGGGGTGTAAGTTTGAAGGTGGGAGTGTGAGTGGGGAAGAAAGTCTACGCCTGAAATTCGAACTCATTTTCAGCAGCATCCATTTGTATTTGTCTATTGTGTTATCGCACTTCTTTTTCCCTGTGCATCAGACACATGCATTCCCAGCTGATGAACCGATGCCATGAAGCTGCCGAGGACGTGAGCGAGGAAAAGAACCCAGTCGTGGAGATATTGGTGATGCCTTGGGCAGGTGAGTTGTGTATTGAAGTGTTTTTGAGACATATTTAAAAAATTTTTTGTTCTATTTCATAGATTTATTTTTCAGAAAACAACTGAGATGATGAAATTAAAACATGAATATTGATCTTGTTAGGCTTGGAGGATGGTCTCGAGGTATATACACTTGTCTGTGAGCCGTATAGCCTGGGTTCGAATCTCGACCCAGCTACAAACTGTTATACCCGTGTCTCAATACAAACTGTTATACCCGTGTCTCAATAAAAACTGTTATACCCGTGTCTCAATACAAACTGTTATACCCGTGTCTCAATACAAACTGTTATACCCGTGTCTCAATACAAACTGTTATACCCGTGTCTCAATACAAACTGTTATACCCGTGTCTCAATACAAACTGTTATACCCGTGTCTCAATACAAACTGTTATACCCGTGTCTCAATACAAACTGTTATACCCGTGTCTCAATACAAACTGTTATACCCGTGTCTCAATACAAACTGTTATACCTGTGTCTCAATACAAACTCTTATACCCGTGTCTCAATACAAACTGTTATACCCGTGTCTCAATACAAACTGTAATACCTGTGTCTCAATACAAACTGTTATACCCGTGTCTCAATACAAACTGTTATACCCGTCTCAATACAAAGTGTTATACCCGTGTCTCAATACAAACTGTTATACCCGTGTATCAATACAAACTGTTATACCCGTGTATCAATACAAACTGTTATACCCGTGTCTCAATACAAACTGTTATACCCGTGTCTCAATACAAACTGTTATATCCGTGTCTCAATACAAACTGTTATACCCGTGTCTCAATACAAACTGTTATACCCATGTCTCAATACAAGCTGTTATACCCGTGTCTCAATACAAACTGTTGTACCCGTGTGTCAATACAAACTGTTGTACCCGTGTCTCAATACAAACTGTTGTACCCGTGTCTCAATACAAACTGTTGTACCCGTGTCTCAATACAAACTGTTATACCCGTGTCTCAATACAAACTGTTATACCCGTGTCTCAATACAAACTGTTATACCCGTGTCTCAATACAAACTGTTATACCCGTGTCTCAATACAAACTGTTATACCCGTGTCTCAATACAAACTGTTTTACCCGTCTCAATACAAACTGTTATACCCGTGTCTCCATACAAACTGTTATACCCGTGTCTCAATACAAACTGTTATACCCGTGTCTCAATACAAACTGTTATACCCGTGTCTCAATACAAACTGTTATACCCGTGTCTCAATACAAACTGTTATACCCGTGTATCAATACAAACTGTTATACCCGTGTCTCAATACAAACTGTTATACCCGTGTCTCAATACAAACTGTTATAACCGTGTCTCAATACAAACTGTTGTACCCGTGTGTCAATACAAACTGTTGTACCCGTGTCTCAATACAAACTGTTGTACCCGTGTCTCAGTACAAACTGTTATACCCGTGTCTCAATACAAACTGTTATACCCGGGTCTCAATACAAACTGTTATACCCGTGTCTCAATACAAACTGTTATACCCGTGTCTCAATACAAACTGTTATACCCGTGTCTCAATACAAACTGTTATACCCGTGTCTCAATACAAACTGTTATACTGTAGCGGTTGCCGCTGAACATACACAATCGCCTTACACCTGCCGAGGACGCAACCACGGAGCGATCGCTGTGCCGGGCTCGCCCAGACCGCCCGGAGATGCTCAGTCTCGCCTTTCCCGGGCATGCCCGGACTCGCCTTTCCCGGGCTCGCCCGGCTCGTCCGGCGACACCCAGTCTCGCCGTTCCCTGGCATGTCCAGGCACGCCCGGCCCGTCCGGCGTCACCCAGTCTTGCCGTTCCCGGGCATGTCCAGACTCGCCCAGGTCTCCCGGACACGACCAGTCACGCCTTTTAAGGGCAAACGCTCCGGCATGAGATATTCGAGTGCTTGTATATAATGCTGCCCGATAAACGGGCTTTTCAGTTTACCCGAGTTGATTTGATGGAATAAAGAAACTCGGACGAATTCCAGCTTTTTGTCGCATCCATTCTTTCGATTCGAGTTGGAGCACAGCTCCTTCATTGGTGACCTACCGACATGGACACGGCAGTTGCCCTCAAACTGCCTACCTTCTGGGAGGCTCACGTGGCGGTTTGGTTCGCCCAGGCGGACTCCCAGTTCGCCCTGCGAGGCATCACCGCCGACGACACCCGCTTCCATCATGTGGTAGCAGCACTCGGCTCAGCCACCATGGCCCGCGCCCTCAGCCTCCTCCAGCACCCGCCAGCCGCTGACAAGTACGGCGCGATCAAGAAGCTCCTCCTCGACGCTTTCGCCCTCTCATCGGCGGAACGCGCACGGCGCCTGCTCGACCTGCCCGAGCTCGGCGACGCGCCCGTCCGAGCGAATGGATTACATGCTCTCGTTGCTCGGGGAGCATGCCCCGGATTTTCTTTTTCAAGAGCTGTTCCTCTGTCAGCTGCCTAGCCAGGTACGCCTCGCCCTGGCAAGCACGCAGATCACAGATCCTCGCGCCCTCGCCAGGGAAGCCGACAAGATCTCCTCGGCAGGCCAACGCATCGGGGCAGCGACCTGGAGCCCGCTGTCGTCCGAAGCAACGCCCATGGCGCCCGAGCACCCGGCATGGTCGGCGGCCGAACTGCCGGCGCAATTGGCGGCCACTACGCCGCGCCGACCTCCTCCAACACGACGACCGGGGCCTCCACCTGACCAGGCGTGGTGTTACTACCATGCCAGGTTCGGACAAAAGGCCCGGACATGCTGACCCCCATGCACTTTCGGCAAGTCGGGAAACGGCCGGGCCGGCGTTCATTACCAGCCATGAGCGCCGGCCACACGGGCAACTTACTTTTTATCAGGGACAAAGCGTCCGGACGGCGCTTCCTGTGTGACACCGGCGCCCAACTGAGCGTCATACCCGCCTCCGATCAGGACAGGCAGTCCGCGGTTTGCGGCCCCTCCTTGGTGGCGGCCAATGGATCGGCCATCTGCACCTTTGGCCCCCGCAACGTCACCCTCTGCTTCGGCAGCCAGCGCTTTCATTGGACTATTGTGACCGCAAGCGTGCCCATGGCTCTGCTGGGCGCCGACTTCCTCTGCGCACACGGGCTGCTGGTTGATGTCAAACGGCGTCGCCTCGTCAACGCCGAGACCTTCAGCTCCCTGGCATGCACGTTGAGCAGCTCTGTGCCGACCGAGGTAGCATGCGCCCTCCCGGCGGCGAACGAGTTTGCTCGCCTGCTCGCGGAGTTCCCGGCCCTCACGCGGCCGACGTTTTCGGCCTTCGTGGTACGACATGGTATCGAGCACCACATACCAACCACGGGCCCGCCGGTCTACGCCAGAGCCCGCCGCCTCGACCCAGCTAAGCTCGCCGTGGCCAAAGCCGAGTTCGATGCTTTGGAACACCTCAGCATCGTGCGGCGCTCCATTAGCGCGTGGGCTTCGCCACTACACATCGTACCGAAGCCGGGGGGCGGCTGGCGCCCATGTGGCGACTACCGCCGCCTTAACGACGTTACCACCCCCGACAGGTATCCGATCCCGCACATTCAAGACTTCTCCGCCCGTTTGGCAGGACGGGTCATTTTTTCGAAGATGGATTTGATACGGGGATACCACCAGGTACCTGTCAGGCCGGCCGACGTCCCAAAAACGGCCATCATCACGCCGTTTGGCTTATTCGAATTCCTTCGAATGCCATTCGGCCTCAAGAACGCGGCTCAGGCGTTCCAGTGCTTGATGGACGGCGTGCTGCGCGACCTGCCGTTCCTCTTCGTCTAACTGGACGACATCCTCATCGCCAGCGCGTCCCGGGCCGAGCACCTCCTCCACCTCCGAACACTGTTCGGGCGCCACAGCGAGCACGGCCTAATCGTCAACCCGGCCAAATGCCACTTCGGCACGACGGCCGTTGATTTTTTGGGCCACCACATCACCAAGAATGGGGCCGTGCCGCTGCCTACCAAGGTCGAGGCCATCACCGTGTTTCCGCGTCCCCGCTCCATCAAGGCCCTGCAGGAGTTCCTCGGAATGGTGAATTTCTATCACCACTTCGTGCCCCGCGCTGCTCAGCTCATGCGGCCCCTCTACGAAGCCCTGCGGGGCAAGCCGGCCAAACACGACGTCGTCTGGTCCGCAGCCATGGACGCGGCATTTATAAGCTCAAAGCGGGCCCTCGCCGACGCAACACTGCTCGCTCACCCGGTGCTCAACGCTCCCATCGCCCTCACCACGGATGCCTCCGACTATGCGGTGGGCGCCGTACATGAGCAATGGGTGAACGGGGTTTGGCAGCCACTCGCTTTTTTCAGCCGGCAACTCCGGCCGAACGAGCTCAAATATAGCATGTTTGACCGGGAGCTCCTCGGTCTACACCTGGCCGTTCGCCATTTGCGCCACCTACTGGAGGGCCGACCCTTCACGGCTTTCGTCGACCACAAGCCGTTGGTTTCCGCAATGGCCAAAGTCACGGAGCCGTGGTCGGCCCGCCAGCAGCGCCACCTCTCCGCCGTGTCAGAGTTTACCACGGACATCCGGCACGTCGCCGGCAAAGACAATGCCGTGGCCGACTGTCTTTCTCGGGCCAGCGCGAACGCGGTCCACCTCGGCATGGACTTCGTGCTTATGGCGGCTGACCAGACCACCGACACCACGGTGCAAGCCCTCCGGGCGGCGGACACGGGCCTCCGCCTGGCCGACGTCCCCTTCGCGGACACTGTCCTGCTCTGCGACGTCTCCCAAGGCCAGCCTCACCCCATCGTGCCCGTTACCTGGCAACACCGCATCTTCGCCTCCCTCCACGGCCTTTCCCACCCGGGCTGGAAAACTTCCCAGAAGCTGGTGTCAGCGCGATTCGTCTGGCACGGCCTTCGACGGGATGTCCGCGATTGGACCAGCACCTGCACGGCCTGCCAACAGGCCAAGGTCCACCGACACACCGAGGCCCCGCTGGCACCTTTCACCGTGCCCGAACGGCGTTTCGACCACGTCAACGTGGACCTGGTGGGCCCCCTCACCCCATCACGGGGTTTCACACACCTGCTCACCATGGTGGCCAGGACCACCAGGTGGCCGGAGGCCATTCCCCTCATCTCCACCACCACCGCCGACATGGCGCAGGCTTTCATCGCCACCTGGGTCGCCCATTTCGGTGCACCGGCGGACATCTCTTCGGACCGCGGGCCGCAGTTCACCTCCGAGCTGTGGGGCGCGGTCGCCCGCAACCTGGGGGTCAGGCTCCACCGTACCACGGCCTACCACCCCCAAGCCAACGGGTTGTGCGAGCGGTTCCACCGTTCCATGAAGGGCGCGCTCATGGCCAGCCTTCAGGACGGTGGCTGGACTGACCGGCTACCGTGGGTCCTTTTGGGCCTCCGCACGGCCCCCAAGGAGGACCTCCGGGCATCCACCGCCGAGCTGGTCTACGGCCAGCCACTATGCGTCCCGGGCGAATTCGTGCCCGACGCTACCAGTCCCTGGTCCGCAGCTCGCCAGCACTCGGACCTCCAGGAGACCGCCCGACAGTTTGCCCCCGTGCCAACGTCCCACCACGGTGACCCCCAGTCCTACGTCCCCCAGCGCTTTGCACAGCGGGGTACGTTTTTGTGTTTCATGACGCACACCGGGGGCCACTCAGGCCACCATACGACGGACCCTTCTGGGTCCTGCGACGGGACGACAAGTCCTTCGTCATCGATGTTGGCGGCAGGTCGGACCGGATTTCGGTGGACCGCCTCAAGCCGGCACACGTGGACATTGACCAACCACCTCGGTTGGCCCTTCTTCCTTGGCGAGGCCGCCCCCCGTCCACGATGCCTCCCGCTCGACCACCCACCCCCACACCGGACCCCCCCCACGACCCTCCAGGGGTCGCTTCGGCCGGGTCATCAGGACCCCCCTTAAATTGACCCTGCCGGTGCAAGTCGATTCTGGGGGGGCGTGTGTAGCGGTTGCCGCTGAACATACACAATCGCCTTACACCTGCCGAGGACGCAACTACGGAGCGATCGCTGTGCCGGGCTCGCCCAGACCGCACGGAGACGCTCAGTCTCGCCTTTCCCGGGCATGCCCGGACTCGCCTTTCCCGGGCTCGCCCGGCCCATCCGGCGACACCCAGTCTCGCCATTCCCGGGCATGTCCAGGCACGCCCGGCCCGTCCGGCGACACCCAGTCTCGCCGTTCCCGGGCATGTCCAGACTCGCCCAGGCCTCCCGGACACGCCCAGTCGCGCCTTTTAAGGGCAAACGCTCCGGCATGAGATATTCGAGTGCTTGTATATAATGCTGCCCGATAAACGGGCTTTTCAGTTTACCCGAGTTGATTTGATGGAATAAAGAAACTCGGACGAATTCCAGCTTTTTGTCGCGTCCATTCTTTCGATTTGAGTTGGAGCACAGCTCCTTCAATACCCATGTCTCAATACAAACTGTTATACCCGTGTCTCAATACAAACTGTTATACCCGTGTCTCAATACAAACTGTTATACCCGTGTCTCAATACAAACTGTTATACCCGTGTCTCAATACAAACTGTTATACCCGTGTCTCAATACAAACTGTTATACCCGTGTCTCAATACAAACTGTTATACCCGTGTCTCAATACAAACTGTTGAACCCGTGTCTCAATACAAACTGTTATACCCGTGTCTCAATAACTGTTATACCCGTGTCTCAATACAAACTGTTATACCCATGTCTCAATACAAACTGTTGTACCCGTGTCTCAATACAAACTGTTATACCCGTGTCTCAATACAAACTGTTATACCCGTGTCTCAATACAAACTGTTATACCCGTGTCTCAATACAAACTGTTATACCCGTGTCTCAATACAAACTGTTATACCCGTGTCTCAATACAAACTGTTATACCCGTGTCTCAATACAAACTGTTATACCCATGTCTCAATACAAACTGTTATACCCATGTCTCAATACAAACTGTTGTACCCGTGTCTCAATACAAACTGTTATACCCGTGTCTCAATACAAACTGTTATACCCGTGTCTCAATACAAACTGTTATACCCATGTCTCAATACAAACTGTTATACCCGTGTCTCAATACAAACTGTTATACCCGTGTCTCAAAACAAACTGTTATACCCATGTCTCAATACAAACTGTTATACCCGTGTCTCAATACAAACTGTTATACCCGTCTCAATACAAACTGTTATACCCGTGTCTCAATACAAACTGTTATACCCGTGTCTCAATACAAACTGTTGTACCCGTGTCTCAATACAAACTGTTATACCCGTGTCTCAATACAAACTGTTATACCCGTGTCTCAATACAAACTGTTGTACCCGTGTCTCAATACAAACTGTTATACCCGTGTCTCAATACAAACTGTTATACTCGTGTCTCAATACAAACTGTTATACCCGTGTCTCAATACAAACTGTTATACCCGTGTCTCAATACAAACTGTTATACCCGTGTCTCAATACAAACTGTTATACCCGTGTCTCAATACAAACTGTTATACCCGTGTCTCAATACAAACTGTTATACCCGTGTCTCAATACAAACTGTTATACCCGTTGTTACGAATTCATGTGCATTACTATTCAGGTCTTTGCTTATCAATGTGTAGTCGATTAAAGGTTGTTGTGATTAAAGTGTCAGGAGCCCTTCTGGGAAAAAGGAGACCGGAAACGGAAGGAAAAAGACACGAGGTCCTGGAGAAGCGCCGATCTTCTTCCTTTTCCTCGCCGAGCTCCGGGGCGAGGGTATCGATATTGAGCAGCGTCTGACGCTGCGTTGGAAAGCCCGTCTGGCGAAAGGAGTTACCTGCGCGGGGTAATTACCCCTTGACACATCAAGTTGCCGTGGGTTCGTGCACGGAACCAAGCGTCCGGCACAGTTCGCCTCACCGTCTACAAGGACGCGTACGGGTCGCACCTTGGGGCCTCGCGCGCTGGACAAGCCGCGCGTTGCTTTGCCCGCTTTGCTTGGCAAGGAGGTGTGCGCTGCAACCGTTGTTCCCGGTACGTGACGTGCACGTTTGGGAGCACGTCAGCCAGGGGTTCGTTCAACCGCCCGTGTGCGGAGAAGCCGACCTTCATCTTGGTCAGGAGGGGCCCAGAGACATTGTGAGGGACAGAGACAAAAGGGGTCGTGAGTACCCAAGGGGTCGGGAGTGGGGAAAGGGGACACACATATATAAGGTGGTCATCTTAATAATATTGGTGATTGATTGTTGATGGTTGATGGATGTTGATGGTTGTTGATTGTTGATTGCTCGGGGAAAATATTATTGGTTATTCCGGATCCTTGGTGTGGGGTTTCTTATTGACTGGAATTCATATTGATTGCGTTACGAAAGCGTATAAATCATTGATCTTTCTGGCGGAGTTCCTCTCACGGTCTGGGGGTCACCGAGACCAGGTAGTTACCGGGAGGACCACGTAACACCGTGTCTCAATACAAACTGTTATACCCGTGTCTCAATACAAACTGTTATACCCGTGTCTCAATACGAACTGTTGTACCCATGTCTCAATATGAACTGTTATACCCGTGTCTCAATACAAACTGTTGTACCCGTGTCTCAATACAAACTGTTATACCCGTGTCTCAATACCAACTGTTATACCCGTGTCTCAATACAAACTGTTATACCCGTGTCTCAATACAAACTGTTGTACCCATGTCTCAATACAAACTGTTGTACCCGTGTCTCAATACAAACTGTTGTACCCGTGTCTCAATACAAACTGTTGTACCCGTGTCTCAATACAAACTGTTATACCCGTGTCTCAATACAAACTGTTATACCCGTGTCTCAATACAAGCTGTTATACCCGTGTCTCAATACAAACTGTTATACCCGTGTCTCAATACAAGCTGTTATACCCGTGTCTCAATACAAACTGTTATACCCGTGTCTCAATACAAACTGTTATACCCGTGTCAATACAAGCTGTTATACCCGTGTGTCAATACAAACTGTTGTACCCGTGTCTCAATACAAACTGTTATACCCGTGTCTCAATACAAGCTGTTACACCCGTGTCTCAATACAAACTGTTATACCCGTGTCTCAATACAAGCTGTTATACCCGTGTGTCAATACAAACTGTTGTACCCGTGTCTCAATACAAACTGTTATACCCGTGTCTCAATACAAACTGTTATACCCGTGTCTCAATACAAACTGTTATACCCGTGTCTCAATACAAACTGTTATACCCGTGTCTCAATACAAACTGTTATACCCGTGTCTCAATACAAACTGTTATACCCGTGTCTCAATACAAACTGTTATACCCGTGTCTCAATACAAACTGTTGTACCCGTGTCTCAATACAAACTGTTATACCCGTGTCTCAATACAAACTGTTATACCCGTGTCTCAATACAAACTGTTGTACCTGTGTCTCAATACAAACTGTTATACCTGTGTCTCAATACAAACTGTTATACCCGTGTCTCAATACAAACTGTTATACCCGTGTCTCAATACAAACTGTTATACCCGTGTCTCAATACAAGCTGTTATACCCGTGTCTCAATACAAACTGTTATACCCGTGTCTCAATACAAACTGTTATACCCGTGTCTCAATACAAACTGTTATACCCGTTGTTACGAATTCATGTGAATTACTATTCAGGTCTTTGCTTATCAATGTGTAGTCGATTAAAGGTTGTTGTGATTAAAGGGTCAGGAGCCCTTCTGGGATAAAGGAGACCGGAAACGGAAGGAAAAAGACACGAGGTCCTGGAGAAGCGCCGATCTGCCTCCTTTTCCTCGCCGAGCTCCGGGGCGAGGGTATCGATATTGAGCAGCGTCTGACGCTGCGTTGGAAAGCCCGTCTGGCGAAAGGAGTTACCTGCGCGGGGTAATTACCCCTTGACACATCAAGTTGCCGTGGGTTCGTGCACGGAACCAAGCGTCCGGCACAGTTCGCCTCACCGTCTACAAGGACGCGTACGGGTCGCACCTTGGGGCCTCGCGCGCTGGACAAGCCGCGTGTTGCTTTGCCCGCTTTGCTTGGCAAGGAGGTGTGCGCTGCAACCGTTGTTCCCGGTACGTGACGTACACGTTTGGGAGCACGTCAGCCAGGGGTTCGTTCAACCGCCCGTGTGCGGAGAAGCCGACCTTCATCTTGGTCAGGAGGGGCCCAGAGACATTGTGAGGGACAGAGACAAAAGGGGTCGTGAGTACCCAAGGGGTCGGGAGTGGGGAAAGGGGACACACATATATAAGGTGGCCATCTTAATAATATTGGTGATTGATTGTTGATGGTTGATGGTTGTTGATGGTTGTTGATTGTTGATTGCTCGGGGAAAATATTATTGCTTATTCCGGATCCTTGGTGTGGGGTTTCTTATTGACTGGAATTTATATTGATTGCGTTACGAAAGCGTATAAATCATTGATCTTTCTGGCGGAGTTCCTCTCACGGTCCGGGGGTCACCGAGACCAGGTAGTTACCGGGAGGACCACGTAACACCGTGTCTCAATACAAACTGTTGTACCCATGTCTCAATACGAACTGTTATACCCGTGTCTCAATACGAACTGTTGTACCCATGTCTCAATACGAACTGTTATACCCGTGTCTCAATACAAACTGTTGTACCCGTGTCTCAATACAAACTGTTATACCCGTGTCTCAATACCAACTGTTATACCCGTGTCTCAATACAAACTGTTATACCCGTGTCTCAATACAAACTGTTATACCCGTGTCTCAATACAAACTGTTGTACCCGTGTCTCAATACAAACTGTTGTACCCGTGTCTCAATATAAACTGTTATACCCGTGTCTCAATACAAACTGTTATACCCGTGTCTCAATACAAACTGTTATACCCGTGTCTCAATACAAACTGTTATACCCGTGTGTCAATACAAACTGTTGTACCCGTGTCTCAATACAAACTGTTATACCCGTGTCTCAATACAAACTGTTATACCCGTGTCTCAATACAAACTGTTATACCCGTGTCTCAATACAAACTGTTATACCCGTGTCTCAATACAAACTGTTATACCCGTGTCTCAATACAAACTGTTGTACCCGTGTCTCAATACAAACTGTTATACCCGTGTCTCAATACAAGCTGTTATACCCGTGTGTCAATACAAACTGTTGTACCCGTGTCTCAATACAAACTGTTATACCCGTGTCTCAATACAAGCTGTTATACCCTTGTCTCAATACAAACTGTTATACCTGTGTCAATACAAACTGTTATACCCGTGTCTCAATACAAACTGTTATACCCGTGTCTCAATACAAACTGTTATACCCGTGTCTCAATACAAACTGTTATACCTGTGTCTCAATACAAACTGTTATACCCGTGTCTCAATACAAACTGTTATACCCGTGTCTCAATACAAACTGTTATACCCGTGTCTCAATACAAACTGTTATACCCGTGTCTCAATACAAACTGTAATACCCGTGTCTCAATACAAACTGTTATACCCGTGTCTCACAAGCAGGATGAGTCATCAATGTGTGTCCAGTCCCTCAGATTGACAGAAAAGTGGGCATCTCATGTGCCAGCATTAGTTAGTGGATGTTCAGGATCCCATATTGTCCTTCGTGGGATGTATTTGAGCTCTCGCCGGCCCCCTTACCTGGCCCCCTTACCTGGCCTAATCCCAAACTCCGGCCCTAACCTGGAGGGGGTGTTGCATCAGCAGCATAGCCAAGCCCACCCTCAGCCAATGATGCTGCTCACACCTGTGTGCTTGCACACAAAACAAGACTATTGTTATTGATAAACGTTTGATTGAGATTTTATCAATGCAATCACTCCCAATTGTGCCGACAGGCTCGCTTTTCGCTTTTTTGATTCGTGATTTATACAATTTGTGTAGGAACCTCTTCCTGCTTTAAAGAACAATTGTGGTTTAATGCTGTTTTCAGCACAATGGTTCCTGGTTCCACCATACATTGTAGGGGATGCAACGGCAATGTCATTGTTTTGTTTCAGTTTGCTGATATCGCTATCAAGGCTCTCCTCAGTGAAAGACACATGAAAGCCCACTTGGAGTTTGCAAAAAAGCACCTGAAGGACTCTCAGACTGTGAGAAACAAGATCCTGTGGTCTGATGAAACAAAGATTGAACTGTTTGGTTTCCGTCTGGCCACTCTGCTGTGAAGCCCAGATCGGTGTAGTGTTGCAGTGATGGTTGTCCTTCTGGAAGTTTCTCCCATCTCCACACAGGATCTCTGGAGCTCAGCCAGAGTGACCATCGGGTTCTTGGTCACCTCTCTTCCCAAGACCCTTCTCCCCCGATTGCTCAGTTTGGCCGGGCGGCCAGCTCCAGGAAGAGTCCTGGTTGTTCCAAACTTCTTCCATTTAAGAATTATGGAGGCCAATGTGCTCTTGGGAACCTTCAATGCAGCAGAAATTTTTTTGTAGGCTTCCCCAGATCTGTGCCTCGACACAATCCTGTCTCTGAGCTCTGCAGGCAGTTCCTTCGTCCTCATGGCTTGGTTTTTGCTCTGATATGCATTGTCAGCTGTGAGACCTTATATAGACAGGTGTGTGCCTTTCCAAATCATGTCCAATCAATTGAATTTACCACAGGTAGACTCCAATCAAGGTGTAGAAACATCTCAAAGATGATCAAGAGAAATGGGAGGCACCTGAGCTAAATTTCAAGTGTCATATCAAAGGGTCTGAATACTTATGTCAATGTGATATTTCAGTTTTTTCTTTTTAATAAATTTGCAAAACTTTCTAAAATCCTGTTTTCTCTTTGTCATTATGGGGTATTGAGTGTAGATTGATGAGGGAAAAAATGAATTTAAACGATTTCAGCATAAGGCTGCAACATAGCAAAATATGAAAAAAGTGAAGGGGTCTGAATACTTTCTGAATGCACTGTACGTACCCTGTTTACCCATTAAACCAAGGATTTAGGCTGTCTAATTACAAATACTGATGAGATAACTGTGTCGGGACCCTACGTGCTTGGATGTACGTTCCTCTGGGGGCAGGGGGAGGAAGGTGGTATTGGGAGACTGGGGGTGGGGTGTGGGGGGTGGGGGGGGGGGTGGAGGAGGGGGGGATGTGATTTGCAGAACCGTGAGAGTATTTTGGTCCAAACTGTATATCTATCTATAATTCCAGTAATCTCTGTTTGTACGTTTGTACGTTTGTACGTTTGTCTGTGACCGCTGTTTCTCGACAACTACCGGTCCGATATACTTGAAACTTGCCAGGTATATTGCTGGGGACCCGAGGATGTGCCTTTTCAAGGTTTGAAATTAATCGGACAAGTACTTACCGAGCTATGGCGATTTAGCCGTTCGCCGTTCGCTTTGGCGTTGCGAATGGACCAAACCATTGCATGTAAATAGAGGGGGGGGGTTCTGTGGTCGTTGCGAATGGACCAAACCATTCATGTAAATAGAGGGGGGGGGGGGTTCTGTGGTCGTTACTGCCACGTGGTTTCAAAGTTTTTTTTTGTTGTTGTTGTTTGCACGCATGTTTTTTTGCACCCACGTACGGGCACGCCCTAGGATGTTTACACACACACACCCCTACACAAATTTTTTTTTTTTTTTTTTTTTTGGCAAGGAACGGGCACCCACGTACGGGCACGTCCTAGCTTATATATAGTACGGGCATGCCCTAGTCTATCTATAATTCCAGTAATCTCTGTGTGTTTGTTTGTACGTTTGTACGTTTGTTTGTCTGTGACCGCTGTTTCTCGACAACCACGGGTCCGATATACTTTAAACTTGCCAGGTATATTGCTGGGGACCCGAGGATGTGCCTTTTCAAGGTTTCATATTAATCGGACAATTACTTACCGAGCTATGTCCAAAAAACGATTCAACCAATCAGAGAGCAGCGAGCTATCGCGTGTGCCGAACGTGGCGGACACACTCTGCCTCGGATGGCACATTTGAGAGCGTATTCATTTATTTCACGTTTGCAAACTATGTTGCCGCTATGTTGGCGTTAAACTATGTTTTAAAACTAATAAAAACCATTTCATCTAAATAGAGGGGGGGGGGGGGGGGGGATTGTCACTGTACTCGCAAGCCGTTCGCCGTTCGCTTTGGCGTTGCGAATGGACCAACACATTTCATGGACCAAACCATTTCATGTAAAGCGTTCGCCGTTCGCTTTGGCGTTGCGAATGGACCAAAACATTTCATGGACCAAACCATTTCATGTAAATAGAGGGGGGGATATAATTTTAGATATAGATATAGTACGGGCATGCCCTAGTATATGTAATTTGTGCAGTTATGATGGTGTGTGTGTGTGTGTGTGTGTGTGTGTGTGTGTGTGTGTGTGTGTTTTCTTTTTGTTTTTGTTTTTCACACATGGTTTTCTTTTTCAGATTGTCTCTTACCCTAGTGGACACCTTGGACACTCTTGTGGTATGTTTTTTTTCATGTAGTTTTGTTAATTTTTGTAAGATAAACTCATAGGTTTAATTAATATTATCAGGTTGAAGGAGCTGTGCTCCAACTCGAATCGAAAGAATGGGCGCGAAAAAAAGCTGGAATTCGTCCGAGTTTCTTTATTGCATCAAATCAACTCGGGTACTCTGAAAAGCCCGTTTATCGGGCAGCATTATATACAAGCACTCGAATATCTCATGCCGGAGCGTTTGCCCTTAAAAGGCGCGACTGGGCGTGTCCGGGAGACCTGGGCGAGTCTGGACATGTCCGGGAAAGGCGAGACTGAGCGTCTCCGGGCGAGCCCGGCACAGCGATCGCTCCGTGGTTGCGTCCTCGGCAGGTGTAAGGCGATTGTGTATGTTCAGCGGCAACCGCTACAAGGTCACTTTATGATTGGTCTCATGATAAATATGATTGCAAACCGTTATCTAAAACCCACACAGGAATTTGGTTGTTGTATGAGCTTGCATCATTGTCCCGTGTTAGCGTTTCCCTACTGTCCGTGTGTCCACATAAAGAACACCTACGTTTTCTCCACCCAGGTGCTCAACAAGCTTGATGAGTTTGAAGATGCTGTGAAACGTGTTGTTCAGTACGTCAGGTTCGATCACGACGTTGTCGTCTCGGTATTTGAAACAAACATCCGCGTGCTCGGGTGAGTCATTAATTTGTTTTTTAGTGCAATACTGATGTTTTTCAAATTGCTCGGTCTGAGGAGAGTTCTGAAACATTTTTATTATTTGACATTTATTAGCGCTGAGGAAGCGCCTCTAGCGAATGACTTCCAGCCAGTGTAACGCGAATTCCTGTCACAGGAATTCTGAGATCATATAAGTGTGACGTGGCAGTTCCTGATTGGTTCGTGTTGGGGAACCCCTTCTCGCTGCCGACGTGACGTAAATTCGCGCACGCGCACTGGTGAAGCGCGAGATTCGGCCCAAGGTTCTTATTATTATTATTACTAGGGCATGCCCGTACTATATCTATATCTAAAATTATATCCCCCCCTCTATTTACATGAAATGGTTTGGTCCATGAAATGTTTTGGTCCATTCGCAACGCCAAAGCGAACGGCGAACGCTTTACATGAAATGGTTTGGTGCATGAAATGTTTTGGTCCATTCGCAACGCCAAAGCGAACGGCGAACGGCTTGCGAGTACAGTGACAATCCCCCCGGGGTTTTAATTAGTTTTAAAACATCGTTTAACGCCAACATAGCGCCAACATAGTTTGCAAACGTGAAATAAATGAATACGCTCTCAAATGTGCCATCCGAGGCAGAGTGTGTCCGCCACGTTCGGCACACGCGATAGCTCGCTGCTCTCTGATTGGTTGAATCGTTTTTTGGACATAGCTCGGTAAGTAATTGTCCGATTAATATGAAACCTTGAAAAGGCACATCCTCGGGTCCCCAGCAATATACCTGGCAAGTTTAAAGTATATCGGACCCGTGGTTGTCGAGAAACAGCGGTCACAGACAAACAAACGTACAAACGTACAAACGTACAAACGTACAAAAAAACACACAGAGATTACTGGAATTATAGATAGATTATTTTTGTATACAAGATCGAGGCTCGAACCATGATCGAGGCTCGAAATTCCATGCCCGAACCTCAGCGCAATCCAAGAGGATTCACTTGTTAACGCTATGTATAATATTGTCACATGAACGGCAACCTCACAATAACCGCATTCGAAGCGGTTGCCGACAACAATGGAGGCTAGATAGACTGGACGGATGTATGGAAAAAGGCCATGTATAAGCTTATCGGTGCATTTTTGGGTAAAATTTGGGAACCTCACTTTTTAACATAATTAGGGTATGCTGAATTCGATTAACCCGGTCCCCAAGCCGAATTTTGAGTTTTTGACCTTCTAATTTGCATAAAGAAAATGGCCGCCAAATTGCCGTTTTTTTGACACATTCTTGGGACAAACATTTATATATCATGTATATACAGCACCATCTATATACAGCACCATCTATTAAGAACAAGATAAGTTATTAACACACACGAGGACACAGAATGGACTCCTGAGAATGAAGCCAGTTATTAATCATGAAAATCAACTACACAGCAAAAACGAACCCCCACCCCCCACCCCCACATGGGCCCATACACACACTAATCACATACACAAACTGGGCAAGAAAGGTGGAGGTGCACGCAAATGGTGCCAGTCCCCGGCAGTGGCAGGGCCTGAAGATGCAGTGTCAGCCCCAATATAATGCAGGCAGAAGCTGTCCCAAGTGCTGTAGGACAGAGCACGGAACACAATCATGGTATATTCACATGGTATATACTCATATGGTCCCGGTGTGTACCCTGTTTAGAATAGGTACACCGTATCCCTGCGTGTCGTAAGAGGCGACTAAGAGGGTTGGCGTCAGGAAGGGCATCTGGCCGTAAAAACATTGCCTCAAAAAGAGAACCATGACAATTACAACTACATATGGGCAGGGTACAGCCCGAAGTGGAGATCGGTTTCTGAGGTTTGGGACATGGAATGTAGGGACAATGACAAGGAGATCAGGAGAAGTGGTGGAAGTATTGGTCAGAAGAAGAGTGGACATATGTTGTGTGCAAGAGATGAGATGGAAGGGAAGTGGTGTGGGAATGGTGAAGGGTAGGCAGGGACAGAAATACAAGTTTGTGTGGCAAGGGTGCCCGGAGGGCGTGAATGGTGTTGGTGTCCTGTTTTCTGAGGAGTTTGTAGACAGTGTGGTGAGTGTGACTAGACTGAGTGATAGGTTGATGATGGTGAAAATGATGATTGGAAAGCTCTTGGTGAACGTCATCTCGGGATATGCTCCTCAGGTTGGTCGGAGCGATGAAGAGAAGGACAAGTTCTGGTGTGCGATAGAGAAGCTGATGGAAAACGTGAAAGATGAGGAAGTTGTTGTGGTAGGAGGAGACCTAAATGGACATGTGGGAAGGAGTATGGATGGTTTTGAGGGAGTTCATGGGGGTTACGGATATGGTATGAGAAATGGAGATGGTGAAAGGATTTTGGAGTTTGCTGATGGAGCTGATTTGTTGATTTGTAACACTCAGTTACAGAAAGGGGATAATAAGCTTGTTACATACACGTCAGGTGGGTCGACGACAACCGTTGACTACCTGATGGTGCGTAGGCGAGATAGGGGGCACCTCCGGGACACAAAGGTGATTCCGGGGAAGGAGGCTGTTTCACAGCACCACTTGGTTGTCTGCGACATAAGGGTGA
Source organism: Myxine glutinosa (assembly GCF_964187855.1). Taxonomy (NCBI): domain Eukaryota; kingdom Metazoa; phylum Chordata; class Myxini; order Myxiniformes; family Myxinidae; genus Myxine; species Myxine glutinosa. Next base: position 875,193 of record NW_027616352.1, read on the forward strand.
AAGGTGCAAGGAGAGCTCGGCAGGTGAAGTACCAACTGAGAATGAAGGTGTGGAGGTTGAAAGAGGTGACAGTAAGGGAGGCATTAAAAGAGAGGCTGAGTAGGGTAGAGGATGATGTGGTTGAGCCTGAACGTGGTTGGATGTCAATGAAAGATAGTCTGTTGGGAGCCGTTGGGGAGGTATGTGGATGGACAAAAGAACCACCGAGGCAGCCAAACATGGTGGTGGGATGATGAAGTTGGAAAGAGGATTGACGAGAAGAGGAAGAAATTCAAGGAGTGGCAGAAGGCGAAGGGTACGGGGGCAGAAAAAGCAGAGCATGAAAGTTATAAGGCAGCCAATAAGGCTGCAAAGAAAGAGGTAGCAAAGGTGCAGGAGGCATGTAGGAAAATGTTCGGAGAACACTTGGATTCGGAAGCGGGTCAGAGAGCGGTATTCAGGTTTGCAAAGCAGATAGCGAAAGAGAGGTGTGATGTGATGGGGGTGAGTTGCTTGAAGGATGAAGTGGGACAAATCGTTGTGGACCCAGATGGAATTAAAGGAAGATGGAAGAGATATATGGAAATGCTGTTGAATGCAGAGAATGAATGGGATGGCAACATAGAGAGTAACCCAGTTTTCGGACCGGCAGAGAAGATAACTGAGAAGGAAGTTGAGGAAGTGATAAAAGCAATGAAGAGTAGAAAAGCGGGAGGGCCGACGGGAGTTGTGGGAGATATGTTGAAGGCAGCAGGAAGTTCGGGTGTGAAGAGAATGACAGAGATCTGTAATCTGGTGGTGAAAGAAGGCCGCATTCCAGTGGATTGGGAACTGAGTACCCTCGTCCCTCTATATAAGGGGGAAGGTGACCTTCTGGAGTGTGGCTCGTACCGAGCGATAAAGTTATTGGAGCATGGAATGAAGGTATTGGAAAGGGTGTTGGAGAGGAGGATAAGGAAGAAAGTGAAGAATGACGAAATGCAGTTTGGATTTATGCCAGGAAGAGGAACGACAGACGTGCTTTTTATTGTGAGGCATTTGCAGGAGAAGTACATGGAGAAGAGGAAGAAGTTGTTTCTTGGGTTTGTTGATCTGGAGAAAGCATTCGATAGGGTTCCACGCAAAGTATTGACATGGGCATTGAGGAAGTTAGGAGTGGAGGAATGGTTGATCTGAGTAGTGATGGCAATGTACAAGAGAGCGCGCACAGCTGGGGGAAGATAAGAGATGGTGGTGAACAGCTGTTTTAAAAACCTGGCGGGAGGAGTGGGATTGAAGAGAGTGGGGGAGTTTGTTCCAGAGGCGGGAGAAAAGAGGAATGAAGGAGTGAAGGTGAATAGAGAGCCGAGATTTTGGCAGTTTAACCATAAGAGGGTTGCAGGCAGATCTTGTGCGACCTGCAGGAATATTTGGGGGACAGAGCCCAGAGAGAGCTGGGGGAGCAAGGCTGGAGAGGAGTCGGTAGAAGACAGAAAGACCACCAACCTGCCTGCGGTGAGTGAGTGAAATGCCTAATTTTGACTTCATCCACCTGTTGGAGGAGGACTCCATCCTACAGTGGAGTGAAATTGTCGATGCAATTTAAGAGTGGGTACTCTCGTCTATCCATGGGCTGGCAGAATAGAGTAGAGGTATGCACACTCGCTTCTCAGCTGTCTAGCCTGGGTTCGTAATCCTAACCTGGCTATAAACCATCACCCTAGTGTTTCGCAGGCAAGGTGATTCATCAACGTCATTAAACATTACCTCTCCCACTCCCTCTCCCCCCCCCCCCCCCCCCGCCTTCCCATGCCTCCTCCCCCCAAGCCCCATCCCTCCCACAGATCTCCTGATGTCCCTGTTCTCTGCTGTTGTGTTTGTGTGCTTCCCTCTCTCTCCATCTTGTCTCCCGCTCCCTTTGTTGTATGTTTTGTGTGTCCGATTTTTTTGTGATTAATGTCAGCTCTGACACGAGCCTCGATCTTGCATACCAAAAGAAAAAAACCATAATCCATTATTATCTGTCTTCTTAAGGGTCAGGCATATTGTCCTGTGATCTTTGTCAATTGAATCTCCATCAAACCATTGGACTTCAGCTCCTCTAGTTTGCCACATTGTAATTCTTGATTGTTTCCCGCGGTTTATGTGACCCTTCTGTCATCGAGAATCTTCTTTCTGATGCAAAGGCTTCTTTTATCCTATTTGAAGGCCTAGACACAATCTTTCCACAGCTCGTGGCATGGTGATCAATTTTTGCTCCATCTCCCTCGTTGGAGGAACATTGGAAACAACTTTGAAAACCTCATTTCATTTTTGAAACCATTTTTTCATTTTCAATTTTTCTCATATTTTTCATTTTCATTTTTTGAATTTTTTTAAAAATTTGGAATTTTTAGATTTTTTCATTTTTTTTATTTCATTTCATTTTCATTTTGAAACCTCATTGGAAAGGTAGAGGGTGTGCATCATTGCTCGTGTTACAAATTGATTGTTCACACACAAAGCCAGTTTGCTTTTGACTTCTTCAACATCAAAATTAGGTCCATCCTGCTGCGGTCCATCTCTTCGGTCTTCTTTTGGGATCCATATCCATTTGGACGAGTTCTCCTATCGGTCGTTTCTCCAATTCCGCAACGATCAATTCCAATTTATTGCATAGTCGGTGAACATGATTTTTGTCCACCATATTCTTTTTTTTGTCTGATCTTTTCTCTGATGTCTGAGCTCTTTCATTATGACATTTTTCAGCAATGTTTTAAATGAAAACTGCCATCTTGTGAATCAAAGGTGGTTCGATCTTTCCCCAGCACGTTATTCCTCCATAATGCTGCTTTATAATATAATGCCATATAATGCCTCTATAATGCAGCAGGGTACAATTTCGGTGAGATTGTAGTTGTTTGTCTCGCACCTCTTCCGATATCGATCTCGTTACGACTTCTGCGCAATTTTAAGGTCGTTGTTTCGCCGTTGAAGAGTTTGCTCAATTTGTCAATTTGGAGCATAATAACTGTCAGTATTCGTTTCCCACTGTTGAAGTGGTTTCATCTATCTATAATGCCAGTAATCTCTGTGTGTGTGTATGTGTGTGTGTATGTGTGTGTGTATGTCTGTGTGTCTGTGACCGCTGTTTCTCGACAACCACGGGTCCGATATACTTGACACTTGCCAGGTATATTGCTGGGGACCTGAGGATGTGCCTTTTCAAGGTTTCATATTAATCGGAGAAGTAGTTACCGAGCTATGTCCAAAAAACGATTCAGCCAATCAGAGAGCAGCGAGCTATCACGTGTGCCGAACGTGGCGAACAGACTCTGCCTCGGACGGCACATTTGAGAGCGTATTCATTTATTTCACGTTGGCAAACTATGTTGGCGTTAAACTATGTTTTAAAACTAATTAAAACTAATTTGCGATTCATCGTAACTGCGATATGCGACCTTCCGGACAGTCAAATGAGGACGTCACTTCCGGACTTACGGATAGTCATAGTGACGCTGAACGTGGCGAGCAGACGCTGCCTCGGACGGCACATTTGAGAGCGTATTCATTTATTTGACGTTGCAATCTGTGTTGATTGTTGTAAGGTACGATCGATTGTAGTACATACATATTTATATTTTATACATATTCATTACAGGCACGTCACGGGTACGGGTACGGTACGGGTACGGTACGGGTACGGTTCCGGGTACGGTTCCGGGTACGGTACGGTTACGGGTACGCCACGGACGGGCACGTCCTAGTAATCAATAAATTCTAATAGCCCAAGAGCAATTTTGTTTGAAGGTGATCCATTGTTAGGTGAGCAGATAATCATAACAATTGTGCAAATTATGACTAAAGCATGAAATTTTTTACCAGTGTTAGTACATACCATAAGCTTCATTTTAAGATCGGGAGGTAAGTCAGATTTGACCTCTGAGGATAGTCAGAGGTCAATGACCTCAATTACATTGAAATTGTCATTTTTTCACGATTCTGGTGCAGTTTGTCTGTTTTGGGAATCATTAAAAAGGTATGTTGCCATGTGTTGGTCCCTTTATCTTCTGGAGAGCCTTTATACATAATCACAGGATGCAACCATGACAGAACAAGTGCTTTAAATGAGGTCAGTGACCTCAGAAAACAAATTTATTGAAATACACATTTAGGTTATTGTGGTGTCCAGAACAGCTTGCATGAAATCGTGTTGTAAGATATAGACGCATAAATATAAAGGTGTCTGATTACACCTAACAGTCTCCCGAACATGCACATAATGCAGTGCACTTGAGTGCAGCCTTGGTGCACTTGCAGCGGCCGGTACATCCCTTCTTGCAGCCGCAGTGGATCAGTTCGTGGCAAGATTTTGATGCCTCTGGCAGTGTCGTCCAAAGAGGCTGCCACCCAGAGGCCTCCTTTGTCCAGCCCCAGTCAGATGGGATTGGTAACTCTGGATTCAGGACCAGAGTTTGGTTCCAGCAGTTGCCCTGGAGAGATGCACGCTTGATGTGCTGCTGGAGTGCTGCCTGCGTTGGGGGAATGTTTTCTAGAGCCCTAGACTTGTGTGCGAAGAGCTGTTTCCTAGCATCGTTCACTTCCATGGTGTCACTGGTGCGGTCATACATCAGCACAACGAAGCGCTCCAGCAGTGACATTGACTCCTCACTGACATCACTTGGCATGCGTAAGAGTTCTTCAAAGGCATCAGTCACCTGTGGGAACACTTTCCAAATCTCCCAGGCAGTCTTCTTCCCTCTGCCAGCGAAATAAGACACAGTGTCGCACCCTGTGAGGGCATGGAAGATGGGGAGAGTAGCACATTGTCTTGGGTTCATGGCGGCAGCCAGTTGGTGAACAGCTATGTACCATGGAATGTCTTATCATTGCCACCGAGTGTGCGCTGTCTAGGAACAGAGGCAACAGTGCATTGATCGTGGCAGGTGGGATCACTGCTTGCTGGACATCGGCATGGTAGGCAGACCATGACACCCATTCATCTATGGATTGCTTCTCGAGAGCTGTCTTCACTGTCCTCAGCCACCCATACTCTTCTTCCACGGCAGCTTTAGCAGCCAGGAGGTCGGGAGGCCTTGCAGGACGTTGTACAGCCGGTGCAGTGAAGTGCTTCGTCTTCATGGCAGCAGGTGGCACACTTGTGTACACTGATGGCAGAGGTGCTACCGACTTGGCGGAAGAGATGTCTTGCCCAATCACCACTACACCACGGTCGAGTCCGCCATTCGTGTGTGATGGATGTTGCATTAGGGAGATACCTGTGTCATGAAAAGAATCCTTGGCTGTCGCAGAGCTGGGGTTATGGTCAAGATTATCGACAGCCCCAGTAGTGAACAGTCCCTGGTGCAGCTTGGGTGGGCAAACAACTTCTTCCATGTTGAAGCGCTGGCAGACACCATTGGCAATGTCTGCTGTGAGCTGTAGGAATCTATCATATGACACACACATCCCTAGGCTGAACAGTTTGTCAATCAGACCTCTGCTCCTGGTCACAGCGTGAATCTTGAGGGACAAGTAGAGTGGGAGTGGGGTTTCTCTCTCGCGGCTGTGGCGCACTGAGGTTGACTCCACACTGCGTGCATGCTTTACACTGTTGAACACCAGTAGCTGCGATACTGTAAGAGCAGCAGTTGTGGTGATTGTGTTGGCCAACTGAGTCTGGTGCTTGATGTTCGCCCCATCGAGGATCATGTTCACCAGAGCAAGGAGGGATGGTGTCACAGAATCTTTCTGGCAGTCAGCTTGGAACGCACCGTCAAAGGTGAACCTGGTCTCAAACATTTCTCTACGTACTACATGTGCTGCTCTTACTAGGCGCATGGCATCACTGTCATGATCACAGGCCTTCTTCAGGGCGGGACCTATATCTTTCTCAAACAAGAGAAGTGTGTCTCGGCCCTGAGAGTGGGCTCTCAGATCAGGAAGCACAGAAAGAAGTCTGTCCTTCAGTCTGGTTGTGTGTATTCTGTTGGTTACCGTGGCACCCAGCTGCTCCAGTCTCGTCTTGTAGAGGTTAGCCACGTCTGAGAGTTTAAATACAGGCGCATTGTCTTCATCTGCATGCATGTCCTCCATGAATACCACCAGCTTAGCAAAGGCTATGCCATGCAGACGATCCGCATCCTCGTCCTTGAGTGCGGCTGGTCTGATTTTGTTGTATAATGCACGGAGACAGTTGCGATGGTATTTTGCCTCGATGGCAATCATGTCTCCTGCAGACAGCTTGGCCAGCAGTTCAGTGTCCCCCAATTCAGTGGCACATCTCCGAACGTTCTTGTCAATTTCCTTTGTAGCTGCTCCGTGCAAGTCTGCAGTGCCAGCTGGCTTATTGCAGAAGAAACAGATAGACTCGGTTGACTGTGGAAGCCTGTGGGCAGCTGCTGATCGTGTGTGCACGGTTGGAGTACCGGTACTAGATTGCTGTCCTGAAGCTGATTCTGCTCTGCTCTGCTGGTTAAACATTTTTTTGTTAAACTTTAAATGACATTTCTTGTGCCACTGAGCACTGTGTGTCCTCAAGGTAGCTTCTACGCCATCGCCATCATCCAGTCTGTTCACGTTGAGTTCCATTGGCATGTGCCGAAGTCCCTTGAACTGGAGGAGGTCTTCTGTCAATGATGCATAGCCACTACCACTTGGTTTCATGGTTGAGCTTAGTGGGCACTGCAAAGGTTCATCTGTCTCTGCTTGGCAGAGAATACAAAGCTCCCAGTTAGCTCTTGGGGGTGGTCTTGATTGCTTGGACGTAGAGGGCTGGGCTGGGTCTATGAGGATATGACGCTTTGCCATAGTGACGATCAGGTCTGGGATGCTTGTATCTTGGCTTCGATCATCAGGCAGGGAATCCTGCAACACACAAGTACAACAATTGTGTTAGTACCAGCCACCACAGTTTACATTCATTGGCATCAATATTTGATGTGTTGAGGTAATTGACCTCTCCCTGTCCTCAGAGGTCAATGCTAGACATCTGTAAATAACTACCAACACTGTGTGGAATATGTAGACACTTTTATTGGAACACAAATGCATGGTTTGTACATCATAAACATGTTTACCATTAACGAATGAAGCCAAACATCAATATTTTGCTATTTTGAGGTCATTGACCTCTCACGGTCCTCAGAGGTCAAATCTGCCTTACCTCCCGATCTGAAAATGAAGCTTATGGCATGTACTAACACTGGTAGAAATTTCATGCTTTAGTCATAATTTGCACAATTCTTATGATATGAGAGATTATCAGCTGTACTATGTTGAGTATCTGCTTTGAAACACTTTCCTGCTCCCCTGATTGGTTGTTATCCAGTTCATTCATGAGTTTGTTGTGATATCCATTAGGAACTCTTTATAAAAAGTGGAGAGTAATTCTCCAGGTCCATCTAATCCTTTCTTTGTGGATTAATACCAGCTCTGAGTTTTCCAAAGCACTTTGTAATTAATAGTTTTGCCAATTCACCAATATCTTTGATTGAATGTCCAACACTTTACACTTCATGCGCCTTTCTTGTAGAACATTGATTCTTATTGGTATTCACTGGAAGTTAATTGGCCTTTCTTTCTGTATTGTTCATAGAACGCTTCAATTTTCTTCCTGAAATTGCAGAAATCTGAGCACTCCCCATCATAGAACTGCCATTGTTAGCCTTCAAGCTTATTTTTACAGGAGCAAGGTAGAATTTACAGTGGGGCACACCTTAGGAGAGCATGACAAATTGGGGAGAGACAGAGAGAGGGGAGGAAGTGGAGACACGGTGGGGAGGGAGAGAGAGGAGACAAATGTGGAGGGGGAGGGGGGGTTGAGGAAACAAGGTGGGGAGGGAAAGAGAGAGAAGACAAATGGGGGGAGGGGTGGGAGAGAGAGAAGACAAGGTGGGGAGAGAGAGAGAGGAGACAAATGGGGGGTGGGGGAGGGAGAGAGAGTAGACAAGGTGGGGAGAGAGAGAGAGGAGACAAATGGGGGGTGGGGGAGGGAGAGAAAGTAGACAAGGTGGGGAGAGAGAGAGAGAGGAGACAAATGGGGGTTGGGGGAGGGAGAGGAGACAAATGGGGGGTGGGGGAGGGAGAGGAGACGAATGGGGGTGGGGGGTGGGAGAGAGAAGAGACAAGGTGGGGAGGGAAAGAGAGAAGACAAATGGAGGGGGGGGGGGGAAGAGTAGAGAGAAGGAGGTAGAGAGAGAGAGAGAGAGCCTAGGGTGTAGAGAGAAGGTGGAGAGGGAGAGATGGAGGGGAAGAGGTGGTGAGCGAGAGATGGACGGGTAATGGTGGAGGGGGAGAGGTGGAGGGAACAAACCAGAAGTGCCACGTTTAGGTTAGGAAAGGTTAATTGGGGAGGAGGGGGGGGGGGTACAGATCATGTATGAGAACAAGGAACTAAAAACATTTGTAATCAGACAGGTCCCACCCATAAAGTATACTTGGCCTTAGAAATGTTCACGTAGCTGGGAAAACCACACAGTTCCACTGATCTTATTTCTAGTTAAAACAATAATGTTACACCATTATTGAAAAACGTGAAAATAACAAATGGGCAGTAGTTAATAAGTATGATTGTTTCAACAAGTCAATAACTTAATTTTCTACTTTTACTACTATTACTGCCACTACTACTACCACCACTACTACTTATCACAAAATAAATTTCCATTAAAAAAAAAAGACAATTATTGAAAAAAAAACTACAGCAACATTGCTCAGAGTTGGTAAAACAACTTGATACGAGGCCATGTTAAAAAACAAGGTTCAGGCTGATGACAGGTCATGTCTACTGTCCCGTATGTAGAAACACTTGAGTAGTTTCTGACGCCATTACCAAAACTGCCATTCGTTTGAGTGGGTGGAAAGTGATGCTCACAACCTGGTATTACCGCTTCCCGCAGCTGGCTTACACCAGCCTCAAGCATCCCAATTGCATTTAAACTTTGTTCAAATGTCAGGCGTAGCATCTGAATTTTCTTGTTGTTTTCCCTGTCAGAAGCCTCCAGACAGTCTAGACAGTCTAGACCTCTAGACAGTCTGTTAGAGTGACTATAGACAGCAGTAAATTAATGTCTAACCACGAAAACTGAAGGATTTCATTATGAGGGTCATTAAAAATGTAAAAATTTTGTAATCAGATTTAAAAAATGTAATTTTTTAAAATTAATTTAAAAATTAATAAAAACTTCAGGTCAAAAAAATTTGCCACTCTGACTCCATCCTAAACCGTAGTACAAGATGTGGAAATGCTCATGTGCAAGCTCTTGAAGAAGCTGCTAAAATCCATCTTCATGATTCTGTTCTTGTCGAAAGCAAATTTTTTGTTTGAGCTTGTTTTGGCAGATTTGCTCCGCTTAATCATTAGGCCTTGTGAAGGAACTCTTCTAATCTAGTTTCCATTCTATAGATATATCAATTTATGAAAATGCATGATGCTTATTGATAGGCCATTCATGTGTAGTAAGGGAGGGGTGTTTTGGCAAGGTGCAGATACAGTACCTTTCCATCCTCTCATTTTCGACTTTACACACATATGTAGACAATGCTTGATGAGTAAGAATTGACCTCAATTTAACACAGGTAAATAAAACCCAACGATTCTGTCCACCGCAGGGGTTAGTTGTGATGTCAGGAGAGCTGGAGGCCATGGTCAGAAGTTTCCTCAAGGGCAAAATTCCAGCAATGTGGATGAAGAAATCGTTCCCCAGCCTGAAACTTCTCGGCAGCTACATCAACGACTTTCTTGCACGACTCAACTTCTTGCAGGTGCTTGCAACAAATTGCAGGTTGGACTTTACCATGATGTTGTTCGGACTTTGGTGAAGTTTTAAGGTCGCTGTTCCAACATTGAAGAGTTTGCTCAATATGTCAATTTAGAGCACAATAACTGTCAGTATTCATTTCCAACTGTTGAAGCCGCTTCATAATCAATAAATGCTAACAGCCCAAGACCAATTTTGTTTGAAGGTGATCCATTGTTGAGTATCTGCTTCGAAACACTTTCCTGCGCCCCTGATTGGTTGTTATCCAGTAAGTTATTTGATAACTATGAGCAACACTTTATTTGGCAGCACCTGGTTTAAAACTTGGCAGTAGCACATTTAATTAATGACATTAGCACATGACCTCAACTACTGGTCTGAAAAAGACCTCTTCTGATTTTACTTTAACCCCCTGCGTCCCGATTCGTCCCCATATTCCTTAATTCTCCAAGTCTCCCTCTATTTTGTCCCTCAACCCTGCTGTTGGTGCATACCACCCTTCTTCCTCCTGGTACGTCCTGATCTGTTATGTGTTCTAGCCTTGACACGATTGGAAAAATAAATTTCTCGACAAAAGTTGATTCACTTATAATCCTTTTATTAACTTATAATTAATAACTTATATAACTATATAACTTATAATTCTTATTCTTTTAACTTATAATTCTCTCCCCCCCCACCCTTTCCCATGCCTCCTCCCCCCAAGCCCTCTCCCTCCTACAGATCTCCCGATGTCCCTGCTCTCCATCTTGTTCTCCCGCTCCCTTTATCATATGTTTTTGTCAATTTGTGTGTCAGTTTGCCTTTTTTGTGATCAATGCTAGCTCTTACACGAGCCTCGATCTTGTATACAAGAAAAAAAGAAAAAAAAAGAGCTCATTTTCTCCAATTAACTAGAACAGTACTCGGCAAGATCAAGTACCTCTGCCAGACTGAACAGATTTTGTTTTGTATCCCACCAACAGGCCGGACCTGAATTTACTCAAGTCATCCACTAAGTGTTGTCATAATCCGTCCACAACTTTTTGAGATTATCGTGCGATATATCATTTTTGTTCCCATCAAACCCACAGAACTGGTATGACCATGATGCACCATCAGTCTTCTGGCTCTCAGGATTCTTCTTCATGCAAGCCTTCCTGACAGGTGCTCAGCAAAACTACGCTCGCAAGTATACGATACCAATAGATCTCCTGGGTCTTGATTACGAGGTCTTGGAGGACAGAGAGGACGTGGAACCACCAGAGGATGGTATGTCGGACTCATTCTCGCATGCATAGGCAGTGAATTTTTAAAGAAAACCCACTGTATACAAGTAATCAAAACATTTGAAACCATTATGCACCAGTGATGCCATGTGCCAGTCTGAGGAGGATGGAAGTCATCTGGTAAAAACGATACTCCTTACTATACAGCTACCTAGGTTAGGCCTCACAAAGATTTGGTGTGCCACGAACATCAAAATGTAGAAGCACATTTGGAACAAGAGAATTTTAGCCTGTGAAGTGTGATTATTCGGGATACAATCCTTCAAAGATAGATTCCCTATTGTTTTTCTTTTATTTCCCTTGCAAGAGGAGAACGTATTGCATTTGAGTCAGTTTGTTTGTCTGTTTGTTTGTCCACACAGAATAAATATGATTTTCTCTGCAACCGTTGGTCCAATTGACAGGAAGTTTTCACCATAGGAGCACCTCCTCCAGTAGAATTTTTAAAATGATAAGTATGACGTCATAGGACACGTGGTATGGGTGCCATCTTGGAAAAACCGAAAAACCTTGCACCTCTATATCTCTAAAAGTGATGCATAGGAAAAAATGACAAAAATGGTTTGATTGACACAACTTTCACTATAGTATGCATGTAATCATGTAAAAATTTTAAATGATAATTCTGACGTCATAGGTCATGTGGTATTGGTGCCAACTTGGAAAACCGAAAAACTTCGGACATCTCTGGAACCAGTGCACGAAAAAAATGAAACTTGGCACACATCAGGAACGCACTATGGAGAACATTTGATAACGATGACTTCATCGGTGCCTTCATTATGACATCATAATTGGATGCGTCAAATGCTTTATCTGATCAGTACGGGACTTTACCCCCAGAGACCACCTAAGACCACGATTTTTTAAATGCCAGGAATAAACCTTGGTACAACACGGGTAATTAAGGTTGTGGTCAAGTTTCATCAGAATTGCATGTGTAGTTTCTGAGAAGAAAACAAACACATATTTTTGGGGGCAACCCCTCCCCCCACCCGCCCCCTCCCCGTAGACCCCGAAAGGAGCAGATTTTTTTTAATGCCGTGAACAAACTATGGTATTGTTGTTGAAGGTTGGTATGGTATGGGTGTTGAAGGTTGTGGTGAAGTTTCATCGAAATTGTGTGTGTTTAGTTTCTGAGAGGGAAGCAAATATCTATTTTGGGGGGTCAAACCTGGACCCACTTTGACCCCCCATTTAACCCCCAAAGGGGCAGATTTTTTTAATGCCATGAACAATCTTCGGTAAATCACAGGTGATGAAGGTTGTGGTAAAGTTTCATCGAAATAGTGTGTGTAATTTGAGGAAAAAGCAAATTACTATTTTGGGGGGTCAAACCTGGATCCACGTTGACCCCCAGTACACCCCCTTAAAGCCCGATTTTTTTTAAAGCCGTGAACAAACTTTAGTCACAACACAACAAGTATCTTTTGTGCCAAATTTGGTCGCAATCCCATCAGCGTTTTTGGGGAAAGAAGTTTCAAGTGTTTACGGACGGACTGACAGACGACGCGCCATTGCATAAGCTCCCCTGAACTTCGTTCCAGGTGAGCTAAAAATTATATGCACAGTTATCTCACCATTATGAAGACGGAGATATACACAGGCTCATGCAGACACGTCGACAACATAGGCCGTAGAGGTGTTACAGGCCGTAGAGGCCTGTAACAGTGCATTTTGTTCAAACTGGAAATTACTATAGAAATGTGACGACAGTAAAGCAATCCAAAATCAACTTCAAAACAAGCATAATTGTATCATTTGCAGTTTTGTGCAGGCGCCAAAGTCTTGCCTTATGAACACTGCTCAGTAACACTCATGGCAATGAAAAGTGCACACCACACATCACCACAGTAAAAACATTCAGGAAAGATGACATGTGAACTCTAAAAAATTCCACACCTGAAGCCTAAAATTCCCTTGCACCCAAATTCTGGCGATTTCTTGTCTTGGGAGTTGAAAAACCAAATTCTCGCCAAAAATCTGGAGTGTCCCGTCTACAACAAGCCAGGATGTTACAACTTCGTTGTTTTCTCAAGGTGGGGTTTTTCCCATTATAAACACCATCAGACTCAGAGGCGTTACAGTTTGAGCACCCACTCTGAGTTAAGGGGGTCGGAGGTTAGCCTGAGTCATACTAAAGACTATAGGGTACGTGCTTGCTTGACACCCATCCATTAAAGGATGGAGCGCGGACAAACATAGTAGATTGGCATCACAGTGGAGGTGAAGAAGGGGGTGATTTCTTCATCTTCATTGGCCCGCTGATTGGGGAGAAGAGACGTTACAACATGCATGGCGTCGCAGGTACCTCGAGTTGAAAATAACTAGAGCACCACTCGAAGACGTTGCGACGTCGACCGATATGCCTCTGCCCACATTATTATATCAATATACATAATTGTACAAAATTTGACTCAAATCCGTTCAGTTGTTCTCAAGTATCACATTTTTACGTGACATGACCTCTGACCTTTGACCCCAAAATTAATTCAGTTAATCTTTGCATCATAATACAAACTTCTACCATCTTTTGTCAAAATCCCATCACTGGTTCACACGTTATTGTGGGAGCATGATTTTTTACCGAACATGACCTCTGACCTTTCACACCATAACCCCAAAATCGAATCAGTTCATCTTTACCTCATTATACATACCTGTACCAAATTTGACCTGGATCCCTTCAGCCGTTCTCAAGGTATCACGGTAACGAAAACCTATCACGGACGAATGCATTGACGGACACACAGCCGGGTGAACAACCTGAAAACATTATGCCTCCAGTGATTCGTTGGCAGAGGCATAAAGACCACTTGCATCACCAATAGGCATTCCATTTTCAATTATTAACAACTGAACTAAAAACTACTTGTAATCATATTTTGAAGACTCATTAAAACCACGTCCATGTTTAGATTCAGTCTTACAGTAAAGCTGCAAATACGGATATATTTTTGTTTGCTTCATAAAAAATTATGGATTCTTCCATGAACAGAAGTTTTTCTCACCATATGATTATACTATCGATCAAGAGTAAAACCATCTCTAGTTCAAATATTCACTTATGCCTAAATACATGTTTCCCTACACCCACAGGGGTGTATATCCATGGCCTGTTCTTGGACCGAGCACGCTGGGACTCGGAAAGTAAACAGCTGGCAGAGTCTCTTCCCAAAGTCCTCAATGAGCCGATGCCCATGGTAAGCTGCAATCCACTTTTCGGGATACTCAATGCCATCATTACAGTGACTGCTCTTTTACAAATAAATACTGAGAATTGCTCTATTATCATAAGCAAAACATTTGCTTGTAATCTTGTTTGAATAAGATGCATCATTAAGCAGCAGCTTTAGTAAAGATTTCCATAAAGGCAGGTATTTTCTGCCACGTGGCATAAATTGTGTACAACGTAATTGGTTCGGACTATTGCGTTTGTGGGGGGTAGGCAATACCTTAGTCCAGGTAGAATTGCATAGGAAGTATGCTCCGCATGTCGTGTAGCCATCTTGATGTACATAAGTCAGGCCATATGTCGGGGAAGAGTTTATCTTCGTTCCCATCACAAGGGGTGGGGTTATGTTAATTAGTTAGGGATTAATGGTAAATCCCCTGTATGTAATGGCCTGTTATTTTTTCCTCTGTTCCTTATGACACATGCAGCACACACACCGAGCCAGGAAATCACGCATTTACCACCCTAAATAAAAACCAACCAGACGCAGGACATTGAGCACTAGAGCTGATGACACCGACCTGGTGAGCACAGGCAGGGCCGTGGGGTCACTCCCCGAAGAGCAGTGATTTGTCCGGCATTGAATGGCGCAAGGACGGCAAAGATGGGACTGTGGGATTGGTGGAGCAGGCACATATGACGTCAGAGCCTTGAGAGATAAAGGAACGCTCTGCCCAACATTTTCTCTCTCTCTTCTCTTCTTTGTCTTCTCGTGGCTGGCTCTGACCTTCTGGCTTTGGTGGTGAACAGTCACGATTTGATATCTCGCTCTGCTTCGGCCACTGGTCAGAGTTTGTGGTACTCTTGCGCTGGGAGACGTGGGTGTTGGTGTTGGTGAACAAGATTGTGAGGACAATGGCGGCTGGAACGACCGAACGGAACGTGGCCTGTTCGTTTCGCGCACAGAGACAGGAATGAGCGGACCGCGTGGCGAGGCCTCGTTCGTGCCCACGGGGAGTGCAGCCTGCAGTTTTGCGCACAAGGCCGTAGAGTTGGTTATGACTTGGTTATGACTAACTTCCCTGAAAATGTCTGCTGCTCTTCTTCTGCTCCGATTGGATCATCTGATCATGTCCTTGTTAAAGTGGACATCTCTCTGACCATCCTCAGGGAGCCTGCTCAGCGTCGACGAGTCTGGCATTTCACTCAGGCCAACTGGCACGGTCTTCAAGCAGCCATCAATCATCTGGACTGGTCTCCCATCTCTACCACCTCTGACATCAACTCATCCTGGGAATTCTTCCAAAGTAAATTGCTCTCTCTCATGCACAGATTTATCCCATCTCGTCTTCAGTTGTCATACCCTTCCTCCCGTCCATGGTACACGGAATCTTGTGGTGAGGCTGTTGCCCAGAAACAACTTGCCTTCGTCTCCTGGAAAGCAAATCCAACGGAAGGAAATCTCATTTCCTTTCACAAAGCCCGAAACAAGTGTGTGTCCACCCTCAGGAGAGCCAGGAAACAATATCTCTCCATTCTCAAGACCGAACTCTCTTATCTGTCTCCCTCTTCCAAATCCTGGTGGCGTCTGGTCAAATCCGTTTCTGGTGTTTGTTCCCCCTCCATCCCCTCCCTTACCTCAAACGGCTACACAGCTGACTCCGCACGTGAAAAAGCTGAATGCCTCAACTCTGTGTTTGCCTCTAAATCTTGTGTCCCAAACCCATCCCTCTCTGTACCCACCATACCCAGTCGTACCCTGCTGCTCCTGGACTCCGTGTCCTTTCCTCCTGACAAGGTGGAAAAGTTTCTGTCAACCCTCGACTCTGATTCTGCAACTGGACCCGACGGCATCAGCCCACGGGTCCTAAAATCCTGCTCTGCTGCTCTATCTCACCCTCTCTCTGTTCTCTTCACCCTCTCTTTTGCTCAAGGTCAACTGCCATCTGCTTGGAAATCAGCCAACATCACCGCTTTGCACAAAAAAGGTGCAAAAACAGATCCTAGCAACTACAGACCAATCAGCCTTCTCCCAATTATCAGCAAAGTCATGGAATCCATCATTGCTTCGGATATGAAATCTTTCCTCTTCTCCAATGGCTTGATCTCTGATCATCAATTTGGTTTCAGACCAGGTCACTCTACTCTGGACATGCTGCTTCTGCTGTCTCAACAATGGATGGAGGTCCTCAATGCCAAACAGGAAATTAGAGCTGTCTCCCTCGACATATCACGTGCCTTCGACACGGTCTGGCACCCCGCTCTGCTCACCAAACTCTCCTCCTTTGGTATCCATGGAAATCTCCACGCATGGCTGGCGGACTTCCTCTCTAGTCGTCGTCAACGTGTGGCCCTGAATGGGTTTCTCTCATCTCCTCTTCCTGTTCAGGCTGGAGTTCCCCAAGGCAGTGTTCTGGGCCCCGTGCTTTTTCTGGTCTTCATCAATGATCTCTCTGACTCTCTCGAAAATCCTCTCTATCTCTTTGCTGATGACTCCACTCTCTGCCGCTCCATTCCTCTTCCCTCAGATCGGCAGTCTGCTGCCTCCTCACTCTCTGAAGACCTGGACAAAATCACAGACTGGTCAAACAAGTGGAACATGTCTTTCAATCCTGACAAATCTCACACTCTTACTATGTCTCTCCGAAAAGATCGACTGGACAACCCTCCCATCTACTTTCTCAACAATCCTCTCCAAGAAGTTCTGTCGCTCAAGATTTTGGGTCTCACTATCTGCCATGATCTTTCTTGGGAAAACCACATTTCCAAGCTGGCCTCCAAAGCCAGTCGCCGACTGGGCATCCTCCGTCGTGCGAAGTCCTTCCTCGGCACACCTGAGCTCCTCACCACATACAAGGCTTTCATCCGCAGCTCAATGGAATACTGTTCTCCCCTATGGGCCGGTGCTCCTGCCTCACACCTAGCTCGGCTTCACGCTGTTGAAACCAAAGCTTTCAGAATTATTGGAATCTCCCGCGATGAAGCTATCTCTGAGGGCCTTTCACTCACTCACCGCAGGCAGGTAGGTGGTCTTTCTGTCTTCTACCGACTCCTCTCCGGCCTTGCACCCCCAGCTCTCTCTGTGCTCTGTCCCCCAAATATTCCTACAGGTCGCACAAGATCTGCCAGCAACCCTCTGATGGTTAAACTGCCGAAATCTCGGCTCTCTGCTCACCTTCACTCTTTCATTCCTCTTTTCTCCCGCCTCTGGAACAAACTCCCTCACTCCCTTCAATCCCACTCCTCCCTCCAGGTCTTTAAAACAGCTGTTCACCACCATCTCTTATCTTCCCCCATCCAAAACCTTGATCTTTTCTACCCCCGCTAATTCACCCCAGATCCACCTTGTTTGAAATTCCAACTTCTTTCCTGGAAGTCCTGGCAGTGTCCATATGTTTTATACCTCTCCCACCGCCCCCTTCCCATGCCCCCCCCCCAAAGCCCTCGCCCTCTCTCAGATCTCTCGATGTCTCCATGTCTCTCGGTCCCTGCTCTCAAATGTTGTGTTTGTGTCCTTCCCCCTCTCTCCCCATCTTGTCTACCGCTCCCGATGTTATATGTTTTATGTGTCGGTTTGTCTTTCTGTGTGATTAATGTTCGCTCTTTCACGAGCCTCGATCTTGTATACAAAAAAAAAAAAAAAAAAAAAAAGAGGCCTGTGATGATCTTTGACGATTCCTGATGAGATTCAAGAGCAGCTCGGAGCTAAGTGCCCACAAATTAATGCATTTGTTTTCACAGTTATTTTCCCCAAAGTTTGTATTTGAGTCTGTATGGAGGTGCGCCAATTAGGACTTTCTTTTTTTCATACATTATTTTGTTACCAGCATTTCGTTAATAAAGACAGTATTTTGGTGCAGTAAATTATTTGTCATTTGAGTTGATTAATTATCCAGGTGTGAAGAAGTCGGGTAGAAGCCGTCCAGGTAAGTTTGTCATCCTGCTTTCCCTCGCGTGTAAAGAATACCGTCCTTTTTGGATTGAACGCCTTGGAGTAAAGCTCGTTTGGTTATCTGTGTCTCCCTGCGGTGTTCACTACAGGGTAGTCACACGACAGTACTTTCAAATTCATTTCCCATTCGTCAGGTTCAAAATTACTTTGGAGTACAGTAAACGTGTTCTGCGGAAATTAGGCCAGAGTACTGCAAACCAACGAACTCATCTTTGCATAATTCAAGTTATGTACCATGGTCTTCAAGAACGAATGACGCAAAGTTCACATGGACGCTCTCCAGAAGAACTTTCGAGATGAAACCACATGTCTTACTGTCATAAATGTTATGACAATAAATTACCATTTCAAATACACTCGTGCATATTTGAAACGTCTTCAGTCAAAATGGATTGAATATAAACGGCCAAATGCGTTACACATACATTTGCTACACTTTGCAGTCAATCTTCTTCTTCTTTTAACCACCCTTTTGTAAGGAGTGAGGTCCAATGGCATCAAGCTTCTGCCTCGATCACGATACTCCTCCACTCCCCTCTGTCCTCAGCCAACTCTCTCCACTCTCCAACCACCCCCACCTTTCTGGTATCCCTCTTCACACGATCCTTCCATCTCTACCACGGTCTACCTCTTTTCCTCGTACCTTGTTCCCTCAACCTATCCCCTCTCTTTGCCATTCTCTCTTCCCCTATCCGCACCAAGTGTCCAGCTTTCAAAGACCTTCTTCCAGTCCTTCAATCATCAACCCATAAATGAACATGGCTGCCTGTAAAGAAAATGCACAGTGTGGAGTTTTTGTTTTTGAAAAGCACCATGTGATCTCTACATTCTTCCCCAAATAATTAGTGAAGTGCAAGGTGGAGGGGAAGATTGTAAGTAGTGGGGCACCTTGAAGATCAGTACTTACTCAGACCCATTAGTAGCCTCAGCCATTCACAAAGTGATGAGAGATGGTTGTGTGTGTGTGTGTGTGTGTGTGTGTGTGTGTGTGTGTTTGTTTGTGTGTGGTCAAAGGTGTAAAGGTCCGAAGGGTCTATAAGGGTTATAAAGGGCACATCCAAATAGTAGTTAGGCTCTAAAGGGGTTTAAAAGGTCTTCAGATCGAAGGTGTCTAAAGGGTCGCAGGAGTCTTCAGGTGTCTAAGGATCGACAACTCTCTCTCTCAACAAGACAAATCCTTTGTTGGATCGACAACTCTCTCTCTCTCTCAATAAGACAAATCCTTTGTTGGATCGACAACTCTCTCTCTCAATAAGACAAATCCTTTGTTGGATCAACAACTCTCTCTCTCAATAAGACAAATCCTTTGTTGGATCCACAACTCTCTCTCTCAATGAGACAAATCCTTTGTTGGATCAACAACTCACTCTCTCTCAATAAGACAAATCCTTTGTTGGATCGACAACTCTCTCTCAATAAGACAAATCCTTTGTTGGATCCACAACTCTCTCTCAATAAGACAAATCCTTTGTTGGATCCACAACTCTCTCAACAAGACAAATCCTTTGTTGGATCCACAACTCTCTCAATAAGACAAATCCTTTGTTGGATCGACAACTCTCTCTCTCAACAAGACAAATCCTTTGTTGGATCGACAACTCTCTCTCTCTCAATAAGACAAATCCTTTGTTGGATCCACAACTCTCTCACTCTCAATAAGACAAATCCTTTATTGGATCCACAACTCTCTCTCTCTCTCAATAAGACAAATCCTTTGTTGGATCGACAACTCTCTCTCTCTCAATAAGACAAATCCTTTGTTGGATCGACAACTCTCTCTCTCTCAATAAGACAAATCCTTTGTTCGATCCACAACTCTCTCTCTCAATAAGACAAATCTTTTGTTCGATCCACAACTCTCTCAATAAGACAAATCCTTCGTTGGATCCACGACTCTCTCTCTCTCTCTCAATAAGACAAATCCTTTGTTCGATCCACAACTCTCTCTCTCAATAAGACAAATACTTTGTTCGATCCACAACTCTCGCTCTCTCTCTCAATAAGACAAATCCTTTGTTGGATCCACAACTCTCTCTCAATAAGACAAATCCTTTGTTGGATCCACAACTCTCTCTCTCTCTCTCTCTCACTCTCTCTGTCGCCACCTGCTGGCCGTTTGTATGCTGATTGTACTGTCATGGCGTCTGCTTGTGGAGGCCTGTGAGTGCTCTGTGTTGTTGCTCCATTCCCCCCCCCCCCCCCCCGTTTTCCCCCCTCTGTGTCCTTGTGCCTGTTCGTGGAGTCTTCCTGGTGATTCCCATATACGTTGAGACGGGAGAGAGAGCCGGAGAGCACAGGGTGATCGCTGGTAAGGGTTCGCCGTTTTTGGGCGTCGCCCGTCGGTGTTTGCTCCTTCATCTTAAACCTCTATTTCCTTTTTTTCCTTTCGTTTATCTTTCCTTCAGTTTGTTTTGTTGCCTCCCTTTTCCGAAGTTAGGGAAATCGGAGAGGTCTGATTGCTTCCCATTCCCGGAGTTCGGGTAGGGAAGATTGTATTATATATTCACCCTCCCCGAGTTGGGGAGGGGTTGTAAGTGCAGCTGTTCCAGCATGGCAGCTGCACTATCTCGATTTACGGCCTTTCAGAGCCTGACCCGTAAGCACGGGTTCTTTTGTGTACCTCCGGAACGTGAGGTTAGTGTCGAGGACGTTGTCCTCGCAACCGGTCGTGTTGTCGGGATCGACAAGGTTGTTGCCGCTTCGCGGATGAACAAGCGGATCGTTATTTTTTTGTCCGACGTGGATTGTGTCCCACAAATTGTCGAACAGGGTTTGACAATCGATCCAGATTTATTTGTAATGATTTCCCCACTAGATAGCCCAGCGATAAAAGTCGTGATATCAAATTGCCCCCCATTTGTATCCGACGATGTACTAATTAAAGAATTGTCCCGATACGGTACCATCATGTCTCGTATCTCCATGATTCCCTTCGGGTCACGAAACAACGATTTAAGGCACGTGGTTTCATTCCGGCGGCAAGTGTTTATGATTTAAAAAAATTCCCAGAAGGATTTAAACCTTATAATAAAATTAAAACATCAACAGAACGAATATACAGTGTACGTGTCCACCAACGTTCTAAAATGTTTTGGCTGCGGACAATTTGGGCATGTTAAGCATGACTGCCCCCGAAAAGAGAATTCTCCACAAGTGCAACCTCCCCTCCGAACCGGGAATAAGCAACCCCCCCACCTTCCCACCACCGATCCAAACCCTTCCACCACCGACCCAAGCCTTCCCACCACCGACCCAAGCCTTCCCACCACCGAACCAAACCTTCCCACCACCGAACCAAGCCTTCCCGCCGCCGAACCAAGCCCTCCCACCACCGACCCGAACCTTCCCACCATCGACCCAAGCCTTACCACCACTGATCCCAATCTGTCCACCACCGACCCAAGCCCTCTTACCACCAATCCAAACCCCCCCGCCGTACCCCCTTCCCCTCCCCTTGAAACAGGGCCCCTCCCTCTACTGAAGGATCTAATTGCAGCCATCTCCTGTTAACGATAGATCTCACCCCCCAGGCGACATCGTCCAATCACAGCTTGTTGCCTGCTATAACTGATCCTACCTCTCTCGCCGTGGTAGCCGATGGGAATCCCCTCCCGATGATCACGTCCTCCCTCCTCCCCCCTCCCCCCAAACCCTTGCAATCTCTTCCCACTAACCAGGACGAGTTTCAGTTAGTCTGCCCAAAAGGAAAAAGACATCTGCAAACAACAGATGAAAACGGTCATCTCTTTAAAAAACCTACAACTGAAAACCGACAGCCCCTCCTCTCTGGCCTAGATTTGTCCCTCGTCACAGAAAATCGTTTCTCGGTATTGGAGGACATAGATGTGGATGAATCCTCGCCCTTGTCTACTGACCTAGAAACTGATATGGTTGAACCGCAAAAATTAGTACCCTCCCCTCCCCCCCCCCTTCCCTGAAGATGGCTCATTTCTCTCCCTCCCCGTCCCCTCCCTCTATGGACTATGCCCCATCCGATAACGTGGAGGGATGTGATGACGGTGAGGAGATAAATGATGAAAACCAGTGTGACACACCATCTGAGCCATCTGATATAGATGACTCTGTTAGTGAATGTGGTAGCCTTAAGGAAGAAGAAATCCCTCCAATCCCTCCCTCCGAGATAAAAAGGTTTCTTAAGGACACATTCCGAAAAAGGAATGTTGTTATAGAAACCTTTTTTCCGGAGCTACCTGATTTTATACATTCCGCTAGACTGATGGTAAAACGCCCCCACGTTTTTAATTTCAATTCCTCCCAACGTCACCGTTTAAAGAAGTGGTTGCAAAAAGCTAAGAATGAACTGCTATCAAAAAATTGAGTGGTGGTCACTCCTCCTTATAGCTGTAATGAGTTTTTCCATTTGTAGCTTGAATATTAACGGAGGATGTAGCTCTGTCCGTAAAGTTCAAGTAAGGGATTTTTTATTACAGAAGAAAGTTGACATTGCCCTCTTACAAGAGACCCATGCCAACGACTGCTGTGTCGCAGAGTGGTGTAGGCTCTTCCCCGGCCTGTCCTTCTTTAGTAACGGTGACTCCCGCAAAGGCGGTGTTGCAATAATTCTTAGCCCCTCCTTTTTGCCTTCATCGCTTAAATTCGACGAAATACACAAGGGATCCCTAGCATCCCTAGAATTCCACTACTGTGGAAAATTCTATACTATTTTTAATATCTATGTCCCAAGTACGCATGTAGCTCGGCGAGTTTTTTTTAATGACCTTGGGACACACCTAACGTCCCTTGACAGCCAAAACGCCCTAAAAAACCAAGACAATCATGTTTGTATTGGTGGAGATTTTAACTGCACCCTCCAACCCCAACTAGACAGGAACAGTGCAGAGCCCCATCCTGCCTCCACAATCCCTCTCACCAAATTTTTAAAACAAATGAATTTGACAGATATATGGCGGGTACAGCACCCATCAATCAGGCAATACACATGGTGTCGATGCATTCAGGGTAATATTGTACTTGATCGCTTGGACAAGTTTTATATTAATCCTCCACTTGAACGCCTCGTTCTGTCATCCAAAATTTGCCCATCAGGATTCTCGGACCACAGCGCAACATTTCTCAAAATTTCTGCCCCCTGCCCGAAACACAAGAGTGCTTTTTGGAAATTTAATAACAACTTACTTGATGATAGTACCTTTAAGGACATTTTTCCGGAAATTTGGAATATTCTGGTTGCCTCCCAAGGGAATTTCTCAAACCTCAGACAATGGTGGGATAATGCCAAAACGCACATCAGACTGTTCTGCCAACAATATCGTGCGTATGGTGTTCAAGAGGAAAGAAAAACCACAACCTTACTTGAAGATGAAATCCTGGAATTACAGGAACAGCTTCAGGGAACTGCAAGTGTGAGCTACCAGGGAATGAGGCAACAAATCCATGGAAAAACGGCCTTACTGAATTCCATATCAGAAAGGCGAGCACAAAATGCTTTATTGCGCCTGAAGATGAGGTACACGACCGATGAGGTACACGATGAGGTACACGATGAGGTACACGACCGATGAGGTACACGATGAGGTACACGATACACGACCTTGATGCTCCAACCAAATTCTTCTTCAGCCTTAAAAGGGGGGCCTCTTCGTCAATGATTACACGCTTGCTCCATGATGGGGAACTCCTTTATGAAGATGGCAGAATCAGGGAATGTGCCCGGAAACATTTTAAACAACGGTTTATGCGGCACGACATTAACCAGGATGCAATATCGGAACTTGTTTCTAACCTTCCAACATTGGTGGAGGATCAGAAGCAGCAGTTGGAGGATCCTCTTAGGTTACCTGAGCTCACCGCTGCCTTGAAGGCCTTGGAACCTGATAAAGCCCCTGGACTGCATGGGCTGACTAGTGAATTTTTCCAGTTTTTTTGGGACGCCATTGGACCTCACCTACTGCGGGTATTGAATGAATGTTTAGAGGATGGACAACTGCCGTGGAGTTGCCGGAGAGCAGTCACCACCTTAATTCCTAAGAAAGCGGACACTCAACTTATAGAGAACTGGCGTCCTATTTCTGTTTTATGTACGGATTATAAAATTTTAGCCAAAGCCTTGTCTAATCGAATGAAACCTTTTATGAATGTACTAATAGGAGAACATCAATCCTTTTGTAATCCTGGACGTACTATTTTTAATAATATATTTCTTATCCGTGATACCATTCGGTTTTGTAACAATTTTAATATGAATGTTGGTCTGTTTTTTATTGACCAAGGAAAAGCCTTTGACTGTATTGACCACATGTACCTTTTTAGAGTTTTAGAGAATTTTGGGTTTGGACCTATTTTTATCTCGTACGTAAAACTTTTGTATTGTAATATATCCAGTGTTCTTAAAATTAATCAAGTATTGTGTAGCCCCATTGCTGTACAACGGGGAGTACGGCAAGGTTGCCCGCTATCTGGACTTTTATACTCTCTTGCCATCGAACCTCTTCTGCTCCAATTACGTACGCACATTTCTGGCTTCACTGGATCAATTCTTACCACACCGCTAAAAGTCTCTGCCTATGCAGATGATGTCTGTATTTATATAAAAAATAGTGCTGACGTCACTGCGGTGGCTCAGGCACTAAAAACATATTGTCAGGCTTGTTCAGGCCAGGTAAACTGGAAGAAGAGTGAAGCCCTTTGGATAGGACCTGGAGATTGCCCGCCAATTGTCCTACCAGGAGGAGTGAACTGGCAGAAAAGTGGCATTAAATACCTTGGTATTTTCCTCGGAGACAACACCTTTGAGCAGCAGAACTGGGTGGGATTACCGGACAAGGTAATGGCAAAACTGGCCCGCTGGAAAGGACTTCTTTTTCAACTTTCGTACCGCGGAAGAACTCTCGTCATTAACAATCTTGTCGCCTCTATGCTATGGCATAAGATGATATGCCTACAACCGCCCGGGAGCCTTCTTATTACACTGCAAAAGAGCATTGTCGACTTTTTCTGGAGCGGGAAACACTGGCTCCAACCCCCCGTGGCATACTTACCACTCACTGAAGGTGGCCAAGGTCTTATTGATATCCGCAGCCGGATTATGGTCTTCCGGCTTCATATCGTGCGCCAACTTGTATATGGAGATGAAGCCCTACTCTGGAGGCCTCTGGCTAACTGCATATTGCAGCTTACATGCAAGCTGGGTTACGACCGAGAACTTTTCTTGATGAACCCTCATCAAATCGATTCATCCTTGCTGCCCACCTTTTACCAAGGGGTGATGAACGCCTGGCAAGCCCTGTCCTTTTCCCGTGAAATGGCAACATACAACATGGAAATGTTGTTGAATGAGCCCCTATGCTACAACCCCTTCCTGGAAAACAGCTTGAATAATAGGGGACTCGTTCAACGTTTTGTTGATGCCAAGCTGCTGCGAGTGAAAGACCTCATGACAGAGTCTGGGAGCTGCCGGCTGAGTGCTGCCGCTGTGGCACAAAAAACCGGAATAAAATCTGTCAGGATCATCTCTCGGTTCCTTCAAGGGATATCCACAACGTATCGTAATACCTGCGAGGAACTTGGCCCTTCCCCCGAGGAAACAGCGGGTGACTTCCCCAAACTCCTAGTCTTCAGCCCGCCACTTAATCTGTCCCCTGGCCTGAACAGCCCTGATGATACTGCATTATCCCTTCCCGCCTTTCCAAAGAAAACTTTGTACAACGCGTACGTTAAAATTTTATACGCAAAAACATTTTCTGAGCACCCGAGGCTTCGATGGCGGGATGTTTTACCCCCAATACCACCCAATTGCCCCAATTGGCGAAGTTTTTATCTCTTGCCTACTCCAAAGTATGTTGGAGATATTCAATGGAAACTTGTACACTGGATTTTACCTTATAATGTTTTACTGAACCGGTTTTCTACTGCTAACTCTAATCTATGCCCTTTCTGTGCATCCATTGAAACCCTACCGCATATATACCTTGAGTGTGAACGATTGCAACCTCTTTTTACATTCCTTCAGGAACGCTTTGTGAAGCTTGGTTCCCTCTTCAATCACAATGTTTTTATTTATGGTGTTTTAGGACCGTCTTCCCTTAGAAATGTGGTTTTAATGAATTTTTAAATTGGCCAGGCCAAGTTTGCAATTTATAAATCCAGGAAGAAAAAAATGGGAAACGCTTCTGACTCGTCATATGATGTACTGCTCACCCTTAAGGCTCTTGTAAATGCAAGACTAAAGCTAGAATACCGGTTTTTTAAAACGAACAAGAATTTAACATGTTTTAAAGAAAAGTGGGTTTTTAATGATGTCATATGCACACTTGATGATGATGATTTGATAATAACTTTTCCTTGAGACCATTTTTACTGTGTTTTGTTTCTTTATGACTGAACATAACTGATTTTCTGTACTCTTGTAATAAAAGGAAGAAACAGTCAGTCTCTCTCAATAAGACAAATCCTTTGTTCGATCCACAACTCTCTCAATAAGACAAATCCTTTGTTGGATCCACAACTTTCTCTCTCTCAATAAGACAAATCCTTTGTTGGATCCACAACTTTCTCTCTCTCTCAATAAGACAAATCCTTTGTTGGATCCACAACTCTCTCTCAATAAGACAAATCCTTTGTTGGATCCACAACTCTCTCAATAAGACAAATCCTTTGTTCGATCCACAACTCTCAATAAGACAAATCCTTTGTTGGATCCACAACTTTCTCTCTCTCAATAAGACAAATCCTTTGTTGGATCCACAACTCTCGCTCTCTCAATAAGACAAATCCTTTGTTGGATCCACAACTCTCTCTCTCTCAATAAGACAAATCTTTTGTTGGATCCACAACTCTCTCTCTCTCAATAAGACAAATCCTTTGTTGGATCCACAACTCTCTCTCTCTCAATAAGACGAATCCTTTGTTGGATCCACAACTCTCTCTCTCTCAATTAGACAAATCCTTTGTTGGATCCACAACTCTCTCTCTCTCTCTCTCTCTCTCTCTCTCTCTCTCTCTCTCTCTCTCTCTCTCTCTCTCTCTCAATAAGACAAATCCTTTGTTGGATCCACAACTCTCTCTCTCAATAAGACAAATCCTTTGTTGGATCCACAACTCTCTCTCTCAATAAGACAAATCCTTTGTTGGATCCACAACTCTTTCTCTCTCTCAATAAGACAAATCCTTTGTTGGATCCACAACTCTCTCAATAAGACAAATCCTTTGTTGGATCCACAACTCTCTCTCTCTCAATAAGACAAATCGTTTGTTGGATCCACAACTCTCTCTCTCAACAAGACAAATCCTTTGTTCGATCCACAACTCTCTCAATAAGACAAATCCTTTGTTGGATCCACAACTCTCTCTCTCTCAATAAGACAAATCCTTTGTTGGATCCACAACTCTCTCTCTCTCTCTCTCTCTCTCTCTCTCTCTCCCTCTCTCTCTCGCGCCCCCTGCTGGCCTTTCGTGTGTTGGGCGTGGCAAGATGGCGTGCACTGGTGTTCGTGTGCTGTAGCTCCGTGCTTGTGTTGTGTTGTCCCCCCCCCCCCATTCCTTCCTTTCCCATCGCGCCTTTGTCGTGTCCCTCTTTACCACCTGTGCCCCTTTCCCTCCCTTGAGACAGAGAGAGTGAGAGAAGAGCCCAAAGGTGAGAGCAGACCCGTTCGGTTCAGTCTACCTGCTCCGTCAGTGCTGTTTACCTTACTCGCGTCGTGTGAACTTTATTATTCATTATTTCATTTCGACTTTATTTATTTTGTGTCCTTTCTGCCTGGTCAAGGTGGAAAGGTGAGACATTGCCGTTATGGCGAGTGTTCGTGCACGGCAGGAAGGGTTTGAAGCCCTAACAAGGAAGCATGCTTTCGTGTGTGTCCCTCCCGAAGGTGTTCCTACCGAGGACATTATCCTAGCTGTAGGGAATGTTATCGGCGATGAAAATGTCCGCGCCGCGTCGCGGATGAACCAAAAGTTTGTTGTTTTCGTGTCGGACGAGAAGTTCGTGCATGATGTTGTTAGTACCGGTCTGTCATTGAAAGGTGGGCAGTTCGTCATGGTTTCCCCGATGGACACACCGGCGATAAAAGTTATTATTTCAAATGTCGCTCCGTTTATCACAGATGATAAATTAATGGCTGTTCTGACCCGGTATGGAACTGTTGTTTCCCGAATCTCGATGATTCCCCTGGGATGTCGGGATGAACGAATGAAACATGTTATGAGTTTCTGGAGACAAGTATTCATGGTGCTTCCTGATCGCGGCGACGATACAGGACTAAACATCTCGTTTAAAATTTCGGTAAATGATCGTCAATATCAAATGTACGCTTCGTCAGGCACCTTAACGTGCTTCCTTTGTGGAGCCTTCGGACACGTTAAAAGGTTTTGTCCCAAAGCATCTTGTACGAAGTGCGGCAAATTGGGACACACCAATGTGGGCTGTAAAAAAGAAAACGCCCCGACCGTGCTTCCTCATGCCTCGACCGTGCTTCCTCACGCCTCGACCGTGCTTCCCCACGCCTCGACCGTGCTTCCTCACGCCTCGACCGTGCTCCCCGACGCTCAAACCGTGCTCCCCGACGCTCAAACCGTGCTTCCTGGCGCTCAAACCGTGCTACCTGAAGCCCCGACCGTGCTTCCCGACGCCCCGACTGTGCTTCCTGATGTCCCAACTGTGCTTCCCGAGGTCCCGACTACGCTTCCCGAAGCCCCAACCGTGCTACCCGAAGCCCCAACCGTGCTTCCCGAAGCCCCGACTGTGCTTCCCGACGCCACGACTGTGCTTCCCGACGCCCCGACCGTGCTTCCCGACGCCCCGGTGCTACCCAAACCCAGTGAGATGGCACTTGGTGATGCTAGTACTGCTGACGAACCCATGAATGAAGAACTTGTCATACTGACCAAAAAACGGAAAGCACCACTAACAAATAGCCCCGATGGTGCGATAAAGAAGGCTGTCTTGGGCAGAGACACTGTCTCTGCAAAAGAGGGCAAAACGTTTACAGCAAACGAAAATATCGAACGCCAAAGTGGTAAAGAAGATGTTACTGATTTCCCAAGCTCTGAGAATAAAGCCGACATTGATCCGAACAATGCGGCCATTTTTGAGCCTGAACGCGAAGCCCCACCGGTCCCCCCTCCAGTAGCTGAGCGGACTGGTGACCAAACAAATTGCTCTGTCTCACAAACAGAAATCGTAACCCCGGCTACGCAGAGATCTGCAGCCATTTGCCAAAGCACACATAAAGAAAGTAAGCACCAGTCTGCTCGTGAGTGTGCACCAGAGTACCCAACGAAATCTCAGGATATGCCTCCAGAGGAGCTCGTGAGAGCTGCAGGTAAGGCCCAAGATCCAGGTGGGACATTATCAGACCTGTCAGAGTCTGAGGACGAGGTGGAAGTGACTGAGCTGTCACAGTCATCAGCATCTCAGTCACAGATACCCCCCCAACACATCGTGTCGTTTCTAGCCGAAACGTACAGACAGCGTAACATAGTCATTAAAGACCATTTTGACGATTTGGCTGCATTCATCCACACTGCAAAATCCATAATTAAAACGCCTGAACAATTCGACCTGAATAAGTCACAATACCACAGGTTAAGAAAATTCATCACACGTGCAGGTGTAGAGTGTTCCCAGCCACAGGCTGATTTCATCAATACAGGATGAAAACTATAAAACTCGCAACCTTAAATATTAACGGTGGTGGTGCTAGACACCTCCGCCAGGTCCAAGTAAAAAACATATTTCAACGGAAAAAGGTGGATGTGATCTTACTTCAAGAAACTCACATCACACCAAATGTGGAACATAACTGGCATCAACTTTTTAAGAGCCAATGCTATTTCAGCAATTTATCAGCTTCATCTGCTGGAATCGGCTTCTTGCTGAAGCCAGGCCTCGTGTGTGAGTCATGCCATTTTCAGGAGGTAATAAATGGTCGGCTTAGCTCTCTCAAACTAGTAAGCCATAACTTCCATTACACTATTTTTAATGTGTATGCGCCAAGTGATAGCGTAGAGCGTAAGTCCTTCTTCACCGCAATGATAAATCACTTAAGATCAGTTGATTTTGATCATTGTGTGTGTGTCGGAGGTGATTTCAATTGCACCTTCGACCCATCGGTTGACAGAAATTCTGCCGAACCCCATCCTGAGTCCCATGTACACTTATCCAATTTTTTTAGCACAATGGGCCTCGTTGATGTTTGGCGGTTGCACCACCCAAGCACATCCCAGTACACCTGGTGTCGATGCGCCAATAGTCGAGTATCCTTGGCAAGGCTTGACAGATGGTACATCAACGTACCCTTTAAAAATACTGCGGTTTCTTCAAATATTTTTCCTTCCGTGTTTTCAGACCATCATATGGTAACCCTAAACCTTTCCTTTCCTCAACCCGCAAGTAGGAGCGCTTATTGGAAGTTTAATGTTAGACTTCTAGAAGATGGTATGTTTAAGGAAGCCTTTCGTGTTTTCTGGGCAAGTCTAGTAGCAAAGAAATCTTCCTTTTCTTTATCCAGCATATGGTGGGATAACATGAAATCTCAAATTCGGGTTTTTGTCAATGTTTCCAATCACACAGCACAAACGACAAGCACATTACAATGGCCCGGTTGGAATTGGATATTCTACATTTGGAGAATAAATTGGCTCATGAAAACAATGATGCCAATTACCGGTTATTGCTTGTAAAGAAAGCTCTTTTAAGGGAGTTAGTTCAAGAGAAAGCAGCCGGAACATTAATTAGACTTAGAATACAGAATGTAAAGTTATCAGACACCCCAAACAAGTCTTTCTTTCATTTAGAATCCTTAAGCAAGCCATCACGGCTAATCTCTTCTGTTTTGGACTCAAGAGGCAACGTTGTTGTCAACGAAGATGATGTTAGAATAAACATTATTGAATTCTTTACAAAACTTTTTGAGGAGCAGACTGTTTGTAATGATACAATGATGGATTTAACCTCTCACCTCCCCTCCCTAACTGAGGCTCAACGGTTGGAGCTTGACCTACCAATCACCCTCCTTGAGCTAACCTGTGCTCTTGCTGCCATGGATTCAGGGAAAGCTCCGGGTATTGACGGTCTACCTCCCGAATTCTTTCTGACATTTTGGGACCTTTTAGGCCCTGAGTTGCTGAATGTTTTGGACACTTCTATACAGACTGGTATAATGCCGCTGAGTCTAAGAAGAGCCGTAGTGTGCTTGCTCCCGAAAACTGAAGATCCCCGACTTTTGGTGAACTGGCGACCGATCTCCCTGCTGTGCACGGACTACAAGCTTTTTTCAAAAGTACTAGCTAATCGACTAAAAAAGGTTATTGGTGATCTAGTACTGCCAGAACAGAGTTACTGTGTTCCTGGAAGATCCATCCATGATAATATTTCTTTAATCAGAGATCTCATTGATGGTAACCGTGTTAAAGAAGACTTTGGAATGATGTCGCTTGATCTTGAAAAGGCATTTGACAGTATCGACCATAAGTTTATGCATCATGTGTTACAGGCATGCGGCCTCGGAGCAAACTTTCGTTCCTACATTTCCTTGCTATACACGGATGTATTTAGTTTAATTAAGATTAATAATGTGCTGGCTCCCCCCATCAAGGTTCGGAGAGGGGTCCGGCAAGGGTGCCCAGTCTCTGGTTTATTGTTTGCTCTTTCTTTAGAGCCTCTTCTCAATCTACTGAGAAAGAAGATTTCTGGAATAGCACTCACTCCCATGAGTGCACCGCTAACCCTATGTGCTTATGCGGATGACGTCTGCATCTTTGTAAAAGATAAGGATGATATCGATATCGTTGTTGAGTGCCTGTCAAAGTTTCACGCTGCCTCCTCTTTAAAAATCAATTGGAACAAGAGCAAGACGTTATGGATACCCTCCCTTTATCGCAACCTTCTTCAGCCTGTACCACAGCCGCCCCCATCCCTCCCCGCAGGGTTGCTGTGGGGAAGTGAGGGAATTAAGTACTTGGGCATATTCCTTGGTTCCCCACAGTATGCTCAAAGAAATTGGGACGGGGTAATTGAGCAAGTGGGAGAAAGATTGAACCGATGGAAAAGGGTTTTACCTCATTTGTCCTTCAAGGGCCGTGTGCTAGTGATCAACAACTTAGTTGCCACAATGTTGTGGCATAGGTTCATCTGCCTGCAACCGCCGGAGGCCCTACTCAAAGCACTCCAGGGCAAACTGGTGGACTTCTTCTGGGGAGGCTACCACTGGCTACGACCCGATGTGATATGTCGCCCCTCGGCTGAGGGTGGCCACAACCTCGTCGACATCAAAGCCCGCCTAATGGCCTTCCGGCTGCGGTCCATTCAACGTCTCCTCTACATGGAACATCTGCCAGGCCGGCTCCCTGCACGCCTTGTACTGCAGCGAGCGGGTAGGCTCGGGTACGGGTTTGAACTCTTTCAAATGAACCTCCAGCATGTCGACATATCGGTTCTCCCTGCTTTTTACCAAAGCCTCTTAAATGCCTGGCAGAGCCTTTCTGTGAGTCGTCAGGCAGACACATATGTAACGAAAATGCTGGCACACGAGCCTTTGTTCTATAACCCTCTCTTTCCCGACATTCCAAAGAGTCGAGATTTTTGCCAACACTTTATAGCAGCTGGTATTGTGAAGGTGCGGCATCTCCGACATGACTCAGGGTATGGTTGGAAATCCGTAAGTGAAATCGCCGACCTGACAGGGATTTGGTCCCATAGGATGATTGCAAAAATTTTGAGGAAAATGATTCAGTTGGGACGGCAACTTGGCCTAACTTGGACTCGAGGTACAGAAGAAGATCTAAATGAGCCGACAGTGCCTAAATTAATTGTTGAACCCATTCAAAACGATTTGCCCCCTGTTAGCGATGGGTCAAAGCTTTTCCAGACAATGGACAGCAAGGGCATCTACAAGATGTGCCTCAAGCTGTTAAATGGGAACCCTTCGTTAAATGGAGTTACCCGATGGAAAGGATTGTTACCCGGAGGACCCCCCTCCGAACCTATCTGGGAAGCCATGTACAGTGAGCCCACATCCAAAAGAACAGGTGATCTCCAGTGGCGTTTGGCCCACTGGATTGTTCCCTCTAACACGTTTATTAGACATTTTTCTCCTGTATCTGTTTGTTGTCCCTTCTGTACAGTCAATGAGGACTTGTTTCACGCATTCATAGACTGTATCCGATTATTTCCTTTGTTTCATTGGTTGAATTACATTGCACATGAAATGCATGTTACTTTTTCTTTGAGAAGTTTCGTCTTTGGTTTTGCCCCTAAACAGAATCCTGCATCTAAACTGTTTAGTTTCCTAATAGCAACTGCGAAGCTTGCTGTTTATTTAACAAGAAAAGACAAACTATCTGGCAAACCGATAGAGCACTGCAATATCATGTTGTGTTTGAATGCATTAATCTCAGCAAGATTGAAACTGGAATTTACCCTGTCCAACGAGTCCGGAAATTTTCATAACTTTGTTGATACTTGGTGTGTTGGTGGGTTTTGTGAGGTTAAAGAAAATGAATTTAGAATACTGTTGTGAAATACTGATTGTTTTTATTTGATGATCATTGGGTGCTTCTTCTTTCTCTTTTTTTCTTTTTGTTGGCATTATTGATTTTATTGCAAAACGTGTATATTGTTACTTTTATATTTTTGTAATAAAAGGACTAAAAAGTCAAAGTCTCTCTCTCTCTCAATAAGACAAATCCTTTGTTGGATCCACAACTCTCTCTCTCTCAATAAGACAAATCCTTTTTTGGATCCACAACTCTCTCTCTCAATAAGACAAATCCTTTGTTGGATCCACAACTCTCTCTCTCTCTCTCTCTCTCTCTCTCTCTCTCTCAATAAGACAAATCCTTTGTTGTATCCACAACTCTCTCTCTCAATGAGACAAATCCTTTGTTGGATCCACAACTCTCTCAATTAGACAAATCCTTTGTTGGATCCACAACTCTCTCTCTCAATAAGACAAATCCTTTGTTGGATCCACAACTCTCTCTCAATAAGACAAATCCTTTGTTGGATCCACAACTCTCTCTCTCTCAATGAGACAAATCCTTTGTTGGATCCACAACTCTCTCTCTCAATAAGACAAATCCTTTGTTCGATCCACAACTCTCTCAATAAGACAAATCCTTTGTTCGATCCACAACTCTCTCTCTCTCTCTCTCTCTCAACAGGACAAATCCTTTGTTGGATCCACAACTCTCTCAATAAGATAAATCCTTTGTTGGATCCACAACTCTCTCTCTCTCTCTCTCTCTCTCTCTCTCTCTCTCTCTCTCTCTCTCTCTCTCTCTCAACAAGACAAATCCTTTGTTGGATCCACAACTGTCTCTCTCTCTCTCAATAAGACATCTTTTGGTGGATCCGCAACTCTCTCAACAAGACAAATCTTTTGGTGGATCCACAACTCTCTCAAGAACACAAATCCTTTGTTGGATCCACAACTCTACTCAATAAGACAAATCTTTTGGTGGATCCACAACTCTCTCAATAAGACAAATCCTTTGTTGGATCCACAACTCTCTCAACAAGACAAATCCTTTGTTGGATCGATGTACACCAAACAAAACAAACATTGTATCAGGTGTACACCAAATAAATCAAACATTGTATCAGGTTTACACCAAATAAATCAAACATTGTATCAGGTGTACACCAAACAAACAAACATTGTATCAGGTGTACACCAAATAAATCAAACATTGTATCAGGTGTACACCAACTAAATCAAACATTGTATCAGGTGTACACCAAATAAATCAAACATTGTATCAGGTGTACACCAACTAAATCAAACATTGTATCAGGTGTACACCAAATAAACAATACATCAAACATCAAACATACGACGAGCGCCAGTCCAAGCCACCGGGCCCGACAGTGCAAGACGACGACCCGAGCGGACATTATACCGGACCAACCGAGTGCAACCAGCCATCACACCCACCCCCACTGCCACCCGATACGAATGATCGAGTCTCAAGGGTCACCTCTCATTGAGACGGTCCCCTTCCGCCCCCAATCCCTGACCTCGGCTACTGGCGGCGTGCGATTACCGCCATTAGTCCCTCCTTCTAGGGCTCAGTGCTCCCCAAGCTCTTCCCAGCAAATGAGGTTAACGTCGCTCTCTGCGTCATTAAGGTCCAGGGATACGGGGGGAAGAGTGAGAGCGCACTTTCGCAGGCGACTGACAAAGGAGGGGGAGGGAGGAAGAACTTCTTGTTTCGTAGCTCATTTCTTTTGGGCGAACAGCCTAGCCACCCGTCCCTTCGAAGACTCTCCCATACAGCCGTGTTGCGGCGGGTGTCTCAAGTCCGCCCTGTATGGATTTTGGTGTTATCGAGTCGGCTATGGCTGAGCTGGCCCACCGTCGCATCTGCAGCAGGCAGCATGGCCCCTAGTGGCCTGAGGGATCTTCCTCCTCAAAAAGATTGGGAGGGGGAGACAATAGATACCTATGAAGGTGGTGGTAGGGGGGGAGGGGGGGCAGATAGCAGCTCGTCTGGCCGGCCAGCCTAGCTGCCAATCCCTTCATCGACTCCTCAGTACAGCCAGTTCATGGCGGGTGTATCAAGGCCTCCCCGTCCTGATTTAGTTGCGGAGTCAGCAAAGACTGGACCGGCCCCCTGTCCCTGCTGCGGCTAGACCCCGAGTGGCCACGGGTAGACCTCCTCCTCCCCCCCATAATTATTAGGGCCCCATTGGATGAAGGGGGAGAGGGAGGAAGAACTTCTTGTTTAGCTGCTCATCTCTTTTGGGCGGACAGCCTAGCCACCCGTCCCTTCGAAGACTCTCCCATAAAGCCGTGTTGCGGCGGCTGTCTCAAGTCCGCCCTGTATGGATTTTGGTGTTTTAGAGTCTGCTACGGCTGAACCGGCCCACCATACGCATCTGCAGCATGCAGCATGGCCCCTAGTGGCCTGAGGGATCTTCCTCCCTGAGAAAAATGGGAGGGGGACACAATAGAAACCTATGGTGGGGGTAGGGGGGAGGAGGGGAGGTAGATAGCAGCTCGTCTGGCCGGTCAGCCTGGCTGCCTGTCCCATCATCGACTCCTCAATACGGCCAGGTCATGGCGGGTGTATCAAGGCCGCCCCGTACTGATTCAGTTGCGGAGTCAGCCATGACTGGACCGGCCCCCGGTCCCTGCTGCAGCTAGGCCCCGAGTGGCCACTGACAAGCCTCCCTTCCATAATTATGAAGGTGCCCATTTGACGAAAGGGGGGGGGGGGGAGGGAAGAGGACCTCCTTGTTTAGCTGCTCATCTCTTTTGGGCGGACAGCCGAGCCACCATTCCCTTCTAAAACTCTCCCATACAGCCGTGTCCCGGCGGGTGTCTCAAGTCCGCCCTGTATGGATTTTTTTGTTCTCGAGTCGGCCACGGCTGAACCAGCACCCCATACGCATCTGCAGCATGGCCCCCGGTGGTCTGAAGGATCCTCCTACCCTGAACCCCCTTTCTTTGTCCCTTGTTGTTGTTGTCATGTAGTTAACAGGTTAGGAAGGTTGGGGGAGGGGTGGAGGGGGAGTGACGCGGACCAGCCTGTAATTGTTTGTCAGCCGTGCACCGAGGGCCAACGAATGCCGTATCGCATCACCAGGCATGGTCCTATCGAACCACATGATTTATACTTCCTGGGGCGTGCCCAACTGACTGTCGCTCGGTCCACTGTCGGGCGGCGACGCACTGAGCCCTTACACGTGGCGGCAATCGCACGGGAGACTCCAACCACAATCGCACCGGGAGCC